>NW_022196894.1:43196218-43197265 GCF_008632895.1 Mastomys coucha | reverse complement strand
GATTCCATGTTTCTGACTGCCCTCTCGGGAAACCCGGGACCACAGGGTTCCTGCCGACACCATTTTTTCTTCCCGGTTCCCCCAGGAGCAGCCCAAAAACTCAGCGGCAGTGGCTCCAGCTCCAACACCGTCCATCAATCAAGGGGGGTGTAAGTCGTCAGTCCAAGGTTCAAACACACACACAAAATCAGTCACCACACAGACATCCACCTTTTCAGGTCCATTACACTGAGAAAGACAACTGGGCCCAGTAACAAACATCAGGTACACACGTAATCAAAGCCAAATCACAGAGTCACTCGGCCTGTGCCTGCCACAGCTGCCGAGATGGACTGGTCACAAAATACACACAAAAAGACTCGTCTCAATCGCGAGTGCCAAACTTACTTCAGAAAAACAAACAGCTGGAAATTTACCAAGGTCCTTATTTCACCTGAACTGACATGTCCCTAACCTCCATCTAGAGCCAATGTCAAAGTTACCGTCTGTCCCATCTCGAGCTCGACAACACACAACGAAGACAAATACAAAATATGAAAAATAAGGAAACAAAAACTGACGTTCACCTCGTGTCAACCAGAGAAACTGAAAGGAGTCAGTCGGCTTAGATTCGGAATGCCGACACAGGTCGTCAAGGAGAAGGATTATCTCCTGACTATTATCTCCTCTGGGGTCCACCAGGCGTCCCTGGTCCTCCCTCTGTCCTCCTGAGATGTCTCCTAAGGCAAACGGACGGTGGACACCTGGATACGTCTACCCTTGTCCACTCCGCTCTCTCTCTCTCTCTGAGCGCGGTCTCACTGAGCGTCCGAAAAAACCAAAACCAAAATTGCGATCGCACCAGGTTTCCAGACCAAATACAGAGGCACTAGGACAACACAGAAAATCTTACCTCCAAGTGGGTCTAGGACCCCTGGGTGGTCGCGCAAATCCCGGATGGGCCCCCAAATGTAAGACCCCCCCGAAGGGAGACTCTTACTCAAATCTCGGGGTCGATGCGCACCCAGGGAGACACAAGACCGAACTTGCTGTAATCACACGAGGAAG
>NW_022196894.1:43173922-43196045 GCF_008632895.1 Mastomys coucha | reverse complement strand
TAAAGATTTTCTCTACCTGATAGAAGCATAGTTGACTCTATTTTGAGATTCAGTTAAGAAATTTCAGTTTACAGGGGCAGAGGTGACCCCCCAACATTCCAAGCACACAGTTTTTATACAGTTATTGAAGGTAGAGTTGGTAACAGCATGAATTGGTTCACACCTATTTGAGGCCCACACTGCCCTTTCTCGGCATTGGTGGTCCCAGGCAAGGTGTGGTCTTAATCACCAGAAGGGGGGACCAAAACATTCGTGGTCATTATCTGCACCTGCCCTGTCCTGTGATCAGGGCATAAAGTTTGTATTGTTGGGACATTCCAGGAAAGGAGTGTACATTCCTGGCAAAGTCTTTCAGCAACCATCTTATGTTCTCTAAGGTCACACAATTGCACTAGGATATTGGCATGTGGTAGACACTAATAACTATTGTTAAATATAAGTTTTGGTGGAACTATTCAGTGGTCCCAAAATGTCCTTTATAAATGAGTTCTGAGTAATTCTTTCTCAAATTTCTCAATGGAGTATCCAGCCTGGCTTAAGATTTTTGAAACTGTTATCCCTAGAAGATAAAGTTGGAATTGAGATTCTTCAGTGAAGTATAAAAGGAAATTTATAAAAGAGTTGAGCTTAGAAGCTTATAGACAAAACAGGGGAAGCCATCTCTGGTCTGCCTGCATGGTGTCACCCATGATCTTTGTGATCTCTCCTAGGTTTGCCTTGCTGTCCTCATCTGGACCTCCAGAGCTGCCCTCTAACCCAGATGTTTCCTTTGCATATGCTCATGACCTTTGAAGGGATGCTTTATGTGAACTTCTTAACTCTTAACCTCACTTCCTTCTTAGACTATGTCTTCAATTTCCACTTTGTCTAAACAGTGGTTCTTTTGTGGACTTTCCTATTATAATCCGACTTGGCAAGTGACTTCACAACTCAGTCAAGGGCAAAGCCCACAGTTTCCAAACTTAGTAAAAAGAAACGAAGTTGAGACACTGGAATATTGCAAGAAAACCAAGGAAACTGACAGAAAGTGTTAGCCCAAGTAAATTGAGAACATTGGAATGAATATTTGAGTAGAATGAGGGCCTTTCCAATATTGGCAGTGGAAAGGGCTAGCAGGAGTCTTTTGTGCAAGTTAGGCTTGGCAGCTTCACCATGTAGAACCCAGATCCCTGCAGTGACACTGCAGACTCCCATATAGGGCTGGGGCTGGGGTACCTTATTCATTGAGGGAGCCCGTGCACAAGGAAGTCTAGGGTCTCAGAGTATCTATCATAGTCAAAACAAAGGGCTCAACTCTTGCAGAAGAGGAAGGAAGTGTGGGTGGGACAAGTCTGGAAAAAGCAAGTGTGTGGTTCTGGTTCTTTGTTGTCCTTCCTCTGGCTGTTGGATCCCCAGGAAGAAAGGGCCCAGATGTTTCCTTTGCATATGCTGAATGAGTAGAGTGCTCAGGCTTTTCTGGGCTTGGAGCAATTTGCACCTGAATGCAGCCATCCTCAGAATGTGTCCCCCCAGTTTGGTTGGTCTACCTGGAATCTTGGCTCCCAATTTTTAAGAAATGAGATGATATAAAAAATATTCATCTTCTTCTGCTCTTGAGCAAAAATACATGGTGAACAGTTATGAAGAAGAAAACATTAAAATATCAATGTGGGATTGCGTGTCTAGTTAAACAAACAAACAAACAAAAAAACTTGTTCCCAAATGCATTATTTGTTAATGGAGCCAAATTCTGCAAAGCAAATATAGCACTTACTGCATGATGTGAAGCACAAAGATAAACCAACCCGGGCAAACAATTCCAACACAGCAACCAAAAACTGAATAACGTGTGTTCAAAGAAAGCAGGTAGCACGTGGGAGAGGGGAATGCTTTGCAGAAATAACGTGGGAGAGGGGAATGCTTTGCAGAAATAACGTGGGAGAGGGCAATGCTTTGCAGAAACAACAGGCTGCTGAAGGACGGAGGTGGTGATCCCAAGGCTAAGTACTTTTAAACTAAGTTTACACAAGTTTCCAGAATGAGTACTTTTCAATTATGAACAAGAGAGCTTTTATGTTAAGGTTCTTATGCATTACATATACTCAGAACCATATTCACCCATGGCAGAAATAGCTCATTTTGAGAACAAGATTCACTATCATTAGCACTCACATGATGTAAACCTTTTACAAAATAGACGTTGCATCTGGTAAAATGTAGTTGCCATTGTTAATAAGTAGGATCAGCCACTTCTATTGCTATATAGACAACGTAGAATGGTATGTACACCGCTCTATGAATTTGTTAAAAATTACCACTATTAGATTTTAATCTTCAGACCTTTAAAAACTATTTAAACTTTCTAGTGAAAGGCAATAAAGGGAAATATAGTGTAAACTACAGAAAACTTTGAAATTACAAGTTCCAATCCAAACTTTTTTCTCATTTACTAAGTCCAACAAACTTGGCTTTGTAAAGTAAATAAAAACCTTGCTCATGGAAATCTGTCATTCAGTCATATCGCAGACTTCGAGGCTACCTCCCTGTCGATTTGCCATCTGCTAGAAAGGGGAATAGAAGGAAATAGTTTCTAAGTGTCCTAGCCTGAGCATTAAAAGATCTTCTACAGTATTTTGAAGTATCCCTATTTTATCACTCTAAATTATGTAGCTTCATTATTTTTCTGCTGCTATGATAAACTATCATGACCAGAAGCAGCCTATGGAAGAAACAGTTATTTTGGGCTTATCGTCCCAGACAGATAAGAAGAGTGCATTGTGGCAGGAAACATGGTAGCCAGTGGAGCAGGAACCTGAGGGATGGATGACATCTTCAACATGAAGCAGAGAGAATGAACCAGAAGTAGGGTGAGGCTATGCACCCTCAAAGCCCACTACAGTATTATGCCTCCTCCAGTAAACCTGCACCACCTTCCCAAACAGCGCTACCAGTGGGAACTAGGTGGCCAAATGCTTCAGCTTATGGGGAAGCTCAAACCTGCCAAACACAGCGGGCTAGTCCAGCCGGCCCATCCACAAGGTATGTGTCTTGTCACTGGTGGCTGAATTGAGATTTCTGGCCAAAACATTTCTAATGTATCTCGCTTCTGGCTGGAAGAGCACACAAACTAGGACACGAATCAGTCACTGGTGGAAACAATTGTGCATTCTTGGTCAAGATAAGAACCAGAACTGGTTGTTGTCAAAGTCTCTGCTTGCCTGGTTTGCTTCCATCTCTGTACTCACCGTCATTATCTTCTCTTCTCTGGCAGAAAAGGAGATGTTCTTCTGAATAAAAAAGACCCATGCAAGGCCGGGATTTCCCCACCCACATGTTCACTTCTTTGTTCCATAAAGCCTCTTCACACCTCTGAGGCCCCCTCCTCAAGGTGTACCCAGGGCACACTTCACAAAATATTTGTCTCCCAGTTTTCTCTGCCGCTTGAGCATGGTAACCTCAGACTGTGCTTAAAACCACAGCCCATGCTGTAGACATTGATCAATATTGGGAGACAGAAGCACTTCCAAAAGGGTTCCAGGTAACTGTGTCCCCAAGCAAGGAACTGAGTAGATGCATTAGTGGAAGAAACAGAGTTTATAAGAAAAGATACACTTCCAAAGGACAAAGCAGGCCAGAGCAGAGTCGAGTACCTCAAATGGCCCCACCTTGCAGTGTTCAGATCTTTAAGTTACATCAGATGAGCAATGATGTTCTTTTGCACAGTGGCAACTTGGGGGCTCTTGCACAGAGCAATCTTTCTAAAACATACAAGCATCATGTCTCATCAGCATCTTAAATCTTCCCTTAGGGGGTGTATGTTTTAGTTATAACCTGAAGTTCCCAGAAAAGAAAAACTTGTACTCACATTAACCATTTTACCTGACTGATTAAAACTTTAATGACTATAGAGAGCTGGAAGGGAACAAATTAGATTGTGCTACATCTTAATAACTTTTTGTTACTCATCTTAGTGTGTGACCTAACATTTCCCTGACTCTTAGGTATTTTATTTTGAATAAACACACTGCTGACTTCCACCAGCCCAGAGACTAAGAGCACCTGAGATCTCTGACAAATACCTGCTTGCTAGGCTGTAACCCACCCACCTCATATCTCCAACAATATATTTGTTTTCAAGTCTATAATGACATTAAGACATGATAAAAGTCATTTTAAAATGAATTTTCTTAAAACCAATGGACTTTTAAAAACATGAAAGTGAGATTGCTTCAAGTACCTCGCCACTTCGTTTGATATTGGCTGTTGGCTTGCTGTATATTGCTTTTATTATGTTAAGGTATGGGCCTTAAATTCATTATCTCTCCAACACTTTTAACATGAAGGGGTGTTGTATTTTGCCAAATGCTTTTTTCAGCATGGGATAAGGAATTGTCAGAGGGCAGAATGGGAGGGGGATAATGACTGGACTGTAAAAAAAAAAGATTAAGATTAAAGATGAAAAATACAGGCCTGGATTTAGCTCAGTGGTAGAGCACTTGCCTAGCAAGTGCAAGGCCCTGGGTTTGGTCCTCAGCTCTGAAAAACAAAAAACAAAAAACAAAAAACATGAAAGTAATTTGTTTCATTCAGTATATTCTGGTCATAGTTTTCCTCCTTCTTCACATCCAAGATCTTCGTTAGCTCTCCACCCGTTTAACTCCATGTCTCCTTTCTCTAGAAAACAGCAAGGTCAATTTTGAAAAAAAGACAAACAAACCAGAACAAAACTAAGTAAACTGACAAACAGGGAAGGGGAAAAGGAGGAGGTACAAGAAACACATGCACAAGGACAGACATAGGCAAGCACCATTAAAAACACAAGATGGAAAACCATGATAGACAGCCAAAAGACAATTAAGGTAAAAATGCCCAAAGCATTATGGAACAAAACATTGTTAATAATACCCCTGAGTTCTTCTTGTATTAGCCATCTGCTGCTGGGTGTGGAGCCTCCCTTGAGTGTTATTTGTATGCCCAGAGAGACTCCATTGGAAAACACTTGTGTGTTCCTTTGTGAGCTGTTCTGAGTTGGAAAAAGCTTTTGGGTTAAGGATACAGATTCATGACCATTTCCCTTTTAGTCCTGAAACCCCAGTAATGGGCTTTTAATTAAGTGTGACATGCTGTGTCTCAACATTAGAGGTAGGGACTGCATTGCTCTTTTAATTATCCTTTTTAATTAATATTTGATTTATATTCTTTGTCAATTTCATACATCCAAGCAATACATTTTAATAATATCTAACCCCTATTCCTTTCTATTCTTCCCAAGACTACCCCCAACATGTTTCCTGATACTTTAAGTCTACTCTCTTTCTTCTCACTTGAGTCCAGTTGATGTTTTTCTTACATGCACGAGCATAAAGACACCTAGTGGAGGGTGAACAATCTACCAGTGGCTACACTCTCAATGAGAAATAATTCTGCTTACCCTAGCTGTCATCAGCAACCAATACTTCCTCAGCAGTAGAGCTTTGTAAACTTCTGTCCTGTCCATGTTTGAATACTAGTTGGCTTGGTCTTGTGCTGGTCTTGTATAGGAAACAACAGTTGCTATGAATTTGTGACTGTAATGGCCATGTCCGATCCAGAAGACAGCATTTCACAGTTCTCCTCATTATTCAGCAGCTCCTAGATTCTTCCATCCCATCGTTCACAATGTATACTGAGCCTTGGGTTGGGTGGAGAGCAGATGTACAATTTCCAGTTATGGTTAAACATCCAAAAGTCATTTATCCTCAGCATTTTTATCAGTTGGGACATCTGCATTAACTGCTTCCCACTGCAAAATGAAACTTCTCTGACCAACATTAAGAACAACACTACTCTATAGAAATAAACATAAATATTTAGAAGGCAATTTTCACAACATGAATATTTAGCAAAACCATAGTAACAGGTTCTTCCGCTAGAGCCTGTGACCTCGAGCTGTGGTCTTTTGCCCAGGTTTACAGTCAAGAACTTCTTTCTATGAAGTAAGTCTAAAATTCAATTAAAGAGCAGTTGGTTAACCTTGTAAAAGTCATGCCACAATTACACTATTACACTTCACTGCCTGGTAGGTTAGAATTGTTAGGAGTAGGTACACTTCGTTACTATACAGAGCTTCCTGATAGCCTTCTCAGAGCTAGCAGCTATCTCAAAAATATGTCCACGAAAAACCTTTATGGAGTAAAATCCTCTGGATGAATGAAACAGCAGGAGGCCACAGAAATCAACAGAAATCTTTAACTAGTTTAGTAACTGTGAAGGCAGATTTCTGCAGACCTGGTTGTGACTTTTGGTAGGCTCGGGGTTCTTTCCTTTTCTCACCAGGTTTGATTCACTCATGACCAGTTTTGCTATTTTTCATTTATTTTCATGTCTACTTTCAGCCAATTAATTCCCAGCGTGGCCGAGTTGAACTCTGATATCACCTTTCAAATTCAAGTTTCAGATGTAGGATCCCATAAATCTCAAGGGGAGAGGAAAAGAAGACTGTTCTCAAGACCCAGTAGAATTAGACTGACCAGAGAAGGAGAACCCTCACACTTAAGGCTTTTTGTCTTATAGATAGCCTCAAGACAACCTGTAACTCCGGTAGAGGCTATACACTCCTATCTCAGCCCTCAAGGCTCCACACTTTAGCTACAGAAGAGCAGTGTGGAAAGCTAACCATGGAGCCACCTCCCTAGTCAGTTTTATTAAAATGTTGAGCATCGCACACAAGGTAGGCAACTAAATATTTTTGTACAATTTTCTTATTAATGCTATTATTTTAGAAATGAAAATTTGAGTTGATGTTTATTAAATATGTACGAAAAGCTTACACTAGAGAAAGGATAGCCTTCTTAAAAAATGTTACTGGGAAAACTAGATATCCAGTTTTAGCAGCATTGAATATATTCTAAAGAGAGACTTGTGTTCCTCCCTTTGGCTCTCAAAATAATTAAGTAGCAGTCCTGTTGTTTTGCGACTTATCCTGGGGATAGATAAAGAAATATCCAGTTATCCTAGAAAGGGCGTCCACTAATTACAGACCAATGAAATGATTTCACTTCAATCTACCATTGTGAGTCAAGAAGTTTACTGGAGTTACTTACAGGAACATGACTTACCAAAAGTCCAGCATGGATGTTGACGCATGAAAGCTGTATCCTTGGAGTGCTCTGTAAGGTACACAGGCATCTGGGCTGATGGGAGGTCTCACCTCCCAGCAATTGTTACTCCTTTTATAACCTGAGGGAGGGGCCTTAAGAATCTTCAAAGTTTCAGCTTTCTGAATATAATAATCTACTTCTTGAGTTTTGTGAGCTTCTCCCTCTCTTTGCAGGAGGCAATGCTTCTATTTATAGGAAACCACTAAACAATACCCAATATTCTGCCAGAAGGAGGCAATGGCTGATGCTTGGTAGGGGGAATTTTTCACCTATTTCAGACAACTAATTAGACTGCCTTGCAAAGGAGACTGAAGCCAGATAATGAAAGATAGCTGATGGTTGTGACTAGAACTGCTTAGTTATACATATACCTAGCCTTCTATTTAGCCACAAATCTCATGTCATAATCTGGAAAATGGAATTAGGGACCCGCTGGACCTCTTTGTTTTGCTTCCTGATGAATGAATCTCCTTTCTTTTCTCTTCACTGTTGTCTGTTTAATTGGCCTATTGAGAACAGATGGCCAAAGCTGCTTTGTCCAGAGCTTAGGTTCTGACCCTAACCACTAAGACAGCATATGTAAAAGAATAAAACTAGATGCCGGGATGCCCTCCACCCCAAAGTCAATTCAAAATGGATCACAAGATCTGAAAATTTGAAACAGCTAGTGGAAAGTATAAAGAAAATAAGGAAAAAATAATAAATAGTTTGAGCAATTATTTCCCCAATAGGACTCTGTGCTCACCAGAAACAAACTCAAGATTTGAGAAATTAGATTTGCATCTAATTAAAAATGAGAAGACAGTTTACAGAATGGGAAAATATCTTTTCCAACTATTCATCTGACATATTAATAACTAAAATATATGAGGGATTCAAAATATGTGATTAAAAAAGGCATGTAATTAAATTAAAGATGGGCAGATGATCTGAATGGATGCTTCCTAGGATAAGAAAAACAAATGACTAATAAATATGTGGAAAACGTTCACTGTTTTACTCCATCTGGAAAATGCAGATCACAACTATAATGAGGCTCCATCTGATCCCAGTGAGAATGTGTGCTAACAAAAGAATAAAAAATAACATTGGCAAAGATGTGAAGCAAAAACGAACTCTCGTATACTGTTGGTGGGAAAGTAATTACTATTGTCTCTATGGAGAAGAATTCTTTATAATCTAAAAATTGAAACACCATGCGATCCAGCTGCCAATTTCCTGGAGATAAATTTATCTACCTATATTTATGTATTTGTCATCTGTCCTTATAAGCTGTCTATCTGATCTATTATTTATTAGTATCTATGTATCTATCTATATCTATCTATATATCTATCTGTATCTCTCTAAGTATCTATATATCTATATATTTATGTGTCTATGTATCTATTTGTCTGTCTGTTTATCTGTCTATTACCTATGCATCTATCTCATTTAGCTTTCTATTATTTATCTACTTCTATCATATATCTATTTATCTGTCTCTCATTATCTATGTGCCAGTGTATCTACCCATTGCTCATATTTATTTCAGCACCATTCCCAAGACCAAGATATGGAATTAACCTAGGTGTCCATCAATGGATGAATGTATAAACAAAATAAACCAGGAATACATATTGAAATATCACCCATTCATAAACAGGAATAAAACTGTGTTATTTGCAAGATGCTGGCTGGAACTGGAGAACATCACAAGACACAGAAAATCAAGTATTATAAGATTTTTTTTCATGGGTAAATTGACATTTTTTAAGAACTGAAAGTATAAGCATGAGTATAAGGACTAGATAGTTGGCTGGGGTTAATGGGGTGATAAAGGAGGCTTAGACGTAGTAGAATATGCATGGGTAGATAACATCAATGTAGAGCATATGTGGGTAGGGGAATGTAGCAGTGAATCCTATTCATTACACAACTAACATATATAAATAATTATAGTTATAAAATTCCAGCTTAACTTAGTAGGCGGCAAATTACCGGAAATGAAAAAAAAATGGATGGGATAATAACAACAAAAATAAGAGTAGGGGTCAAAAGAAAGAAGCTAATGTTACCTACTTAGTATTTACTGTACGTGCAAGGATGTCCTGAAAATGAATCCTGCCATTTTGTGGCAGAATGATAGAATATATATCCATGAGGAACTCACACTTCTTAAACAAATCCAATGAGAAAATTTGCAAAGTAAATATGGTTTCTACATTAAGGAAGAAGTGAAAAGATAGAACTATCTGAGAATCTTTATGTATTTATAAGGAATAGAGAGTAATATATTTGTTTATGAGCTATGATATGGTAACAAACCAACCAGGTAATGAGCACTGACATCTCCTTAAACATTTATCATTTCTTTGTTTGGGTACCATCCAATTCATCTCTTTTAGTTCTTTTTTTGGTTGTTTGTTTGTTTGTTTGTTTGTTTGGTTGGTTGGTTGGTTGGTTGGTTTGGTTTGGCTTATATGAGACAAGATCTTAGTATGTACTTCACTGGACATGGTATGGTATTAAATAAGAGCATTTCAAACAAGTATGTATTACATATTATTCTTACACTTTAATGTGGCCAACTAATTAGCATCAAGCATATTCTCCACTCTCCATACCCTTGTCCTCCCCAATTTATCCTGCTGCCTCCCATTAGTCTCTTTACTCAATGAAAAAGTTTCATTTCTAGTTTTATATCATAAAAACATGCAAGATTTTATATATATGTAGATAGATATAGATAGACAGACATAGATATAGATAGATATATAGTCAGTCTTTCTGAAATATTTTAATTTAATATCCATCTTTCTACATACTTAATATTAGAAAAAATACCAATTGTGTACACATATCACATTTTCATATTTTCTTTACTTATTCCTCTCTTTTTGAACATCTAAGTTGGTTCTACACCTTAGCTCCTGTGACTAGTACTACAGTAAATGTTGATGTGCAAGTCTCTCTATGATTGTTGACATTTAAGTAAATATCCAGGAGTGATACGTCTATGCCATGTGATAGTTCTAGTTTTAGTTTTTTTGAAGAAACTTCATACTGAGTTCTGTAGTGCCCAGACTACCAGCATTGTAAAAGGGCTCTTTTCTGTTCATACTCTCAGAAGCCTTTTTTAAAATGTATTTGCTTAATGACTAGGAGGAGATGGAATCTCAGTGTGGCTTTACCTTCGCTGGTGGCTGGTGGGGTTGAACTGTTTTCACGTGTTTAATGGCCATTATTATTTCCTGTGTTGGAAGTTCTGTTCATTTATTTAGCGCATTCATTCGTTTGGTTGTATCTGGTAGGACGGATGTGTCCTCTATTCGTTTCTTACTCATTTTCCTTGTTTTGTTCATTTTATCCTAGTCTTCCTGGTATGGGGTCTTTCCTTGGGCTTAGACTTCCCGCTCCATTAAAAAGAGGAAAAGCAGGCACCAATAGCAAAAATAACAGCTTGGCAACAAGCTCATTATTGGAATGAAGTTTTCTGAGTTCAGTAAATTTGGAAACCAGAATGAATACAGTTAACATAAATGTAAAGATTTTTTTAAAACCATGCTTAATAATAATTAAAAAGTAATAAAAGAAGTAATTGGAAAATGGAAATGTAGGAGTGAATTAGGGATTAGAGGAAAATGTATGAACTGGAGGCTTGACAAGTAATAGAGAAAAAAACTTTTTAAAAGGCCAATTAAAATACAAAAGTTAAAATTAAGAAAACTTAAACTACGAAATAAAGTAGAATAGACAATACCATCACCCAACATTTCCTTTTGGTTGGGTTGAATGTGTTTTCTCTTTGGAAATTTTTGGTAGCTGACTCTACAAAAAAAGAAGATAGGTACTAGACTTCATATAATTCAAAACAAGTCAGACCAATGCCTCTCCTGTTGGTTTAGGTTCTGCAGAGGAATAGGCTAGCCAGAGTAGTTTCTAGGTCCTCAGCATGGGTTGCTCATGACAACCTTATCCTCCTCTTCTTACAGCCTTCTCTCTTGGAAAGAACAGAGGAAAAGAAGCAGGCGTGGTATTGGTGATGTTGGGATAGGAATTAGAAAAAAAAATACATCAAGATTAACATGGAAGAAATCAGTTTGCACAGGAAGACTAGAAACCCCTCCCTGGCATCTCCTAACAGAGCATGCTTTATGAAATACAAACGCAGGGTCCACAGAAGATCGTCCATCTCACTAGCAGATGATTTTGGTATCTTTCCTTGTGTTGTTAATCCATGTTCATTATCAGGATTGCCTCTGCTTTGCTTAAAAAGGCCTCTCTATTGCTATTTCCAGCCTCATTTAGAAGGAAGACTTTTCTGACATTTACCTACCGGTGACTTGAGGTTTTCAACGAACTTGTATTATGTTTATCTCCTACATGCTAATAAAATTGTTTTCAGGCTTTCTTCTGAGTCTGTTTCTAGTGTTTTGTATTAATCAGACAAAGAACGCCACAAGGGAACCTTGATTTCCTAGAGAACAAGACCCTTCCCTCAAAGCCTGGGCCTCAAAGTTTCATAGGCCTCAAGTAGCTATCCCATCTAAAGGTCTCTCCCTCTCCCTCTTCCCCTCTCTCTCTCTCCCTCTTCCACTCTCCCTCTCCCTCTCTCCCTCTCCCTCTCTCCTTCCCCCATCTCCCTCCTCCTCCCCCTCTCCCTCTCCCTTTCCTCCTTCTCCTCCTTGTCTCACATTTTATTGCTTGAGCCCCCTTCCTCTATTTTGTCTATGACCCTAAACTTGGGGTAGAGTCAGGCAGGAGGATTCTCTAGTCTTTCTTCAGTCTCCACCCTACTCTTTGGTCATAATCAAGTGTTTTCTTTCTATCTAGTAGGACATGGGAAAACGCTGTTTGTTTCTACCCTGCTGTCTTTATTGAGAAGGAGCACACACCAGAGTTTGCATAACCGCAGCCAGCTAGTCAGCCCCAGGATAGGACTTTCTCCTTAAACATGTTTCCTATGCCTTTATCCCCTATCTAAAATCCTTCAGGAACAAATGCAGTGTGAACAGTCTTTGGCTTAACAGTGTCTTATATGTCTCAAATGACTTTAATTTTCTTTCTTTATGTGGCTGGATTGTTTCAAAGTATCTTCTTTCACATTTAGAAGATCTTTCTTAGGCTTGATCTAGGTCTATTATTGAGGATCTCAAGTGTCCCCTTAAGTTGTTATTTTTATAATATTCCTTTCTGTCCTTTTTCTTTTTGTTCTCTCAATCTTTGATTGTATAACATGGCCTCATACAGTCCAGTCTGGTCTTGTACCTGCTACGTATCCAAAGGGGATATTGAATTCGGGATGCTTTTGCTTCTACCTCCTAAATGACAGGATTAAAGGGGTGTGCTACAGCAACAAACTGCCCTTTTGACTTTTTTATATCCTGTATTCATTTGCATCTTTTAAATGACTTAATACTACTGTCTTTTTCGATTATGGATTGTTGTGCTTCTCGTGTTCCAATGCTTATATCTTCACATCTTGTAGATAAGATTTGTTTGTTTGTTGTTTGTTTAACCAATTTCAAAGTTACTTTCATACTGAAACACTTTCTCCTAAAAATGTGTCCTAAGGCATGCTGAGTAGGCTCCATTAGCACTTTTTTCAGCTGGGTATAGTAATACACTCTGTGGAGGTTCTTCATCAGCACTGGTAATGCCTGCAGCTGTCTTAGTGGTCTAGTCTGCAGACCATTGTGGGATTTGTCAGCCGAAATGTAGTAACCCGGTACTTGATGAATTTACTGGCAGCTGTAGGATCCACGTGTGTGGATGCAGCTGCAAGATTCGTATCTATTTCTGTGGGTTTCTTGGAGGTAGAGATCCTCTCATGGGTCAATGTAAGCAAGCTGCAGCTGTCCTAGTAATAGACCTCAGCATCAGATTGGTCTGGGCCCCTCTGGGTGATGCACATGCATGTGGGAAATAGGCCGCCATTGGGGATGGTTCAATTATCAGTGTCTTGGGACCATGCATGAATAGCTCTACACTACTAGTCCAAAGTGAGATGATCATCAGTGTCTGTAAGCTTCACTGGTGCTTTTATGAGCCTCAGTTGGTCCTGTTGCTCATGGTGGCCTTAGAAGATTCAAGGATAAACTAACCACTTCTCTGGAGCTTGAGGAGTATGGATAAGGTTTCTTGCCTGCTTAGCAAGGGACTCAGTGGGTTCATAGGTCACAGGAACATAGTGAAGGCAGCAGAATCACGGTTGTCTACATACTTTGAGGGACCATAGGCCTTGGGTTTCTAAAGGGTGCCGTGAAGCAGGAACCTGGCTTGGAGACAGGACAGTGTGGTTAGTCTGTGTCTTCAGGTACTTTAGGTACTGTGGCTTCCTTTGTAAAACTGCTCAACTTGTCTGTACCTGTGAGGGCTTCAGCAAATATTTCATGGGCCCATCAATTAGTGGGAACTGCTGAGACTTCCAGTTTGCCCATTACCCACTGTAATTAGTAACTCGGTTCACTGTTGATCTTGAGAGGGGAGATGAGATGGTAGATAGTGTATGGTTTTTGTTATTGTTGTTGTTGTTGTTTTTCTCTTTATGGACCCATACTGAGTCTCTGTGTTCTGTTGTGTCTCTATCATAGCTTCACTGCACCATGGCACCCTCTTCCTCAACCAATCCACAGTGACACAGAAGTTGGGATTTTGTTGTTATAGTTTTGTTTCTTGATTATTTTTATCTCTAAAATTAGCTCACAAACTATTAGATATTTTCAAGCAAAGTCTGTTTTAGTAGATTCTCCTCCGGGCTTATTACTACACTCTAGTCTCCGGATCCCTGATCTCCCCTGGTAAGCTCCCTTCCAGGTTCTTTTCCTCTTTCATGTAACATGTGTCCTCTCACCTTCACACTGCCCCATCCCAGCAGCAACTTTTACACTCTCCATCAAATATCTTGTATAAATTCCAAGCCACGATTACAGTCTCTTAAATTATCTAGTTCCACAGTTCAAATTAAGCTTCCTGCCTCTTGGCATTAGCTAATCTAATACTAAATGTATTATTTTGGAGTTTTGAAGACATGATATATTTTGTGTAGTTTTGTCTAGTGATGTCATAAAATCTTGCTAACAGTAAAAGAGAAACATTGGTGGGCGTGTTCTTCTGTCAGTCAGGGGTAGAGCAGTTGGCAGTCATTTTGTTCACCCTAGCTTGATGCCTTCCTTGGTGACTAAAGCTGTTTTATACCTAGGACACATAAAAGTCAAATCAAATCATATACAGCCAGAACAGTGTGGGAGGAGGGAGTGAGACAGATATGGAGACCTTCCTTCTGCAATGCCATGTCGGGGAAGATGCCCACAGACCTGCCCTCCACTCCACAGAGCAAATGGGCCATAGACACACAGAGCCCCACCATGCAGCACAATGAGGGAGGAAGAAGACAGAAACTTGCCCTCCAGGGCATAGCACAGTCAGGCTCTAGACACCCACTTGCTGCCATACCATCCAGAGCAGACTGAGGAAGTTGCCCAGGGTTCTGCTGGTGAGGCCAGCCTTCAGTGGGAGCCACTCCAATGTGCAAGTATGCACAGATGGGAGAGAAAGAGAAGTGGAGTAGCTTAATCATCATGAAGAGAGATGGAACTGCAGACTCAAGGATGGAAAGGAGTAAGCTATTGTGAGTGACCAACCTGGGGCCATGATGAGGTCCCAGCCTGAGCTGATACTGAGGGCTATGTCTGGGTCTGTAGCTACGCTGGTTGAAGTCTATAGCTCATATTACCTCTAGAGAGCATGGGCTATCCCTGGTCAGGACACCTACTGGGAACCACATGAATTTCCAGGGGCTGAGTAGAACTGCTCCGGCCACTAACTGTGTCTGCAGTGGTCTGGAGATTTGGCTCCACCTCTCACCTGCAGCTCTCAAGGGAGAGCTGTCCTTGCCCCTCATCAGTTGCTGCACTGAGGAGAGTGGACCCCCTGCACCTCGCCTGGGTATCACAGTGGAGCTGGCCCCAATGGGGAAGGTACAGGTGAGCTAGCACTGAGGGTGTGTGTGCTCACGAGTGAGAGAGCTGATCCAGTTCCTCACAGGCTGCAACACTTTACAACACTTTGGAAATTGGTCCCCTTGCCTTGACTGGGCAACACAGTAGAGCTGGCTCTGGATGGGTGCAGGTGAGCCAGCAGGTGAGGCAGGAGAGCAGGAGAGCAGGAGAGCAGGAGAGCTGATCCTGGCTCCTGCTGCTGGTGGTATTGGATGGCCTAGCTGGAGCAGTACTGGAGAACTTGTCCAGGTGGTGTGAATAAGGGGGAGCCAGTGCTCAGACTCAGTGACCACCCAGGGCTCTGAGTTGGCCTGCCCCCAAATCTTTATCATCTGCAAAGAGTTGGGGCACATGAAAGGACCACTCTTGTTGAGCCAAAGGTGCAGCAGAATGTTCATGACACAGGGCAACAACAAGATGACCAGAAGGAGTCCTGAAAAGGATCCAATATTGATGGAGTCATAGAAGCCAGAGACTTCAAAGCAGACCAATGACTCATTGCAATAAATATTTGCAAGTGAAGATGTGTGGACAGAGGTATATAGATATACTATGGGACACATTGTACCATACTACAACTTCCATGATTAGATATTGTTGTATGCTTTGTTTTTTGTTTGTGTGTGTGTGTGTTTTGTGGGGGAAGGTGCAAGAGGTGAGAGTGGATATGAGGGCTTGGGCAGATGATCAGTACTGGGGTACATGATGTGAAACAATGAATCAATAAAAAGCTTTTTAAAACATGTTATTCTTGCATCTCATCATTATGAGTCTTAACTGTTATTTGTGAGTTTATTAATGATGACCACCTAGATTTAATTTTGTCTAGTTCTGCCTAGAAGTTCCAATAAATTCCAATGACCTTTGAAGAGGACACTGTGAGAATGTGGGAGGCAGACCTCTGGCTTGGTGAATAAGCAACATCTCAAACATTTGGGTAGCCCACACACCACGAGCATCCACAAAACACAGAAATTTTATCAATTCTGCCTCACACATGGTAATATTCTGTGATGGAGAACAGAAGAAAATATGGCAAAGACGTGGAAGAAATTCTCCGAACAATCTTCTAAAAGGCCAGTCTGTCAAATATCAGCATAAAGGAGAGGACACATGCAAGGAGAAAACTAAGCAGCTGAATAATTTAAAAAATGAGTTTTATAATAGGAAATCAGACTGCTTCACCTTAATTGCTGTCATTTACCATTTATCTGTTGTTCTAGTTAGGGTTACTATTGCTAGGATGAAACACTATGACCAAAAGCAAGTTGTGGGGTTGGTATGTGGCTTACAGCTCCACATAATGGTCTATCACTGAAGGAAGTCAGGAACACAATCAGGGTCCAAACCTGGGGGCAGAAGTTGATGCAGAAGCCATGGCAGAGTTCTGCCTATTGGCTTGCTCCTCATGGCTTGCTCAGCCTGCTTTTCTTATAGAACCCAAGATCTCCCCATTAATCACTAATTTATAAAATGGCCTACAGGCTTGCCTGCAGTTCAATCTTCTTTTTTATTGGATATTTTCTTTATTTACATTTCAAATGTTTTTCCTTTCCCAGGTCTCCCCTTCAGAAACCCCCTATCCCATCGCCCTCACCCTGCCTCTATGATGGTACTCCCTCTCACACTGTCCTGTGGCTGTTGAGACTAAAGGGCGTTAAGAGAGGCCTTTCCAAGGCTGTTTGCTTGTCCACCTACTTTTTTTTCTGCCCTTGGGTCTTTTGCAGTGCCTGAAGCTAAGCCTGAGCACGCTTCCTGCTGCAGCTCAATCTTACAGAGGCTTTTTCTTCCTTGAGGCTCCTCCTCTCTGATGATTTTAGCTTGTCTCAAGTGGACAGAAAGTTATCCAGCATATTCATGAGCGAGGAGGTGTTAGTCTGCTCAAGTAAGGACAGCTCATCTGCTGCAGCAGCTGCAGAGTCACTACCTGACTGAGTTATTGATAGGCAACTGTCATTCTCAAGAATCCATGTCTTCTGTGCTGTCTAGATAGGAGACTTAAGGGGATGTGTGATGGGAACCACCATCCTTGCATCTTTCAAGTCCTTGATAGTGGTGCTAATTTCTGTAATTCTTAAAAGGATGCAACACTGGTTTTGTTTCACTATTTTCCTTGGCACAGGCAACCTTAAAGGCTTCCATTTAGCCTTTCTAACCATAATAGCTCTCATTCCCCAGTCAGGAAACCAATGGGAGAATTCTGCCGACATCTAAGTATATCTGTCCCAATTATACATTCTGAGATTGGGCAAAGAACCGCAGGATGAATTTGAAGACATGTTGTCCCTACTGTGTGTTGGACATGGGCCAAACCTCCATTAACCACCTAAACATGCTAAAGCTCCTGTTTAACTGGAGGGCCATTGTGTTTCTTGGGATCTCCTGGGAGCAGTGTTAATTCAGGATCAGCATCCAATAGACCCTGGAAAGCCCCGATTGTTTTCATTCCACTGGTGTACAGTTACTCTTGTAAAAGACTGTATTTCCTCCTGGGGAAGGACTGGAGGAAGGCTAATGGTAAAACTTTTAAGTACTTTATCAAGATTCTTCCTTAGGGGAATCTGGTAGGGCTTCTGGGTCTGCAAACCAAGGCTCAAGGGTAGAAATTAATTCACAAGCCTAGGCTACAACACGAGACCCCATCTAAAATAAATAAACAAACAGAATAAATAAACAAAATTTGCCAAACTGAAAAACCAGTAACTGTTTTAGAAGTCTCTTCTGAGGCTCACTTCCTCATTTCATAATAAGATCCCTCAGAAATGTTACTTCTGAAATTATGCCAAACCTAAAAAGGCAATAAATCTCTATTATATAATTAATGACATCTCATATTAAGGGTGAGCATGGACTAGTACATCTATTCTTGTTTAATATTAAGAAACTGAGGTTCAGAGAGATGTTAGATTGACTTTCCATCTAGCTCATAGCAAGGTGAGATTCTAATCCTGTTGGCCCACTCCTCACTCTAGCACCTAAAGTATATGTAGCTGAATGCTTTGAACTATCTTAACTTATGCTTTCCTTTTCCCATGTAGAAAATCATCCTGACTTTTTGACTGAATAAAAGGAAAAAACATGACTGGTCTTGGGACCAGATGAAGAAATCCTTCATTATGGGCTTCCCCATAAGTACTTACTCTGCTCACTTATTATTCACGGGTTTAAAAGATGTTTTTGAGATCTTGTTCTTCCAGAGAACCTAGGTTTGAGACCAAGCTCCCCTGTGGCAGGTCACAATTGTCTATAACTCTAGTTCCAGAGAATCCTATACCCGCTTCTGGCATCTGAGGGCACTTCATGAATACCGGTAAAACACCAAAACACAATTGTTTTAAAAGAAGAAATGTTAAAAATAGATCAATTTCTTTTTAATGCAGTTGGCTTAATGCCCATGGGACTGAATTAGTGATTGCTAAACTGGATTCTGATAAAGCAGGGGCACCTTCCTTTTGGTTCCCTAGCATGAATTAAGGATATGCTCTTGATGATCCCAACTTTGATCATTGTGGGATACAACAAGCATATTCTTAAAAATTACCCAATTTCAGGTATTTCCTGATAATAGCAGAAATCAGAGTAGGGCTGTTGGAGAACCCTGCTGTTAAGGTTGCAGTCCCTCATGTCTGCATAGCTTTCTGAGCTTGGTGCAAAATGGAGGACTCACTTTCTCAACAGGGCTTCCTTTTATCTGCCTATGTGTCTGGAGAGTGTCCCTGAACACAGGTGGCTGGCCTTGTCTGCAAAAATGACCTTGTACAGAGCTCTCTGAAAAGGCTGCACAAATCAGCATACAAGTCCCACTCTGGCTTCCTGCTCACATGATAATTATGTGCTGTGACCAATCAGCCCTTAGGACTCAGGGCATTAACACAGGGGTCATTGCAGACCTCTACATTTGAAAGTGAGTTAATAATGTTGAATTAGTCCAGCTTTGCTGGAACATAAAGGAAACTGTGAGAATCTCCACCCAGCTGCATGAAACTGGACACTATCCCTTTCACTGCACCAACAAGGCTGGCATTCTCCAGGAGTTAGAAATTCAGAATCTCAGGTTTTACCGGGGATTCAAATACCCAGCAGTCTATGTGGCCTACAGTTCACCAAGTACTCTAGATGGCTGGTGGACACAGACAAATTTGGAAAGTCCTAAATAAGAATAAACTTAAGAAAACTATGTTCTAAGCAGCAGCTTACTATTTTGTGATGCACAATAGAGTTGTCTTCATGAATTCCTTTATTAGTAACACTCAAATTTATGAGGAAATTGAATTCAGCAAACTTTATTGTTTGATTTCCTTGGGAATAAAGCATTCTATTTTTAAAGAAGGAGGAAAGTTCCTAGTCAGATTTCCACCATTCCCAATGGTTTTGCTATTGTTATTGTTGCCATCCAAGGCTCTGCATTTCAGGCTGGGCTATGCAGAAATTTAGAGGACACTGTAGTTGTTATAAAGAGAGGGGTGGCTACTTTTTGGTCTGACAGTAGATCTTAGGGGTCACTCATATGGAACTGGTTTTGCAAGAATGCAAGTGTTAAAAGGGCATAAAAGCTGCATCAAGGTTCTAGAGAAAATCCTGGGAATGTAGGCTACATGTAACAGAGGCAAATTCCCCATTGGGCCTTTGCACACCCTGTACTGGTATTCTTGGCACTCTGGTAATTTCATAAGCACATGTACCATACCATGTTATAATGATGCCAGTGTGGCCACTAGGTCCCAGGCCTTTAAGTATCAACATGATTACCGCTGTGAATAACCACTGGTTATAAATCAAGAGCTGTATTCCTAGAACTTGACACCCTGGCTTTGCCTTCATTTCTATTCAATGTCATGATGACACTGGCTGATTTACCGTTACTGCAACTTCTGACAT
Organism: Mastomys coucha; assembly: GCF_008632895.1. Lineage (NCBI taxonomy): Eukaryota > Metazoa > Chordata > Mammalia > Rodentia > Muridae > Mastomys > Mastomys coucha. Next base: position 43,176,067 of record NW_022196894.1, on the reverse strand, counting down.
GTTGAATTCACTGTTTAAATGTTTGAGGACATCAATATCTGGACTGATACTCTTCTAAGAACTAGACAAAAAACACAAGCAGACATTGCATACACTGCGTTCTGATGCCAAGGGCTAGCTCCAGATTTCACAAACGTCTAGAAAACACATGGTTAATGTAAGACCTCTTCTTTTTTCTCAGTCTCTCTCATCCTGTTTCCTGCTTTCTGTAAGGTCAACTGTCTCCATTTTTAGCCAATTTTTTTTTCTTTCAGCCTTTTGATCTGCACAAAAAGCCTGCTTTTTGTATGAAAGAGGTATTATGTAATTTGCATGCTCTCATTATGACCATGAGTTTCCTTCAATTAATTCACTGAGTTGTTTTTGTAGAGGGAAGTGTTACAAAGGCTTATGGGAAAACAAGTTATATAATAAGGCTATTCATAGAAATACAAGATAACTTCTCCTTAAAATTAACTCTTATATTGACCCTCAATTCTTTTTTAAAAATTTTTTTCAAAGCACATTTTGTTCAAGTACTGAAAGAAGTCCATTGATATCAGATTCAAGTGCCATGAAAATTGGGGAAAAAATTAGAAACTGTGATCCAAAGACATAAAATTATAATTTTGTGATCCAAAAGTAAACAAGATTCTCTGCACAGGATGGTTTAAGAAGTGAACATTGATATGGGTCCTGGACAAAAATAGCAGGAATATCCACTGTTCTCTTCCTCTTGTCCTTGTCCCTTACTGCGAGCCTCACCTGGCTGGCTCAATTGCTTCACTATATATATATATTTTTTTCACTATCATGAAAGTTTATTATGAGAACATAAATGGCATTCTTTTTTTTTTTTACAGCTGTTTATTTGTGATTGGAAGTGGGAAATATTAGTCATGACTTTTTTTTTTAAAGGAAAGCATACTGAACATTTAAACTAAAATTTAAATAGATTATGAAAAGAATGATTTGTATAAACACAAATATTTGAAAGGAAGTTTGATGTCATGGTTATTCAGCAAAAAGCAGTAGTGAGTTCCCCTTTAGTAAATATTCATCCCCAGATATGGGTTTTGGCTGAATTTACAGTATCAGGCATGTATTCCCTTCTGTGGAGCAGACCTCAAATACAATATGAGACTGCTGGGTTACTCTCACACCCTAGCTTCATTTTGGTTGCTGTGCTAAAAGACCCTACAAAAGGCAAATTGGGTTATAGTTTAAGGTGGTTTGAATGAAATTACCCCATCCCCTGCCACCAATCATTTAGAGAGCTTGTCCTCAATTGGTGTCTGTCTCAGGAGAATTGCTGGATGAAGTGTGTCCCAGGAGGCAGATGAGATATCTCTCTTTGCTTCCTGATTGTAGATCAAAATATGTTCTCTCAGCTGCTGCTCCAGGGCTATGACTAGAGGCTGCTCCATGCTCCTGCAGTGGTGGGGATGGACTTCCTCTCTGGAACTGTAAATCACAAATAAACCCTCCCTTCTATCAATTGCATGGCAATGGTATTTGATCATAGCAATAGAAAAGGAATGAATACATATGTAGTTCACCATAGGCAAATAGTCAAGGCTACAGGAACAGAAATAACTCTTCACCTCACACCCACTCTGTGTCCTAAACACATTAGTGATTAAAGCCCAAGTCACTTATAATGAACTGGTGCCATACGAAGACTAGAAAGAAGAGCCCATCCTCTTGGAGTCATTTCACCAAGAATGGATTCAGACTTGAATTCTCAACTTCATGCTCCCTCTGTATCTCATCCTCTATCTGCCAGTTGTATGAGTCAGAGTCTGTGCATGCCTGAAGGTTGTTTCGTGAATCTCTCCCTGTGTCTGTTTCTGACACTGTATGTCTGTGATCTTCTGTCTCCATTGAATTGCACAGAAATCATCATCTTTGATGAATATGAAGTGTCCCTCCTTATCTTTTTTGATCACTTTAAGGTGAAAGTCGATTTTATTCGATATTAGAATGGCTATTCCAGCTTTTTTCTTGAGGCCATTGGCTTGGAGAATTATTTTCCAGCCTTTTATTCTGAGGTAGTGTCTGTCTTTGTCCCTGAGGTGGGTTTCCTGTATGCAGCAAGATGTTGGGTCCTGTTTACGTACCCAATCTGATAATCTATGTCTTTTTATTGGAGAATTGAGTCCATTG
>NW_022196894.1:43170713-43173885 GCF_008632895.1 Mastomys coucha | reverse complement strand
CTCATGGAGGCACTTTCCCAACTGAAGCTCCCTTCTCTGTGATAACTCCAGCCTGTGTCAAGTTGACATACAAATCCAGCCAGTACATGCTCCTAGTAGCTTCCCTTTTGTGGATTCAAAGAAGAAATTGAGCATCTCTACCTCTAGGAGAAGAAGTACATTGTGGCTAAGTGGCCACTGGGCAGAAATTGCTTATTTCTCCTGCAGACCTGTACTGTTCTTGAGAGGACACAATTTATAGGTTAGGACAGTTTAGTTCTGCCAAGACAGAGTAAGCTAGTCCTTAATAATTCCTGTTTTTCAAAGGTCTGTCAGATGATCCTGGGCTAGAAGGCTGAAAACTGATGCTCTAACTTCCTGACTTACTGGAGCTGTATGGGTAGGCAGCTGTCTCTATAACTTGTCTCAGTTCTGGAATCTGAGATATGCTTCCTATATTTTCAGATAATGTTGCTCATTCTCAGATTTCTGACAGGGTTGAAAGACTACTTATAGTCTCGTGGCCAGCACAGGCTATTTAACATTGAGAAAATATATTTAAGAAGATAGTTCTCAGATAGTATACAAGCAAAACCAGGACATAACATATGGATTTATAAGTCTTTTAAGTTAGGATATATGACAGAGTGTTCTATTTAATTGTCAAAGATGATGGACTGAATGTTAAGTGTATCTTATACTTTATAAATTACAAAATGGAAAAAAAATCAGTCTGCACAAGATAGTAATTCTTGTTTTTTCGGTTTTTTTGTTTTTTAATTTTTATTAGATATTTTCTTTATTTGCATGTAAATTTCTCCCTTCCCAGTTTCCCCTCTAAAAAACAAAGAAACAAACAAAAACAACAAAAACAAACCCCAGCTGCCTCCCCACTCCCCATGCCTGCCACCCCACCCTCTCCTGCTTATTGGCCCTGGCATTCCCCCACACTGGGGCACAGAACCTTCACAGGGCCAAGGTCCTCTCCTCGCATTGATGATCGAATTTGCAATCCTCCACTATACACGCGCTGCCAGAACAATCAGTCCCACCATGTGCAGACTTTGGTTGGTGGTTGAGACTCTGGGAGCTCTGAGGGTACTAGTTAGTTCATATTGTTGTTCATCCTAAGGGGCTGCAAACCCCTCAGCTCCATTGGTCCTTTCTCCAACTCCTACAAGATAGTAATTCTATTCCTTCGCAACCTCTTCTTCACTGCCTACCTCCAAGTTCATGTTTGATTTCCTGTCCTGACTACCATTCATAATGTACTATAAGATATAAGATGAAATAAACTCTTTCTTCTCCAATCAATCAATCAATCAATCAATCAATCAATGACTGGGGAAATGTCCAAATGGGGAAAGAATCACTATGGCTCATAGATTTATTCCATAGCACTTGGCTCCCGTGATCCTGGTGAGTGCTTACGGCAGCAAAGCTGCTTACTTGGTGATGTTCAGGAAGCATAGACAGAGAATTAAAGACAAGATATAATATCATAGACACACTTCTAAAGACCTGTTCTGTCTTAAAAACAGAACATTTTTACAGTAATTAATATAATGTAATATAATATTATTTCACTGTTATGATATTACCATAGGACTTACCTTACCCTAAAGTCTAGTTGAGAAACCTATTACAAGCTAACATATGCTATTAAATAATACACAAAATATGTTAGAAATGTACGTACTATATACAAGTTAAAAGGATGATGAAAGACAGTGAAGCACAGAGGCAATGACAGACAGACAGAAACAAAGGAGGATAGATAGATAGATAGATTGATAGGTAGATAGATAGATAGAAAAAAGAAGGAAAGAAAGGAGAGTAAGAAACAACAGGATTGACAAGAAGTAAAAAAGAAACAAGGGAAGAGAATTATGATGAATGGGAGTATTAAAAATTATTCAGACAGAATATCTCAACTAAACACAAAAACATATATGTTCTTCTCAGCACCTCATAAAAGCTTCTCCAAAGTTAGCCATATACCCAGTCATAAAGCAAGCCCCAACAGATATAAGAAAATTAAAATAATGCCTTGCATCTTAACAGACCACTGTTGGTTAAAGCTGGACCTCAACGACTACAACCAAAAGCCTACACAGTCATGGAAACTAAACAACTCTTTACTGAATGACCACTGGGTCAACGAAGAAATAAATAAATAAATTAAAGACTTCCTAGAATTTAATGAAAGTGAATGCACAATATACACAAACTTATGGGACACAACAAAATCAGTGCTCAGGAAAAATTCATAGCACTAAGTGCCTTCATAATGAAATTGGAGAGATTCCATACTAGTGACTTAACAGCACACCTGAAAGATCTAGAGTAAAATGAAGTAGGAAATAATCAAACTCAGAGCTGAAATCAATAAATTAGAAACAAGGAGAAGAATACAAAGAATCAACAAAACCATGAGCTAGTTCTTGGAGAAAATCAACAAGATAGAACAACCCTTAGCTAAACTAACTAAAAGAGAGAGAGAGAGAGACAGTATCCAAATTAACAAAATAAGAAATGAAAAAGACATACAATAGACCCTGAAGAAATCCAAAGAATCATTAGGTCTTACTTCAAAAGCCCATATTCCCCAAAATTGGAAAATCTAAATTAAATTGATTATTTTCTAGATACTATTGTACTAGTACTATACTATGTCTATGTACTATTTACCAAAGTTAAATCAAAGATTAGGTGAACTATTTAATTTAATTTGTCCTATAATTCATAAGGAAATAAAAGCAGTCATTAAAAGTCTCCGAACCAAAAAAAAAAAAAAAAAAAAAGCCCAGGACCAGAGGGTTTTAGAGTTGAATTCTACCAGACTTTCTAAGAAGTGCTAAAAGCAATACTTGTCAAACTCTTCCATAACATAGGAGAAACATTGGCAAACATATTCTATGAGGCCACAGTAACCCTGATACCTAAACCAAAGACTCAACAAAGAAAGTGAATTTCAGACCAATTTGTTTTATGAACGTTGATGCAGAAATTCTCAGTAAAATACTTGCATACCAAATCTAAGAACACAGCAAAAACATCATCCACCATGATCAAGTAGTCTTCATCCCAGGGATTGTTCAAAATATGAAAATCCATCAATATAACCTGTTGTCCCGCGCTATCTCCTGCCGGCAGGAAAGACGCGGCACACACGGATCCTTCTGCAGTACAA
>NW_022196894.1:43159474-43161354 GCF_008632895.1 Mastomys coucha | reverse complement strand
CCAACGGCAAGCCAAATGTCATCGCCATTTTGTAATGGCGATGTGCTTATGAAGTGGCTTCCTACAACCTGTCATATAAACAAAGTGAAATAAAAACACACACAATCGTTTCATCAGACACTGAAAAAGCCTTTGATAAAACCCAATACCCATTCATGTTAAAGACAGTAGAGAAACCAGGGATATAGGGCACATACCTAAACATAATTAAAGCAGTATACAGTAAACCAATAGCCAATATCAAACTAAATGGAGAGAAATGTACTTCAATTCCACTAAAATCAGGGATAAGTCAAGGCTGCCCACTCATTCCATGTTTATTCAACATAAACTTGAAGTTCTAGCCAGAGCAATAAGACAATGAAAGGAGATCAAAGGAATGAAAATTGAAAAGGAAGAAGTCAAACTATTGTTATTTGCAGATGAATGACAGTGTAAATAAGTGACCCCAAACACTCTATCAGAGAACTCCTGCAGCTGATAAAGACCTTCAGCAAAGTATATTAAATTAACTCAAAAAATTAGTAGCTCTCCTTTATACAATGATAAACAGGCTGAGAAAGAAGTTATGGAAACATTGCTCTTTACAATAGCCATAAACAATATAAAATATCTTGGTGTCACTCAAACCAAACAAGTGAAAGAATTTCAAGTACATCAAGAATTTCAAGTCTCTTAAGAAAGAAATTGATGAAGATACCAGAAGACAGAAAGATCTGCCCTGCTCATGGATTGGTAGGATTAATATAGTACAAATGGATATCTTACCAAAAGCAGTCTATAGATTCAATGGAATTTTCATCAAACCTCCAACACAATTCTTTACTGACCTTGGCAGAGCAATTTTCAAATTTATATGATAAAACAAAAGCCCCAGGATAACTAAAACAGTCCTGTATCACCATTGCTGATATCAAGCTATACCACAGAGCAATAGTCATAAAACCTGTGTGGTATTGGCATAAAAAGTCAGGTTGATCAATGGAATAGAATTAAAGACCCAAACATAAACCCACACACCTATGGACACTTAATTTTTGACAAAGAAGCCAAAACTCACACAATGGAAAAATGAAAGTATCTTTAACAAATGGTGCTGGTCTAAATAGATGTCTGCATGTAGAAGAATGCAGGTAGACTCATATCTATAACTGCACAAAACTCAAGTCCAAGTGGATTGAATATCTCTACATAAAACCAGACACACTAAATCTAATACATGAGAAAATAGTGAATTGCCTTGAATTTTTGGCACAGGAGACAAATTCCTGAACAGAACACCAATAGCTCAAGAAACAAGATCAACAATTAATTACTTGGACCTCATGAAACTGAAAAGTTTTTTGAGGCGAATGAAACCATAGATAGGAGAAAATCGCAGCTTACAGAATGAGAAAAGATCTTCATTAACCCCACATCATACAGAGGGCTAATATGCAAAATGTAATAAAGAACTCAAGAAATTAGACACTAACAAACAAAAGAACCCAATTTTAAATTGGGGTAAGAGTCAAATAGAGGCCATTTTCTCTCTGGTGAGTTTCTGAGACTGGAGCAGCCAGCCAGGAGGCACAGGCCCCATGAGTCCCAGGGGAGCTGCAGGGTGGCAGGGACAGGATCCTCTCAGCTTCCGAGTGGCAGAGGAGGATCAGCGTCCTTCTCTGCCCCTTCCCTGCAAGTGGAGGCCTACCTCCAGAGAATGCCTTAAGCCAGAGACCCAGGAAAAAGCCGCCATTTTCTCTCTGGTGAGTTTCTGAGACCAGAGCAGCAAGCCAGGAGGCACAGGCCCCACGAGTCGCAGGGGACTTGCAAGGCAGCAGGGACAGGACAAGCTATAGTCAGAGACACTAAGAACATCTAACACCAAAAAGCAAGAGATG
>NW_022196894.1:43146286-43155335 GCF_008632895.1 Mastomys coucha | reverse complement strand
AAGTTTGGAATACAGGAAGAACAACCCACAAACCACAAGGAACTCAAGAAGAAGGAAGACCAAATGTGACAGTGCATTCCTTCTTAAAAGGGGGAACCAAATTCCCACGGAAGGAGTTGCAGAGATTAACTATAGAGCAGAGACCGAAGGAAGGGTAAGTCAGCCTAAATATAGCTATCTCCTGAGAGGCTCTGACAGTACCTGACTAATACAGATGTAGAGGCTCACAGACATCTATTGAACTGAGTACAGGGTCCACAGTGAAGGAGTTGGAGAAAGGACCAATGGAACTGAGGGGTTTGTAGCCCCTTAGGGTGAACAACTATGAACTAACTAGTACCCTCAGAGCTCCCAGGGTCTCAATCACCAACCAAGGACTGCACATGGAGGGGTCTGATTGTTCTGGCAGCATGTGTATAGTAGAGGATTGCAATTTGGTCATCAATAGGAGGAGAGGAGCCCGGCCCTGTGAAAGTTCTGTGCCCCAGTGTAGGGGAATGCCAGGGCCAAGAAGTGGGAGAGGGTGGGGTGGCAGGCATGGGGATGGGAGAGGCAACAGGGGTTTGTTTTTGTTGTTTTTGTTTGTTTCTTTGTTTTTTGGAGGGGAAACTAGGAATGGAGAAATTTACATGTAAATAAAGAAAATATCTAATAAAAAAAAACCCTTATTAAAAAAAGTGTCAAATAGAGAATTCTCAACACAGCAATCTCTAATGGGTGAGAAGTACCTAAAGAAATGTTTGAGAAAAGTTCATTAATTAATATATGAACCTTACATCATGATCAGAGTCTCCCTCTCTTCTCTCCTCCCAGTCCCAGGGGATTCATTGGCAATTAACAGTGTCAGAGACAGCCCCCTCTCCAATTGTTAGGTGACCCACATGAAAACTAAGCTCCATATCTGCTACTTATGTGTAGAGGTACTAGGTCCAGCCCCTCCCTGCATGCTTTTTGGTTGATGGTTCAGTCTTTGTGAGCCCCCAAGGACCCAGGTTAGTTGACTCTCTATGTCATTTTCTTTTTTGTTTTGTTTTGTTTTGTTTTGTTGTTTTTCGAGACAGGGTTTCTCTGTATAGCCCTGACTGTCCTGGAACTCACTCTGTCAGGCAGGCCTTGAACTCAGAAATCCACCTGTCTTTGCCTCCCAAGTGCTAGGAATAATGGCATGCGCCACCACTGCCCAGCTAGTCTATGTCATTTTCTTGACCTCTCCTGCTCTCTCAATCCTATCTCCGACTACCCACAAGATATGCACTATCCACAAGACTCACCAAACTCCACCCAATATTTATCTGTGGGTCTCTGCATCTGTTTTCATCAGCTATTGGATAAAACCTCTCAGGAGACTGTTATGCTAGGTGCCTGATAATAGAATATCATTAATAGTGGTGTCAGAGTTGACTCTCCTATGGGATGGGTCTCAAGTTGGTCCAGTTACTAGTTAGCCATTCTCTCAACTTCTGCTCCTTCTTTTTTCCTGTGCATCTTGTAGGTAGGGCAAATATTGGGTTGGAGAGAACACTAATATCCCTTCCCTCTATTAGAAGTCTTGTCTGGTTACAGAGTTGGCCACTTCAGTCTTTATATCCCCTGCTGATAGGAATCTCAGTTCGGGTCACACCCCCAAAGAGTCACAGGACCCCCATACATACATTAAATTAATTAATGAAAAAATATTCAGTAAACATTCTAGTTTGGAGAACACGAATTCAAAAGAAAACAAGTAGGGAGGTGCAGGAAGAGGAGAAAAGAGAGAAAGACAAAGAGAAGGAGAAGGAAGATGAGGGAGATGAGGTAGAAAGGAGGATGAAGGAGGAGAGGGAGAACTGGAAGAACTAACCCATGGTTACACTCCTTGAGGTTTTCAGAGTGAAGTATAAAGGTTGTTGGGTTCAGGGTGGAAGCTGAGAAAATGCACTTTAGATATAGAAGTTTAAAAATTAAAGCTTTCCTTTCTGAGTAGTCAGGGAGGGGCCAACTTGGAATCTGAACCACGACCCTGGGGAAGATTGTACAACATTTTTATAGGATAGGAACATAAAGCAAGGGCGGTGGGAACTGGGAGGAGCTACACTGGTCTCCTATTGTATTTTGACATTATGGGATAAGCAAGGGAGTACCTTGGAGAATGGTCCATAGCCAGGGCAGCTGGCTTCAAGGTATTTAATTCATTCTCCTAGACATTAGGGCCAGAACTCAGAGTGATAAGGGGAGAAAAGAGTTGCATGTAGTTAATTAATGGTTATATATTTTTACAACTTATGCACCTTGGTTTGATAACAGCAATTTCTATATTCTTATCATTAATGGACAATTAAGAAAGCAGTTGGAGAAGTAAGGTGCATGAGGCCTGGGAACGTGAACTTGTTTGATCGTACCAGAAGGATGGAGAAGTTGTCCGTGAGATGGCTAAACTCATGCAACTGTCTCCTTCCGACTTGTGCAGACTCAGACAACTATTTACAACAGGAGCTATTCAGCTATAGGGAAGTGCCCAGCTTCCCTAGTGCCTGGGACCTTAAATATAGTTTCTGAAAATGAAATAGTAGTTCTTAACATAAGGGTATTATTTTGTGTGTGTTCCCAGCAAAGCGAACATATAAACAGCAGTTAAAATATATACATCATAATTGTGAGGTTAATGAAATACAGATGTATGTACTAGGTGTTGTAAGGAGAGAGAAGCAGGATCCTGGGTAGATAAGAGTTCCTAAAGAAGATAATCTTCAAACTGGACCTTGACCATGGAGTTCTGAAGCAGAATACTTAGCAGCCCATAGAAGCTAGCTGTGGGGGCCTCAGGCAAGCCAGACAATAGAGAGGGGGTGTATCTGACCACATCTGGTTTCTATCTTAAATTTACTAACCATAAAGTCATCTTTGTCTGGAATGATTACATAAGGCAAGGGTTCTATTGTGTTCTCTTTAGACTTAAAAGGAGCAAAGCTACTTGCTGCACTGGTTGGGGATCAACGAGATCAGAATGCACTATTGCTTTAAGAGAAGTTAGACCTTCATCAAGTTTAACACTACTGCCCAACGGTATAATATCAATGTGAATGCTATGGGGGAGTTTACTTTCTGCTTGAATTTGATGCCTGTTCCAAAGGAAGGAATCCAGGTCTGGCCCAGTAAACCTGATCAAAAGCCACAGTAGGCCACAGGCCCTAGGAGAGAACCTAGTAGTGATGTTTTGCTAAATGCTTATATTATCTTCTAATTATTTTGCCTTTCTAATTGTATTGCCTCCTAAATATTTATGCTTATTCCTATGAACTAGTGTTACTCTCCAGCTGGGTTAGAAAGGTTTGTTTTTATAGTGGGTAACAGTTCTTGCACAGACACATAATTCCTTAGCACTGGTCACAGTGCTAAGAATAGTGACTATTGAGTATTCATACATAAAAGGGACATCTGTATCACCCCCAGCCCCTTTCTCAAAATCTCAGGGAACACTATCAAAGATGGAGCTGAGAGAGAGTAAATGTCTGCTCCAGGGACGCCTTGAGACCCTGTCTTCTGAATATAACTGGTCATTGTACTCGTGAACCACCACAAGACCCAAAACAGATTGAGTCCTTCACATTCTGACATGGGTGGGGAGCAAGCATTGCATTAGTCTTCAGCCCTAGCAGAAAATCTACAGGCAATTAATGACTGCACATCCAACTAAGCTCTGTGGGTCAGAAAAACAACAAAATATGAAAGGAAAAAGGGGACAGGGCATGTTATGAAGACAAGAATTTCCAGAGGTGGAGGAGACAGGATAAGAGAGGAGAGTTGAGGATGGTGTTATGACCAAAATGTATTATATGAATGTATGAAATTTTCAAAGAATAAATAAAATTTACCTTTAAGAAAAGGGCCCTATTTCTTTAAAGAAAACTAGATGTTTATCCAAAGTTGTTTTCATTGGAGCATCTTGAGACACTATGGGTTTACAACTGGTCACTGAATTTAAGAGGACACTGAAGATAAACGTCTGTGATCCTTTTGACAGGAGTGAATGTGTAACTGGCCATGGTATAGACGCTGCACTATCTCATACAATGGAGGATATTCCTGTCTCACCAGTCCAGGGAGTACAAATGGCCACATCATCCCAGCTGGGATAACATATCTTCCTGTATACCAGCTTTCTTCACACCCACCACCTGTGCTCCAGTTTCAACCTTGAGATGTAACTTGTGGACTCCATCCCCCAACCTTGTTACTTGGGAGTGACTTGGTTCTGTAAGCAGTCCCGACAGGCTGCAAGCTGGAGTTGAGCACCTGCTGTGTGAATTGCTGAGTCCTGACTGCTGCTCCTTAGATCATAGACTTAGCAAGTCTCATACTTATGTTAAAAGGTTTACCGGATCTGACTTTCAAGATCTCCTTCTGGTCTGGTGTTTATGGATTCTCTCCTGTTTATGTTATATGGGCAAGTGTCGAATTCCTCTGGGTCTGGTTCCCAAGCCTAACTATAAATACTGAGTGAATTACAGTAAAGCTCTCTCTTATCACTTCTACCTGGCGTCTGTGTCTTTCCTTACTAACTGTTTGCTCCCACAGATAATTGTTCGTCCCAGTCCTAGAGCACCCATCGGGAGACAACAGTAACTGTCTCTAACAAATATGGAAACAGGTAAAAACAATTCATATTTCCCCATGTCTTCAAATCACATTAATTCATGGGTGATATAAGATTAATATTTAAAAACTAATTTTGCTAGCTACTTGTCTCTTTGTGCCTGTTGTTTAACTTGGTCAGGCTCTATCTCTCCCCTCCAACCCACCCCTGGTCAAAATAACTCCCAGTTATTTCTTAAAAACTTTTTAGAAAGTGTCTCAAATGTGCCTTGAGCTTAATAGCTCATGTTTGAAAGCCTGTGAGAATTACCCTTCCCATGATCACTTTTACTGTGAGAACAGAGCCTCTCTGTGTGGTCTGCATTCTTCTCCTGCTTTGAAGGCTTCAAACATCAGTCTATTAAATCACCCACTGAAACCTTGGGTCTCCTTGCAATGCTCAAGAGACAAACAGTTCCAAGTAGAACTCCCAAGCATCTGACTGCATGGCTCTGAACCTAAAGATAGAAGCTTCTAAAGGCATTCCTGAGGCCCAGTGCTACTCACAGGAAAATGCAGAACAAGTCATTCACGCTCCTGGTACAGGGGCATACACCACAGGATACCAGGAATGGCATGACATACCATCCCAGCTTCCTGAGGTGTGATTACTAAACAAAAGGTTCATATAAGTAATGCACATAACCTAGTGTGCTTGGGCACAGTGTGCGTCAATGTCCCCATGAAGACCCTGAGCATATCCTGCAGTTCCATATGGTTCCTTGGAAAACCTTTGCCTTGTTTTCATTTTGTGAAAAGAACAGAGTGCACTATCTTCTTGTCTTTTTTTCTGTTTTTGTTTTATTTTTCTTTTCTTTTTTTCCATGTTTTTTTAGTTAATTTATTTATTGGCTTTACATCATGGTCAAAGCTTCCCCTCCCTCCTCTCTTCCCAGGCCCTCCTTCTCACCTCCTTTCCCCCAACCCCTTTCCCTTTCTCCTCAGAGAAGGGGAGTTCTCCCATGGATACCAACCTGCCTAAAGCAGTAGGACTAGGTATATCTTCTACTATTGATCCTAGAAAAGGCAATCCAGATAGGGAAAAGGGGGTACAAAGGCAAGCCTCAGAATTGGAGACAGTCCCTGCTCCAATTGTTAGGGTTTTCATGTTAAGATCAAGTTGCTTATCTGTTACATATGTGTAGAAGGCCCAGGTCCATCACATGTATTCTCTTTGGTTGGTGGTTCAGTTCTGTGGGTCCAAATTATTTGATTGTGTAGAGTTTGTGTGTGTGTGTGTGTGTGTGTGTGTGTGTGTGTGTGTGTGTGTGTGATGTTCTTGATCCCTCTAGCTCCTGCAATCCTTCCTCCCCCTCTTCCATAAGAGTCCCTGAGCTCTGCCTAGTGTTTGGCTATGGATTTCGGTATCTGTTTCCATCAGCTGCTGGGTAAAGCCTCAGAGGAAAGTCATGCTAGGTTTCTGTCTGCAGGTGTAGGGGAATATCATTGTTAATGTCAGGAATGGGCTCTCTCTCATGGGATAGGTCTCAATTTGGGGCAGTCATTGGTTAGCTGTTCACTCAGATTCTGCTCCATCTTTATCTCTGCACATCTTGTAGGCAAGACTGGGTTTGGGTTAAAGGTTTTGGGGATGGTTGGTGTCCCCATCCCTCCATTGGAAGTCTTGCCTGATTATAGAAGGTGGCTGTTTCAAGTTCCAGATCCCCTATTGGTAGGAGTCTTAGGTAAGGTCACCGTCATGGGTTCCTGGTCAATGACCTTGCACATAGGTTTCTAGTTCATCCCTGAGATGCCACCTCACACCCATCAGAGTGGCTAAAGTAAAAAACTCAAGTGACAGCCCATGCTGGTGAGGATATGGAACAAGGGGGAACACTCCTCCATTGCTGCTGGGAGTACAAACTTAAACAACCAATTTGGAAATCAATTTGATGGTTTATCAGAAAATTGGGAATTGTTCTACCCCAAGACCCAGCTATACTACTCCTGGACATACCCCCAAAATTTCCCACCATCTCACTTGTTCAACTATGTTCATAGCAGCTTTATTTGTAATAACCAGAAACTGGAAACAATCTAGATGTCCCTCAACAAAAGAATGGATAAAGAAATAGTGATTCATTTATACAATGGAACACTACTCAGCTGTTAAAAACAAGGACATCATGAAATTTGCAAGCAAATAGATGTAACTAGGAATGTCATCCTGAGTAAGGTAACCCAGACACAGGAAAACAAGCATGATATATACCCACTTGTAAGTGGATATTAGCCATAAAGTACAGGAGAGCCAAATTACAATCCACAGACCCAAAGAAGTTAAGTAACAAGGAGGGTCCAAGGTGGAGGTATGCTCTAGAATCTTGAGAAGGGGAAATAAAGTAGATATCAGGAGCATATATAGAGAGGGTACTTCTTAATTTTTAGTCATTCGATGATTTAATTATGGGCACAGTGTTATTGCAGATCTCTGAAACATTTCTATTTCATAACTCTACGTTTATGTCCACTGAACAACTTCATAAACCCACCCTGCTCTATCCCCTCGTGACTGCCAATCTGCCCTCCGTTTCTGTATCTTTGACTAGTTAAAATGGCTCATGTAAGAGGAGTCAAGAGTATATGTAATTTGGTTCCTATTTCACCTAGTAGAATGTGTTTTGGAGTCATTTATGGTGTTTTTAAAGGTTGAGTAATATTTCACTGCACATACCTATGTGCACACATCATATCTCATCTGTCAGTGGGCATTAGTTTCCAAGTTTCAGCTGCTATGAATAATGCTGCCAAAGAAGTACAAGTGCAGGTGCATCTTTGAAACCATGGTTTCATTTTTTTGGATATATACCCAAATAGTTGGCTGGTAAATCATATTTCTGACCTTTAAAGTAATCTTGCTGTTGTTGGCTATAACAGTTGTGTCATTTCTGAGTCCCACAAGTGTTCTGATTTCTTCACAGTCTCGGTAACACCTGCTATTCATTTCACAATCCTTAACAAGTGTGAATTAGTACTTGGGAGTTTTGTGCAAAATTATCTGATTATCTCTCTGTATTAAGGGTCTTTTTGAAATTGTGAGTTCTTGGCACCCCCCATCCAAGCTCTGGCGCTTATAAAAGCATGAAGTTATATTTGTGCTGTTTATTCTGTTTCTCTTTTTTTTTCTAGTTCAATGATTTGGCAGTGCTATGAAGTCTTAATTAGTTCAGAGTTATTTCTTTAAGTCAGAAAATATGATGTCAGGATAATTTATTTTAGTGAAATTGCTCTGGGTATTGGATTCCTTGGCCACTTCCTATGAATACTGAAGGATTCTTTTTTGCATAAAATTTTTCTTAAACATTTGATAGAGATTTGATATTGCTGCTAGCTTGGCTCCACTGTGAAGAAGCCTGATGTTTTGACTCTGACAAGGTTTGGTAGCTGGGATCTCTCATCTGGTGAGATCACTGTCTGTCTGGGCTCTGTAATTAGGTGAGGCCAACTGGAATGGCTCCAAACGTAGGCGCGTTTGAATGATATATCTCATTAAACAAATTTGCCACGGAGGATAGCTAAGAGCTATCACAACTCTGGAGTTTCTGTGCTGACATAGTGCTAGTTCCAGAGAAGCTCCCAAGTCTTTTTTGGTCATAGCTACCCCTGATTATCTAGTCAAATGCATCTCGAAGTGTTCCATGGGAAGATAAATAGAATTGAGCTTCTTAAGCAATGCCCTGAAGCACATAAGGTGGACAACCAACCTTTGTCTCTGATTCCCACATTAGCGAATCACAGGCCAAGGAGATCACTCTGTGGTTTCTTGCTGGAGGTCAATTTAGACAAAATGAATCCATTCCAATTACCCCTCAACAGTAGTTTCTCTCACTTTTTGTTTTCCCTACAAGTGTGCTGAAGTTGTATCTCTGAAACTAACACAGAGACCTACAAGTGGGCAGTGTACAGAGAGGGAGAGATTTTTGGATCACTAATTCCTAAATAGGATGTCCTCATCAAAGCCCTTCTCTCAAGGCTCAGGATTTTATGTGGAAGAGGAGGTGAAAAGATGGTAAGAGTCAGAGATAATGTATAACTCCAAGGAAACAGTGTCTTCCAGATACAGCAGGACTGATTCACATGTCAACTCGCAGAAACTATGGCAGTGTGCACAGGGCCTGCACAGTTTCAAACCACAGGTCCCAGCCCTAAGAGAGGAAAGTGGGTCATGGTGTCTCACTCCTAACCAAGAAGCTACCTCAAATTGATATCTGCTTGCAAAGAAAAAATTGGTTTTCTCTAATGGAGTTTCACTGGGTATATTGACCACACCTCAGGGCAGCCCCCATGTCCAAGAGTAGTTGACCACCACAAAGTGAACTCAGTGGTATTTTTGTACTTTATCATTTTATTTTGTTTGGAATATTTTTTTAATTATCCTTTGTAGGGCTGGATTTGTGGAAAGATATTGTGTAAATTTTGTTTTATCATGGAATATCTT
>NW_022196894.1:43121948-43145273 GCF_008632895.1 Mastomys coucha | reverse complement strand
GAACTCCTCAGAGTCAAGCTGTCCCTGTGATCCTGTGATTCTGGGATCCTGGGATCCTGGGCTTGTTAATCACCTGGGAGTGTGGCTTTCTCTGTGTGTTGTGGTGGAAATTTTTTATCTTATTGATCTTTTGCTTATTTTGATTTTAATTTTGGGGGCTTTATGGGTTTGGGTTTTTTGTTTGTTTGTTTGGCTCGTTGGTTTGGTTTGGTTTTTATGGTCTTTTTGAAGGAAAAATGGACAAGATGGGGGATGAGTAAGAGCTAGAGAGGAATTGCAGAAGGGAAAAAAAAACTTTTTTCAGTTAATAAAAATAAACAATATTATCCATGAGACACAGACCTTTCAGAGGGATGCTTTATCTGAGATAGTCATTGTTAACAGCCCCATGAAATGCTAGGACTGAAAATCTCTTATTCTTTATCATGTAGTGATTGTTAAAATTGTAGGCAAATGTTTTTAAAACTACTTCTCTGTCATTTTGAGGAATGAAAAGGCATTATTTATTAGCTATTTCTGAATACTTTTCTCTGTACCATTTACCTTTAAATAATTCTACCCCTGTAAGGGATATTTGTAATGATACTTTTCAAAAAGCTTGTTTTTTCAGTGATTACTCTTCATCATTGTTTTTGGGGAAAGTGGTTTGGTTTCTTCTCCTTCTTTGGTTTTATTGGGACTGCTGAATTTCTGAATTAATCTCATTTTATCATGTTTGAATTCCACTATTCAGAAAGTCTTCCAACTAATCTAATTGTGTTTACAACAAGGTTTCAAGTGTTGACTTTGGAAGAATTTTCAGAGCATAAGAACATTTTCACATTCAGTCCAATACATGCCATCGAAAAATTTTGGAACAATAAGTGAATGTTTAGAGACATTGTGCTAGTAGATTTCTATGTACTTGACAAAACATCTATACATATCTGGGAAGAAAGAATCCTAAGTGAAAAAAAAAAAAAAACAGCTCCATAAGATCATCCAGTGGCAAATCTGTGAGGTATTGTGTTGATTAATGACTGATGTGCAATAGTCAAGTTAGGTTGTAGCACCTCTGAGCAGGTAGACTTGTGTCCTATAGGAAAGCAGGCTGAGAAGGGAGCAAGCCAATAAACAGCATTCCTCCATGGCCTTGATATCAGTTCCTGCCTCCAAGTTCCTGCCTTGAGTTCCTGCTCAGACTTCCCTTATGATGGAGTGTTACATGGAAATATTACATTAAAATAAGCCCCTTCTTCCTCATATTGCTTTTGGTATGGTGTTTTATCATACCTTGAAAAGCAAAATAATATTCTATCAAAGAATACTAATGTAATGGGGCTTAAATCTCAGTCTCTTTGGCTATGACAATTGATATGTGACCTCAGTTTCTTCAGAATTCTTTAATTGAATGAGTCACAGGAAATCTGGAATTGTTTTCTGATCCACTCTGCTCTAAGAAAATGATTGTAGTAATTTATTCCTCTTTCCATAACAATCTAAAGGGAATGAGTTTTTATGTAGTAGTCTATCAGTGTCTCTAAGATAAAACATATAATTTTACCCAGATAATGAAGAGCCTTCATGAGCAACTCACTAGCTACACTACCCATACCTTTGACACATCAGCCACAGTGGTCTTTACTGTTCTTTTTATAGACTTTTCCTAAACATAGCTCTTATTATAATAAGGCTAGTATTTATGCCAGCTATCGTGTTGCCTTAAAACATTGATAATGGGCTTGCCATCCAGGTAACAGTTAATTTTGTGTCCCTCTAGGTACAGTTCTGACTATTCCATCAATTGGAACATTTAGACCCCTCTAGCCCATTGATAATGTGTTGGCTCACTTTTTTCAATTTTCATGCAGAACTTTTACTCTTTTCTGATTTTTTTGAGTCTCTCCCACTTGTTCCTGCCTTGTAAATGTGCCATGAAAACAAAACCTTTGCCTTGTTCAACTATTGTATTTTCAGTACTCAAACTGACTTCTTCCACATAACGGTTGTGTAACTTAATGAATGAAGTAATTGTCTCTCATATCAGCTGTGATGAGGAGAAATCACATCCATTCTTCCCTTGATCTTGTCCACCAGATGATCTAGCTTTCTCATCTCTTCGCCCCTTTACCCATCGCAGCAGCCAAAGTTATTCTATTCTGTACCTTTCAAACACCACTCTCAACTGATCACATTTGTTCACATCATGGCAGTGTTAACTGTAGATCTAATTGCTGGTAGTTGTCAATCTTCTGATTATGTTTCAGTATTTCAATAAATCTTTATTTAGCCTAATATGTCAATGACTGCATCTATGGAGAAGATGTTCCTGTCTTTACATGGATTGACTTCACCTCAGCTCATAAACTTACCATCTCTTTTTCTCTCTAATTCAAAGAAACTGAGCACAGGGAGATGAATTCATTTAGAGTACAGGGAAACTGGGGCACAATTTCTAATTTCCTTCTGCTTTTCTAACCTAACATGTAATTTCTTGGAAAAGATAAAACAAAACCCAAGGGGTATCCCTGCATTGATATAACTGAGATTTGATGTCAAATCTTTGTGCAATGTTTTCCTGCAACTACAGTCTGTCCTAGAGCTGAGATTTTATTCTTTTCCTTCCCCTGATATGGAATCCCTGGAGAAATTATCATTCTTTGGAGTCCATTGTATTAGGATCCTTGTTTCCAGTTTGTCTATTCCAAGATATCACAGATGTTCTTTGATGATTATCTGTGAAGTCTTTATTGTTTCACCCTCAAAAATGAATAAATTACATGCTTCTTTTGCATAAAAGACAATTTTAGTATCTCCATTTTAATTCACAATCATTATTATGAATATCAGTGACTGGCTTAATCCATGAAACAGTATTATCCTGCAGTTCTATTATAATCCCAGGGCTATTAATTCCTAGGTATAAGTTAGAAGACTTGAACAGTTATGAAAGCTGAGAAATGAATGCAGAGGGAAATATTGAAACAGGATGGAGAAAGTGTGGCCTGGACCAGAGATGGATCCAAAAGTGAGCAATATATCAAGTCCAAGTCTAACAAATTCTGGAGATAATCCCATCAGACCCAGAAACCATCAAGTTGAAATTCTGAGTGCAACCTAGATGAACTCTAATATAGTCCTTAATTTGACCAGCCACATGTAGAAGCTTAGGGAGCTAGATACTTGTGTTCTGATAATAGAAAAGAAAGAAAGAGAGAGAGATAGACAGACAGTGATAGACAAAGAGACAGAGACAGAGACAGACAAACAGACAGATAGACAGAGAGGTCCTGAAACCTGCTTAGCCTGTTTGCTTTCCACACTATAAGGACCGTCAGCTAAGAATCCTCATGGGAAGGTAGATGTGTGGTAAACAATTTGCCTAGTATATATAAGGCCCAGAGTTAGACTTCTAGCCTGAATATTAAATTTAATTATCAATCAAGTAAGCAAGCAAGCCCTACTTGCCCATTCAAGTAGTGTAGAATTAAAAATTATTCACAGATATTTGAAGTGATATGGCAACATAAAAGATCAAGTTAAAAACAAAAAGTAAAAAATTGAAAGAATGAATCATTTCACTTAGGAGAAAGAGAATGACTTAGATTGATAACAAGAAACTTTAAAAACAAGTCAAATTCTAGCTAGTCCAAAAGAGAGATTCGGAAAATTATCAGTTATGTAAAATAATCAAGAAAGGCTAAGAAAGAAAACCACAACTAACCTAAGTAAACTTTCAGAAAGTGAAAGTACAGCAGGAAAAGAGAACCAATGAAAGCACTTAAGTGGCAGAATCTGCGAAATATCTGGAAAGAAAAACAGACGGAAAAGCTGAGCAGATGAAGGGAACATACAAGCAGTTCAGACTCTCTGACAAGATACTGAAAAGTTTTGTAATGAATGGACAAAAAGAAATTGTCATCAGAGAACATCAAGAAAAACAAGAGAAAAGAGGCATTCTTCTGGATTGAAAGATGACAGAGATGTTCCAAGGGTCAGGAATTTTTTTTTTTTTTTTGAAGTATGTTCTCACAGAAGTACAGAGCACCAGACAGAAAGTTAGGGAGGGAGAATAAAGAAAAGAAAAGTGGATTGCCAGCTAAGAACTGAAGATCAGAGGACGTGAGGTTTTGTATGTGGCTCCCTGTGATTTACTGAAGCATTTCAGCATCAAGATAGCCTACAGTTCAGAGGAAATATACTGAGTAGGGTGGCACAGGTATTTCCATGAGTTCAAGGCCATCCTGGTCTACACAGCAAGTTCTAGGACCATCAGGGCTACAGAGAGACCTTCAACAACAACAACAACAACAACAACAAGACCTGCAAAGCCATTTAGACTCTGTTCACAGTTGTCACTCTGTTAACAAATCAAATATCAACTGCATTAAAGGTAGGTTGGCAGCTGGTGTAAAGCAATCCTTTATGCAGTGTCCTTGCGCCTCAGTCCTGGTCATCAACATAATCATCAGAGAGATAGACGCTTAATGAGCTCAGCCAGTATTGCTTTCAACATTCCTTTTCTGAACACAATCTCCTAATAGTTCTGAGATGTAGTGTAAGACTCTGAGGACCTTTAGCTTACCAGGTACCCTCCCACACCCCCAGAGCGAACAACGTGAAGTCGGGAATTGATGCAAAAGCAAGAGGAATTTATTGTTCCAACGCCTTGGGGTTGTCCTGCACCTGAAGGAGAGGCAGAGAACCCTGGCAGCCTGTTCGGACAGTTTTTATACAGCTTTCAGGGGTTGGGAATGAGGTAGCAAGGGCTTTTCTTGTCTGCAGGGGTGTGGATGGTAGGGTGGGAGGGAGAGAAATGGTCCATCTGCCCTAAGGAATGTGCTCTGGGCTTTCTTCATCTGCAGGTCCGTGAGGAATGTAATTAGCCTCTCCCTTCCCTTCCGGAGGGGAGGGGTGCCTATGTACTCTATGACCTTTCTCTTCCAGGAGGGGAAGTGTCTGGTAGAATTTTCCAAAGTTCCTGAGCTGACCTCTTCAGTAGGATTTCTTGCCCTCTGGAAAACATTTAGATTTGCTTATAATCTTAGACTAGTAAGTCTTGTGTGTCATGGCGGTCACTTTGGATCAGGCTTTAAGCTGGGTTCAATGATCACAGTGTGACTGCAGGATCTCCCTACATATTGTGCGTCCATCAGCACTATGTTGCCTGCTCTCCTGGAAAACCATTTGCTGCTTACTGATCTTGTAATTTTGCAGGAAAGTGTCTGTCACTTTTTATAAAACCTAGAAAGCAGAGTTCTTAGTCAACCGGAGCCACATTACCCGTTGCTGTGGTCTATCACCCTCTTTTTCCGGCCACTCTTCTAAGGTTGGCAGAAAAAAACGACAGGACTTTTGGTTAATTTTTTAGTTTTAGATTTTAAGGAAAAGCAAAAGGTTTTAGAGTTTTCAAATATTATGTAGACACGTTGATTCTAAAATATATATTTCTCTGAATTTAAATCTGAAATTTAATTTTGATTTGCTAAGTATAGTAGCCAACTGTCTTCTGAAAAAAACAATGTTTAAAGAAAGCACCTCTTTTTCTTTTCTTTTTATCAGATATTTTCTTTATTCACACGTCATGAGGAAGCACTTCTATCTCGTTCATGCATGTGTCTCCACTCTGAGCACAGCATCTTCACAGAACGAATAATCAAATGTTTGCTGAAGTAAGTTATGAAACAGAGAACCACAAAACTGGAGGATGACATGTTTGAAAAATTCATTTGTAATTTAGTAACCTAAATGTGAAGTTGTACATTGGACTTAGCCAAAATCAGTGTGTAATCACAATATATTTGATACTCACACAAATTTTAGGAATTTAAACATACCTGAGAAGATGTATTAATTTAAATTTGTGCTAACTCCCTTACCACCAGTGTTGGGAGTGGTCTAATGGGTTTGTTTAACTCTTTCTAAATGAAAGTGTTATCTATCACAGTGGGAGGGCAGTGGAAACTCAGGTGAACGGAGATTCTTTCAGAGTGTTTTCCCTTGACACCAAGGATGGTAATGAAGAAAAAAATCGAACCAACTTATCAGGAAAATCAAACCATTTTCCACTGGAAATTAAAAATAAAGACATTTCCATTTATTTAAAATAACACACAGAGAGATTTCATCATGGAGTCTGTAATATGCAGTTATTTACTAGAATCCACTAACAGCAACAGTCTAAAACTGTCAGTACAGATCACCCTTGACTTTGTTCATTTACATCAACTGTTTTCTCTCTTTTTCTTATTCTAAAACTGAAAAGCCTTGGTTTTTATCTTTCAAGTAAATGTTTGCTAATTGACTGAGCATTGGTTTAATTGGAGGCCAGGAAGATATGTGTCTAACTTTTTACAGATAAAAACTTTTTGTTTAATAGGTACCTAAGACCCATGGTGGTCTTTTGCTTCCTGAAATGCGCCCTTGTACACACAACCTTTCCTTCCACTACTCCGAAGCCTCAGTGTATTCAACCAAAATATGATAGTCAGGTGGTCAGGATGTCAGCCATGTATTAGAAGGACAAAACAGGAATGTGGATGCCAGAATATATCTACTCCACATCACAAGTGCTTTTGTTTGCCATGCAATCCATCTAGCTCTTGTTGAGAAAACAAAAGATATGTGGACTATAAACATAAATCATCTGGATTTAATGTGGAGCCAACATTAGATCTCTACCAGCCAACATTAGATATCCACTTTCTAAATGCCCTGGTTTCCCATGACAGTGTCTAGACACTTGGTTGTGCTTATTTTCAAATATTAACTTCTGATGTTATTCAGTGTCAGAAACAAGAAACATTGTGACAAAAAGAGTGAAAGTGTCTGCCTGAAATTAGTGCTGATATATTGCATGGGAATAAACTCCCACCTGCACTTGAACAAGAAAATGGGTTCCTCTCTCCCTGCCATCGCTCTAAAGAAACAGAAGGAATCTAACAGACACAAGTCATAAAAGATTTTTTAACTATTTATTTCCACTAATTTTATTTTTTGAGAACTTCATACATGAATAATATATCTATATCACTCCTTTCCTCCATTCTTCCTCCTAACCTCCCATGTCCCCTCTTCCTACCAACTTCATGATATCTATGTATATATACAGGTAAAGTATCTTTTATTCACCAAATATAATTGTCATCTCAGAGGCTTACTGATGAAGTTTCACCATTTTCTGGAATTTGTTCCCAAGTAACTGGGAAAGCCAGTAGGGGTGGCCACCTTTCCTCAATTTCATTAAGAGGTGGCACCACAGGCTCAATGGTCTGTGTATCTTGATCCTTAATTTCATTAGGTACCATAGGTTCACAATTAAGCATGTTCTATTTAGTTACTTCCTCTGCCTTTTGTCTCTCAGGCCTTTGTACTATCAGAACTAATTTTCTTGTTTGTACAGCTGTATTTTCTTGTTGTACAGTGATCTTTTCAACCTTTTTTTGAAAGGAAATATATAAAGATTTCAATTAAAAGTAGGGAGAGATTTACTCCAGTGGTCACAGTTGCAATAAGTACTGCAATGCTTTTTTTCAAGTAAGGTTTCTATACCCTCAACTCCTACCCTTGGCCTTAAGGGATCTGAAATGGAGGATTTCCCATTTTTAATGCTGGAAGTGTCTGTCTATATAATTAAAATTATCTTTGGGGACAGATTCCTGAGATTCAGTGCTTTTGAGGCTCCTGTATCCCTCCTTGCTCTGGACTCAGAGCTTGCTGCTCCCAAGTCTCCCAAGACTCTCTGGGTATCCAGCTGAACTAGAAGAACTGATGCTTCCTTTGGAGATGATCCTAGGTGAATCTCTCTTCTGTAGCTTTCTGTCATATGTCTCCTGTCCTCGGTGATGTTTCTGTCAGATGACCTCTGTTTTCTAAGATATTGGTGGGCTTTCTTTCTCTCCAATCACATTGGGTGTTAACTGTAAATTGTCATCTCAGAGGCTTACTGCCGAATAAGCTCATCCTTCTAGTTCTTCCTGAATTCTGGATGGCTAGTTCAACTCAACTGTTCTGGCTCAAAAGTCCTCTCTAAGCTGACTGATTCAATCTGGCTTCTCTGGGTCTCTGACTAAATTGCTCTGCCCATACTAACTTTGGCCATATATTCTAATCTTCTGTCTCCTTCTCATTCTCTGGCTCATTCTGTCTTCATCTGTATCCAGCTTGTTTTTCTGTAACCTGTCTTTGTAAAACTATCTGGGCAAAACTGCCATACACACATACCACACAACGCCAACTTTTCTCTCTCTTGCTACACTCTCTTAGTACTCTTGTCTCCTCTTTCCTGTCTGTTCTCAGGAAAGTTGGGCATATCCTATCTCTGACTCATTCTGTCAAATCTTTCTCTGATTCATCACTTTGTCTGCCTTCAATTAGATGTCCCATTCAAACATATTTGCCTCCTTCTCTAAACCACTCTACCTTCATTGTTTAAGATTAAAGTTTTATACAAAGAACATGTCTGTATTCCAGCCAGATCACACAGACCTAGAAGGTCTTGGATGTGACCCCTTGCCAGAGCAACCATGTTGCTGGATTAAAATTCCTCTACATATACACAATTAGATATGTATGGTAACACACACACACACACACACACACATATGCTCACATATACATGTGTCCAATGTGTCCAGGAATGATCACTTGGGATTTCCAACCTATACAAGGACCTCTTCCCTGTAGAGAACTGATTACCCTTCTTTCAGCAGCTGCTAACAACTAATAGGTCTTTATCTAAGGATTGGACTTTGTGAAACTTCCCCTGTCCACATTGGCATGTCAGCTGGTGTCATTATGTTGGCCATATTCAGGCAAATATATTGTGGGAAATTCACTAGTATTTTTCCTGTCATGTCTAGGGGACATTCATATTTTTCCTGTCATGTCTACTGGGCCTTTGATACTTAAAATCTTTCCACGGGATTTTCCCAGGCCTTAGGTGTAGGAGTCACCTTATGGGTATATCAGTGATTCTCTGCATTTTGACCAGTTGTAGGTCTATGCAATAGTCTTCCATTGTTGCAAAGGGAAGCTCCTTTGATATAGGATGAGACCTACATTTAACAGTGGGTATAAGGATAAGTATTTAGAATACAGTAAGGAGTTACATTGGTCTACACATATACAGACACACAATGTATATTTTCAGTAGCTTATAAATAATGTTTCCCTTTGGCATTTTAAACATTCTTAGTGTTATCTCTCCTTGGCCCCCTGTATTACCTCCTTTCTACCTCCCCTCTTGAATAATCTCTTTATTCTCATCAGTGCCTTCATAGTACCTGTCTCCCACTAATCCTCTCCCTAGAGTGCCATTACCTGTTATTTATTATTATTATTTAATCGTTTTTTACATTCCAAACTTTATCCCCCTCCTGGTCCATCCTCTGGCTGTTCCACATCCCACACCTCCTCACCCCATCTCCATGAAAGTGTCCCCACCCCACCCCCCACTCCCACCCCAACAGAGCTCCCCACTCCCTGGGGCCTCAAGTCTCTTGAGGGTTAAGTGCATCTTCTCTGACTGAGTCCAGACCCGACAGTCCTCTGCTGTACATGTGCTAGGGACCTCATATCAGCTGGTATATGCTGCCTGGTTGGTGGCCCAGTGTCTGAGAGATATTGGAGTTCCAGTTAGTTGAGACTGCTGGTCCTCCTACAGGGTCACCCTCCTCCTCAGCTGCTTCCAGCTTTTCTCTAATTCAACCACAGAGGTCGGCAGCTTCGGTTCATTGGTTGGGTGTAAATATCTCCATCCGATTCAGCTGCTTGTTGGGCCTTTTGGAGGGCAGTCATGCTAGGCCCCTTTTTGTGAGCATACTTTGGCATCAGTAATAGCGTCGTCAGGCCTTGGGGCCTTCCCTTGAGCTGAATCCCAATTTGGACCTGTCACTGGACCTCCTTTTCTTTCCGGCTCTTCTCCATTTTTGTCCCTGTAGTTCTTTCAGACAGGAACAATTTTGGATCAGAGATTTTGACTGCAGTGTAGCAACCCCATCCCTCCTCTTGATTTCCTGTCTTTCTACTGGAGGTACACTCTACAAGTTCTTTCTCACTGTAGGGCATTGCATCTAGGGTCCCTCCCTTTGAGTCTTTAGAGTCTCTCACCTCCCAGTCTGGTACATTCTATAGAGCCCCCCTCTCACCTCCTACCTTCCAAGGTTGCCTGTTTCCATTCTTTCTGCTGGCCCTTGGGGCTTCAGTTCTGTTCCCCCCACCCAATACCAGATCAGGTTCCCCTCTTCCCCTCCCTGTCCCCTTTCCCACTCAGGTCCCTCCCTCCCCCCTCTTATGATTGCCTTCTTCTACCTCCCAAGTGGGATTGAGGCATCCTCACTTGGGCCCTTTGGCTTGTTAATCTTTTTTAACTCCTTGGGATTGGATCCTGGGTATTCTGTAGCCATTACCTATTTTTATGTTCCACAATCCAAATTATCTATTAAGACATAAGATTTGTTACAAAGAAACTATATCTGAAGAATGAGAGACAGGAGAGGCAAGCATAGACATGCTCAGTTAAGGTGAGCAGCCAAGTTATACTTCCCTTATCCATTGCCTACATGAGGAAAGTGGCTATCACAATAGAAATGCACAGGCATATGATTATGATGCCTGGTAGGGATGCTCAGCATCCCAAGGTCAGGCCCTGCCAATGCATTGTACTCCACACACTGCGTTCCCCTGTCCCATGCTCTCTGAAAAAAAAAATGCTCATAATTTTGCTGCAAAACAGACAAGACAAAATCTACAGTATAAAAAAAAAATGAGTGTGTAAATGGAAAGTTTAAAGAAAGCCCACATAAAAAGTACCAGGAATCAAAGAACCCACAGTAGGTGAAACAAGGCAAACTGAGAAATGCAGTTACAGTTTAGATTCTTAACTCCCACACCAAGTTTAAGAAATAACATTCAATTTAGGATAGAAAATTCTAATTCAGGTCATGAAAATAAAATAAAAATTAGTCATTGAAGTGAAAAATTCAAGAGATGGTTTGGAAAGTACAGGTTTGATAGTAAAGACTGAGTTAATAATTTAGACATGTCAGACAATCCCTTCTTCAATGATAATAACAACAGCAACAAAGAGTCAAAAAGAGACGGTTTAGAGAGATGCCTCAGCAATTACAAATGTGCCCTGCTCCTGCTGAAAGCTAGGCCCCAGTTCTCTTAACAGGAAGCTCACAGTTACTTGTAACTCCAGTTCCAATGGATCTGTTGCCCTCTTCTGTACTGCTTGAGTATCTGTGCCTATAAAAGTAGATAGCCCTATCTAACACACACACACACACACACACACACACACACACACGATTGAAAATAAAATCAATCTTTAAAAGTTGGAAATTGTAAAGCTTTTGTAGAGTACTTTCAGAATTCAAAGATTCACTCCAAAGGAGTTCCTGAAAATAGGAATGAGCCATGTAGAGAGGAGATGCTATTTAAGGAAGCAAAAGAAAAACCTTACCCTACACTGACAAAGGCAGAATCCTGAGATTAGACGTTCCCACTAAAAACCAAATTGAAAACTCACTCACATACTGACATTTCAAAGCCCAGAAAATTATAGGGAAGGGGAAAATCCCACAAGCTTCTTTAGAAAAGCAGACTAACCTCAAATGCATCATAATCCATTTATATAAATCTAATTAGAAACTCCAGAGTCTGTGTAAAAAAAAAAAAGAAATTCAAAGCTACAAGAGAAAGTCACTTTGACCCAAGAATTCCAATCACAGAAAAAAAATTTGAATTTAAGATAGAAATATTTTAACATTCTAATAGAAATTCTTGAATATGAGTATATGTTTCAGCAAGAAAAAGATTCTCTCCTGATTTTATATACACATAAATGCAATGATGAGGCAGACAGAAAATGGCTTTAAGAGGAAAACTGGGGACTTTGGGGTGCCCCGATTCTCATCTTCAATTAGAGGACATAGTTAGATATAGATTAGACTTAGATATTTAGAACTGTACCTTTAATTACATAGGGAAAGCAATTGAGTACAACAGAGCAAAAGACACTAAAATTTTTAAACGAACTCAGGGGAAGGAAGATGGGAGGAGGCAGAAGAGGGGGAAAAACAACTAAAGAATGTCAAGTTGAAAATATCAGACTTGAGGTAGGAATAGTTTAATACAATCAGAAAACATGTCAAAAGGAACAAGCTATAGAATTCCAATAAGACAGAAATACCTTTGAATAACACAGGTGAATGCTAAGAATATCTACAGTGGAAAAATCTTGTCCCTCTATAGGGACTACTGACTGGAATAAACTATAAGGGAATTCTCAGGGGCAACACTTACAGTCCACATCTTGATAGACTGACATAGCCACATGTCTACATTTTTCAACTCAGTAAATGTATATTCTACTACATGTAAATTTTATATTAAAATGAATAGCCAATCATATTGATATCTAACTAATGATGAAAATAACTCAACATATATTATGATGGATAAATTACTATTTGTACATTACATTGAAATATGTTCATAAATTGAGTAATTGAATAAATATACTTAAATATTAGACCTAAAATGAGATTAAGCTAGGCACAAAAGGCCATACACATAATCGTTTACATGAATATCCAGGATAGGATAATTTGTAGTGACAATAGATTGTTCTTGAATCAAATTATTAGCTGAAGTTTCTAGAGTCACCACTGGAAATGTTTCTAGTGAATAGTATTGGGATTTTTGCTACAAATAGGTGAGCTTTTGAGTTGAGTAGAGTCTGATTGACAGCTAGACCCAAGAAAGCCAAAAGATCAGTTTTGTAAAATCCAAAATTAGATTGGAGAATGTAGGTTTGGTAATAACTAGTTGCCTGATATTTTATTGTAAAAACTGAGAGCCTCCCACATAGCTTTACACACACACACACACACACACACACACACACACACACACACACACACACATACACTGACACACTTGTCAGTCATGCTGACCAAAATTGACCTGGCTCAGATCCAAAGTCAGAGTTATAGGGTATGGGAGTTATAATACCTCAGCACAGATTCCTAAGCCAAGGAAAATCCTGCCATGCTTCCTGCAGTCTGTCCCTCAAGGCAAAGTACTGATAGGCCTCTGCTATGGTGAGGAAAGCAAGTTCACTCCCCTCATCCCTTTCACCTTCCCACCTACAAGATAACTTTATGTTCCTATGTAATGTCTCTATACCAGCATCAAGAGTTACATGGGCTAATTGAGGCCAAGTCACAGGTATGGGATTTGCTGCCACTCCCCCTGTCATGCTATAGTGTGTTGCCAGCCCTCTCTCTCCTGATACAGTTCCACTTGAGTTCTGAAGGAAGAATCTCTCTCATTCTCTGTCCAGGTTACACTATCTCAGGCAAGATGGTATAGCTCCCTTAATGTCTCTCCCATTGCAAAGCCCATTCATCTCCTCCTCTTACCATGATCCTGAAGCTCAGTTTGAAGGGTGATCTCACGAGACCTCTTCTCCCAAACTTGCTGTTCTTGTCTTACTTAAAACAAGAGCTACCTCCATTCTAGTGTACATTCACATCTGCTGCACACGGCGTACACACACTTCTCCTTCTGTGAGGAAAGCTCAAAACCTAGAGTTATTCTTTGTGTGCCATTTCTTATTAAATGGAGTAGGGTAAATATCAATGTCTACTTTCAGAGACATAAGAATCAGCGAGTAGTGAATATGTTTTCCTCATCTTTAGATATCTATCACAAATGGTTTTCTTAAAATATAATCATTGATAGATGCAAGATTATTGTCATAAATGATCTCATTTGACTCCTATGAGGTATTTCTGGGATGCAGCAATTGAGGGGCTCCAAACAGGAATTCTGCAAGTAAATAGTCTTTTAATTCTAATATCTACAGCAAGATGCCACTACTGTAGTATGCTAGATTGTAGTAACTGTCACTGCTGGGTAGTGGAGATTAACATGGGCCTGGAGGCTGTTAGGCAAGGACCCCTGCCTTATCTCATGGTCTACTTTGGATCCCACTTTCCATTTTCCTGTTAACTCTAGGAAGAGAAGCATCACACAAACACACAGACACACACACATACACATGCTCACATACACACATATATACACACTCACACAAGATTTAACATACTGTCTGAAAAAGTCATGGTTTTACAGCTTCTTGAGACATTAAGAGAAATGGAATCTGAGTTCTCCCTCTGGCTTTGGGTGGAGACAGGAGATTCTAATTGGCTCCAAAGATTAGAACTTTGCATATTATTGTCTCCTCCCTTAAAAGTTAATCCAGCCTAAAATTAACTCAAGCAAATCAGAGGCCTTCCTCTACACAAAGGATAAACAGGCTGAGAAAGAAATTAGGGAAACAACACCCTTTTTCATAATAGTCACAAATAATATAAAACACCTTGGTGTGACTCTAACTAAGCAACTAAAAGATCTGTTTGACAAGAACTTCAAGTCTCTAAAGAAGGAAATTGAAGATCTCAAAAGATGGAAAGATCTCCCATGCTCATGGATTGGCAGGATTAATATAGTAAAAATGGCCATCATGTTGAAAGCAATCTGCAGATTCAATGCAATCCCCATCAAAATTCCAACTCAATTCTTCACAGACTTAGAAAGAGCAATTTGTAAATTCATCTGGACCAACAAAAAAATAAAGATAGCCAAAACTATTCTCAACAGTAAAGGAACCTCTGGTGGAGTCACCATCTGGGACCTTAAGCTGTACTACAGAGCAATTGTGATAAAAAAAAAAAAAAAAAAAAAAAAAAAAAAAAAACCAAAACCAAAACAAAAAACAAACAAACAAAAAAAACTGCATGGTATTGGTACAATGCCAGGTAGGTAGGTAGATCAATGGAACAGAATTGAAGACCCAGAAATGAACCCACACACCTATGGTCACTTGATCTTTGACAAAAGAGCTAAAACCATAAAGTGGAAAAAAGACAGCATTTTCGACAAATGATGCTGGCTCAACTGGCAGTTCGCATGTAGAAGAATGCAAATCGATCCACTCCTATCTCCTTGTACAAAGCTCAAGTCCAAGTGGATCAGGGACCTCCACATCAAACCAGATACACTGAAACTAATAGAAAAGAGAGTGGGTAAGAGCCTTGAGCATATAGGCAAAGGGGAAATTTTTCTGAACAGAACACCAATAGCTTATGCTCTAAGATCAAGAATTGACAAATGGGACCTCCTAAAGTTGCAAAGCTTCTGCAAGGCAAAAGACACTGTCAATAGGACAAAACAGCAACCAACAGATTGGGAAAAGATCTTTACCAATCCTATATCTGATAGAGGACTAATATCCAATTTATACAAAGAACTCAAGAAGTTAGACTGAGAGAACCAAATAAAAATGGGGTACAGAGCTAAACAAAGAATTCTCAACTGAGGAATGGCTGAGGACTGCACATAGTGGGTCTGATTGCTCTGGCAGCATGTGTATAGTAGAGGATTGCAAATTCGATCATCAATAGGAGGAGAGGACCTCAGCCCTGTGAAAGTTCTGTGCCCCAGTGTAGGGGAATGCCAGGGCCAATAAGTGGGAGAGGGTGGGGTGGCAAGCATGGGGAGGGGGGAGGCAACAAGGGTTTGTTCTTGTTGTTTTTGTTTCTTTGCTTGCTTGCTTTTTGGAGGGAAAACTGGTAAAGGAGAAATTTACATGTAAATAAAGAAAATATCTAAAAAAAATTCAAATCATATTTAAATATAATGCACATAAAATAAAATCTAACATTGTCACACACACACACAAAAGAAATGGTAGTCATCAGAGAAATGCAAGTCAAAACAACCCTGAGATTCCACCTCACACCAGTCAGAATGGCTAGGATAAAAAACTCAGGTGACAGCAAATGCTGGAGAGGTTGTGGAGAAAGAGGAACACTCCTTCATTGCTGGTGGGATTGCAGCTGGTACAACCACTCTGGAAATCAGTTTGGTGGTTCCTCCAGAAACTGAACATAGTACTACCAGAGGACGCAGCTATACCACTCCTGGGCTCCCAGGAGATGCTCTAACATGTAATTAAGGACACATGCTCCACTATGTTCATAGCAGCCTTATTTATAATATCCAAAAACTGGAAACAACCCAGATGTCCCTCAACAGAAGAATGGATACAGAAAATGTGATACAACTACACAATGGAGTACTACTCAGCTATTAAAAACAATGAATTTATGAAATTCTTAAGGAAATGGATGGATCTGGAGAATATCATCCTGAGTGAGGTAACCCAATCACAAAAGAACACACATGGTATGCACTCACCGATAAGTGTATGTTAGCCCAGAATATCGGAATACACAAAGTACAATCCACAAACCATAAGAAACTCAAGAAGAAGGAAGACCCAAATGTGGATACTTCATTCCTTCTTAAAAAGGGGAAGAAAATACCCATGGAAATAGTTGCAGAGACTAATTATGGAACAGAGACTAAAGGAAGGACAATTCAGAGAGTACTCCACCTGGGAATCCTTCCCATATTCAATCATCAAATCCAGATACTATTGTGGATGGAGCAAGTGCTGATATAACTTTCTCCTGAGAGGCTCTGACAGTACCCAACTAATACAGAAGTAGAGGCTCACAGCCACCCATTGGACTGAGTACAGGGTCCCCAATGAGGAAGCTAGAGAAAGAACCCAAGAAACTGAAGGGTTTGCAGCCCCTTAGGAGGAACAACAATATGAACTAACTACTACCCTCAGATCTCCAGGGACTAAACCACCAACCAAAGAGTTCACATGTTGGGACTAATGGCTCGATCAGCATATGTATAGTAGAGGATTGCCAAGTAGGTCATCAATGAGAGGAGAGGCCCTTGGCCCTGTGAAGGTTCTATGCCCCAGTGTAGGGGAATGTCAGGGCCAGGAAGCAGTAGAGGGTGGGGTGGTGAGCAGGGGGAGGGAACAGGGGTTTGTTTTTGTTTTTCTTTTACTTTTTTTTCTTTTTGGAGGGGAAACTGGGAAAGGAGATATCATATGACATGTAAATAAAGAAAATATCTAATAAAAAATATCTCAAAAAGAAATCTCCTGTATGAACAAAAAGAAAAAAGAAAAAGAAAGTTAATCCAGCCAGCTGGGTATGTCAAGCACCTGGCCAGAAGAATACATGCCAATAAGGTTGATTCATCAAAGACATGGTAAGAAGATGGGAGGGATAATTATCACCTCAATTAAATAATGCATTGATTCTTCCTAGAGCCCCTTCTAGATGCAGCTGTTTACAGAGCTTGCACAAAAGTGGGAGGTTGGTGTTCTGCTCAGCCTGCCCACTTCCTGAGTTCTGACACCAAAAAGCATAACTTTCCCTTTTCTCTTTTCATCTCTTCTTTGAATTCTCACTGTTTCTCTGAAACTCACACACCCCTTCTGCATCTGCTTGTGGACCTCCATTGCTGAGCCTGACTGCTTTCCTGGACCATTACTTAAAAGACATGGCTCTCTTTCCCCTTAGTTATTTTGTCCTCTCAGAGATTTCTTTTTCAGTTAGCTGCCTTGTTATTTTTCTTACAAACACTAATAAAATGGTCATTGTGCTTCCTTCTGAGACTGTTTTTAAGTTCTCTTATCAATGAGACCAAGAACTTATAAAAGAGAAATTTGGTTTCCCCAATAGCATTACATCTTTCAACATGCTTTAGAAATACTATGCTTCAGTTTAGTGCAATATAGTCAAAAAAGACTAGTGTGGCAAGCAAGGAACAAACAAGTTCTGGTAACTGTACATCAGAAGTTGACTCCATGTAACTAAGTAAAACACAAGAATAAACTATTCCTATGAAGGAAAAAAAATACAGAACCAAACCAACCAAATAAAAACAACAACAAAAATGCAGAACACAAAAAAACAAGTCATACCCTGGGAAGATGCAGATCTCCCAGCCATTTTTAGGTTTTAGTTCATTCCAGATTTAGTCAAGTTGACCAGCCACTAGCCACCTCATGCTATCTTGCAGAGCATGAGTCATGGGGTTGGGGAAGGTATTTAAAGGGGATTACCATACTCCTCAACTCACAGTGGGCCACATCTGGAAAGCCTTAAACAGTAGGGATGAGAGCTTCACTGTAGCTGCACAGATAAGATCCTCCTCCTCCTCAGTCTTTCCGCACCTGTATTCTCTAGCCCTTAGGGATGACACATGCAATTAAGGCAGAGTTGTATATAACAGGTGGTAGGGAGAGACTGGATACTCGTGTGAGGGTCTTAAGATGCCCGTGTCGAACATAAACAGTCAACAAGCCCAGCTGGATGATCCTTTTTACAAGGAGAGCACAGCTGTACTCCCCAAGGTGGTGGCTGCTTAGGTTAGAAGACACTCACAACAGCAGTTCACTCCCCTGTACTGAAGGGAGCAAGGGGCGGTCAACAGTAGCTACCAGGGATCCATGGGCTTGCATAAAATTAAAAAGCCCTGCACACCAAAGAAAACACCTTTCAATCACCAGGCTGAGGAGATGGCCTTCAGAATGGGGATAAAAATATCTGTCAACTGTAGAGCAGATATAGTTGATATCTAGAATATACAAAGAACAGGAAATACTAAACCCCAAAACATCTCAATCAATGAATGAGCTTGTGAACTAAATTCAGAGTTTTCAGAAAGAGAAATATAAATGGCCAATAAATATCTGAAACTATGTTAACATGCTTAGCCATCAGGAAATTGAAACTGCTTTGAGATCCATCTTACCCTTGTTTGAATGCTATCATCCAGAAACCAAATGTAGGAAAGGATATAGAGGAAAGGTATGTGTGTGTGTGTGTGTGTGTGTGTGAGGGTTGTACAACCACTGTAGAAATCAATTAGAAATGTGTAAAATATTATAAATAGAATTATCATATGGCCCAATTATCACTCCTGGGTAAAAATTCAAAGGACTCTAAGCCTTACCACAAAGGCACTTATACATCCACATTTATTATTTTACTATTCATAACAGATAAGAAATATTACTAGACTATGTGCCTATTATTACTAGTGGGTAAAGAAAACACGGTGCATAGGCTAATCCTCACATTGACTGAGTTCTAGTTGAAGAGCCACCGACTGTGAAGGGAATGAGACTCAGTTTTCTCATGGAGGAGCTCCTTAATTGGTTCTCAAATACTAAGTTGTCAGCCCTAAAATTTATATACATATTAGAAGCACTTAAATCTCAGCAGATTGTATTTATATATTTATTCACATATATGTAAGTAATAATTAAATAAGTCATGAATTTGATAGGGAGTTGAGAGAATAGAGAAGGAGTTAGAGGGAATAAAAGGAAGGGAGAATGATATAAATGAAATAAACATATTACATTTTAAAAATATAAAACCCAAAAATGTGCTACATACACTCAGTAGATTTTTATTCATCACTAAAGGTAAATGGCATTATGACATTTACAAGAAAAATGGAAAGAACTTGAAATCATTATGTTGAGTCAAATAACTACAGATAACTTACACTAGTCAAGAAACTTACACAAATGACTCTAGTTTTCCCTCACATAGGAAAACTAGATTTAATATATATATATATATATATATATATATATATATAAAGGGGGAGTTATGAAACTGAAAAGGTGACCATGAGAAGCTAAGAATATATTTCAAGGGAGGGGAAGAAAATAAGTGAGATAGATCTTTTAAAAATGAGACATGGAAGTTTTAAAGAGGTCTGATGATCAATAGCCTGGGAACTAGCAAGAAAAGGAGAGAGGGCAACTGTGGATAATGAATGGTAAACATGATCAGAATATTTGTACAAAAGTAGCATAACAAAACACGTTCTTCTATAAGATTTATACATCTCCTAACATTACTTCACCACTGTCCTTAGCCTTTTCTTCTTCAATATGCTTGTATCCTCTGATCATTCACATCTAAAAACCAAGTCTTAGGACATAATCTCCTGATATCTTATAGGTCACTTCTTCCTCACTATCCTGTTAAGTCTCCTCTTTTCTCAAGACTGGCTGTTACCTAATTTCCATAGTTCTAACCCACCCTGTTCCTGCACACCATCTACTCCTTAGACGGAATGTAAATTTAATCTCTACTCTTCTCCTTCCTCTGTGAAAGATGCTGATGATGAGGTAGAGCCACAGCCATGTCTATTTCTCTTTCCTGTTAACATTCACAGCTATTGGATGCAGTTGTGTCTCTTCAGCTCTCTGGCATTCAGGAGTGACGATTCTGCTCACTCTGGGTCATGTGCTAACAGAAATTCTGTAGTGAGGCTTCTTGGAAAGTTCTGTGCTGAATAAATGGATCTGTACCTTATTTCTTCCTGTTCCAGCCAATAATAGTTCTGAGATAGAATGATGATAGAATTGTTCCCTAGCCTCAGAATACCCTATGGAAACAATGTGATTACACTTTTTTCTAAAATTGTAAGTCGATTCTAAGTGTCCTTTCCATCTCTTGGAATCATTTGTTTTTCCTATCATTACCTTTTTTGTTAATATACACACTTTTCCCCATAGTTGAATTTCAGTAGATGCAAATTTTATCCACAAGGTAGTAACATTCACTGTGCAAGCATGTCTCTTTGATGCTATCCCCAGAAAGATTCTATGCAGGATTATCTGCAAGGAAAGAAAGCAAATAATACCAGTCAGGGTTTCACTCCTGGTGAGTGGACCTTAAGTCTAATTAGACAGCTGTTGGTTATAACCAACTAATGAGTACCTCTTACCACTTTTATGGTTATCTTGCCATACTGGTCATTATACAGGAAACCAAAACTGGACACAATGCAGAGATCAATAAACAGTGGGGGCTTCCAGCCCCAATGGACATATCTACATTACAGTTCCTGCACCTATGGCTCAGGGAACATCACAGAAGTGGGGGCTGAAAGACTGTAAGAGCCAGAATATCTGGGAGTCTTCTGTGCAGCAGTCATTACAGAAATGGCCGGATAAACAAGCTATGAACATCACCAATATCAATAGATACGCTAATGCAGAAGGGAACAATCTCATGCTGTCAGACCGCTGAACAAGGAAGTATCAGTAACTGAAGACGTCTGAGAGACAACGAATTAGCCTCTCCTAGGGATGTGCCTCCTAACAGTTTGTCCAAAAGAAGTAGTCAATCCTGAAATCACACACACACATACACACACACACACACACACACACATGCATGCATGCACACATACATGAAATAATAATTAGGAAAGAAGGTACTATCAATTTGAGAGGGATATACCTAGAATTAATTGGAGGTAGGGGACTTGAGAGGGGATAGAAAGGGTGAGGTAAAGGAAAGAAGGTAACATATTTATATTTTACTTTAAAATGTATTAGAATTTTTAAATGAAAATGACACTAAAATAAATATATTAAGAAACTTTTCATATTTTGATCATATTCTTTTTCTACCTTATCTACCAAACTTCATATTCTTTCACTCTCTTAAAGACAAACAAAAAATCATATACTCATTACCAGCAACAAAACCATGGACTCCATTTTGTGCTGATCAACTACTTCTGTGCGTATAGGTGTGCACCACTGTGCCCTGATCATTTTTCTAACTTACATTAGAAAATCCCCATGATTTAAATCATTTGGTAAATGAAATACGTTGTATGCTGTGTGCTCACTTTGGCAGCACAGTTACTGACTCTGTGACAGTCTGAGATCAGTGAGCCCCCAGCATAAATTCCACATGTGAATTAGTGAAGCATTCCGGTTTTTCTTTCAAATTGTATGGTGAACAAATAATTGTTAAATAAGGGGCTGCAGAGATGGCTCGGCGGTTCAGAGAACTGACTTCTCTTCTAGAGGTACCTGGATGTACCCTCTGAAGATAGCTGATTTTTCCTCTTTAATCAGCTATAATTTGCAAATAGTTTCTTGGATAGGGGCAGGACTTTGTGCTCACTTCCCCTTCTCCATGTTGGGATTTTTGTTGGCTTTAGACTTGTGTAAGTCTTGTGCATGCTGTCATAGTCTCGGAGAGTTCCTATATGTGTTAGTCTTACTTTGTCTGGAAATCATTTCCCTTTAGTCATCCACCACTTCCTGCTCTTAGAGTCTTCCCAAGCCTTCTGGTCATAGATCCTTGAGCCCTGAGGTAAGGATGTAGTCAAGACATTCCATTGAGAGTTGAATGTTCTAAAATAGATCTGCCTCTGCACACTATCTAGTTGTGACTATCCATTTTAATTACCATCTATTGCGAACAGAAAAGCTTCTCTGATAAGGGTTGAGCTTATTTCCATAGTGGATGTACCAGTTTTTACTCCCACCAGGAATGAATAAGTATTCCCTTTTCCCTACTACCATGTGCTGACATTTGTTTAACTATCTTGGCCATTATCACAGGGATAAGATGAAATCTCCTCAAATTACTTTTAATTTGCATTTCCCTGATGCCTAGGGTGGTTGAATATTTCACAAGTGTTTCTTGGTCATCTTTTTCTTATTTATTATTTGTAAGTACACTGTAGCTGTCTTCAGACACTCCAGAAGAGAGCATCGGATCTCATTATGAATGGTTGTGAGCCACTATGTGGTTGCTGAGATTTGAACTCATGACCTGTAGAAGAGCAGTCAGTGTTCTTCACTGCTGAGCCATCTCTCCAGCCCCTTCCTTTGTCATCTTTTGAGAACACCATTTAGCTCTATACTCCATTTTTAATCGGGTCATTTATTTTCTTGATGTTCATTTTTTGAGTTCTTTGAATATTCTAATGCTGATAGTATTTTTTTAAAAGAAAATTTAATTGGTACTTTCAAACCACTTGCCCTTCTTACATAATCTTTACCCACTGAGAATTCAGAGGAACCAAAATCTAATTAATCCTCCACAGGCCCCTATTAGCATTGTAAAACAGTCTGTTTATGCACTAGAGCTAGGAAACTGGTTAGAAAATTGTTACTAACTAAAAATTCTACTTTAGTTCTTTTCATTATCATAGTATCTACTGCTTGATGTCTCCTCAGAATTCTGAGTTGTTTAATGTTTACTTTAAAAGGTGGGGGCTAAAACAGTTGCAAAGGTTTTGTGTAGTGTGACCAACTGAAACTGGCAAAAGACAGTACTTGGCTGTTATGCATGTTATCACTCTGTTTATAAAGTGAAAGACTATATAATTGTTGCACACACTTGTCTACCCCAGTAGGTCTACAGTATTAGGGTTAAAACTTGATCATGGACAAGAGATATTATGACTCCAAAGGGAGTTTGTCTCTTGGGGATTTCAGTCAGTTGTGGGCATCTCCTAACTCAGACGTGTTCCAGATTGATCTCTGCTAAGTCTATGGAGAGATCTGCATGCTTTCTTTATTCAGGCATAATGGTGCCCTAAGAAATATTTCATTATAGCTAA
>NW_022196894.1:43114755-43121859 GCF_008632895.1 Mastomys coucha | reverse complement strand
GTGCTTCAATAATCTTATTAGATTTCCTAGTTGTAATTAGCTGGGAATTTTTACTAGAAGCTGTCTTAGTAGACAAGGCATCTCAAGAGTTAAAAATAGCAGTTAGGCACTTATTATCAGAGAAGTCTCACACAGAAAGAAAAACTATTTTACTGCCAGTGAGAAGCTAGAAGTTGTAGGGCTCCCATCACTAATTATTTATGTTACAGCCAAGGAATGCTAGAATATGACCTTCAGCTACTTGCCTCAGACAGACCCTGAGAGTTTATCTTGGGGCTGCCAGGACAACCTAGCCCAAGAAGAAAGACACCACTGCTCCTCCGCCTTGCACCTGGCTGTTTGATTTTACTGACCTTGATATAGCCATCTCCTGCCTATGTGAGTTTTGTAGTTTGCCCTGTTTTCTGTATACTATATAAGCCTGATTTCTACTTTGTACAAATTGCATTAAGTTACAGCACTCCCTTGTGTCTGTTTCTGTTTGTCATTTCTTCCCCAACGCCTTGTCTACCTGACTAGGACCCTGTTCCCCACACGGGTTGAGGGAGGCCCAGACTGTCCGGCCCGTGACCTACAATAATCTTTTCATTTCCATGGCCAATAGGCAACTTGTGCCTTGCTCTTGGGCACTCCCAGGTTTGTTCTCAGTCCTCTTTACACACTGTCCATATCTCCCATATGTAATGGGAGAGTTGTTCTCTTTAGTCCTTCATTTATTTGGATCTGAGCACAAACACAGTTAATGGACTGCAAGGGATTCAACCTCACAGGATTCATCAGGGACAGATGCTCTTCAAAGCAAGTGTCTTTGATATGAAGAGAAACTCAGAAAGGAGAAATAATAGGACATGGTCTTGGGCACGGAATAATTTGATTAACAAGTATGGGAGTACAATAGCACATGTATTACACCATAGAGGTTTTTCCTCCTTGAGGTGAGGTGTTGGGTTTCACACCCTAGTTGTTTTCTGTAGGTTATGGTGGAGGAGTCAGTAATCTCTATGAGACATGACTGTCGTCTTTCTGAAAATGACTCTCCTGGGAAATGGGTGGGCAGGCAACTGGGATCCATCGACTGAGTTGTTATTTCCCGCCAGTGAAATGAGTCAACTCAAGCCAGATTATTTTGTTTATTGTGAAGCTGCTCTCTGATGAGCTTACTGGCCCCATGGAAGGAAGCCAGAGATGTTACCAGTGGAAGGGAGAGAGAGGAGAGCGAGGGAAGAAAGCAAAAGGAGAGCTAGCGAGAGGGAGCCCACAATATATGGATAGATGGTTCAGAACACAGGAGAAGATGAGTCCCCAGCCAGTGGTCCGGATCTTTCCTGGCCACGTGGGGACCACTTCTCTCCTCCTATCCTTCTCTGCTAAAAAAATCATTTCTTTGGACTCCATCAGAACCCATCCCCAACTACTTCCTATCTGGGTCCAGAACGCTCAGGCTTTCTCGGTTGAATGGCTGCTGCACCAGAGTTAGCCCCATTTGGAACAAAGACCAAGTCTTTGTTTGGGGGGGAACTTTTAATAAAAAGACGTTTGATCTGAGGTTACTGTCCCCATATAAACCATTAGATCCCAGACTATCAAATGGGACACCATTTCCATAGTCTCGGAATGTCCAGCAAAGCCTGGGAGAGTGGGTGACACTGGATATAAACAAAAATTTATCCAAATTGGTCTGAACTCCCTATGTCGAATTTTTTGAGAACCATGCTTTGGCCCCATCTGCCTTCACCACAACATAGTTTCAGCAGTTAGCTGCCTCAACCAAACAGCTGTCTGACCCACCTGAGGCACAGCAGCACACAGTGTACCAGGTGCCACCTAGACCCACCTGACCCTACCTCCCTCCTGTCCATGTGTGACCCCCAGTGATGGTGGCGATGGTTGTGGAGGCGGTGGGAGCAACAGGAGTGATTGCAATGGTGCTGCTGGTGAGTAACCAGCCTGCTCGTTTTAAATCATTCACCAAACCTGCTTAATTAACTACACGTTGGTCAGCAACACGTGATTGGCCACGGTCTTGACTTTGGGATAAAGAGGGCAATGTCAAGGCTTCACCACTATTTTGGTTAAGGGCAGTCACATGACTGGCAGCCATCTTTGTTATGTGACAGTCAGACTGTAAGCTCAACTTCATGTGTTCATGCTTACAAAAACAAAACAAAACAAAACAAAAGGTATACTTACTAATCAAGATATATGTTTTTTAAAGTTAAGCCTAGGTTGAGTAACTGGAATCAAACTAAGCTTGTCTTTTCAAATATAGATAGATAGATGGATAGATAGATAGATAGATAGATAGATAGATAGATAGATAGATAGAAAGATGGTCCTAGAGCACGTCAGAGACCTGCTGAATATGGCATTTTAGATGCTTAAACTTAAGATGCTTAAAATGATAGATTCCCAAATCCTAGCAATGACTCGCCCAAGGCCTCCAAGAAGATACAGACAGAACAAGAAATGGCTCCACCTGAATAATGGTATGATAGCCACTAAGAAAGACTGCTCCATTGTCTTGCCCACTGTTAGGGCCTGGCCTGAACTGTAAACAAATAGGACAACAGACAGGGCAAGGTCAGTCTCCTAAATTCCTACTCCACAGAAAGGCCTCTCATATTTGCCAGGTCTGGCAACCAAAGATCGATCCCGCCCTGGAATCTGTGTCCCCAATGAAGCCAATCAACATCACAGGAACCTAGTGGGGTGGCCTTCTAGGTAATGTGTAAGTGTGTAATTTTAAGTGAGACATAGGCCATTTGAATTGCAATATATCCTTCTCAGGTCTCTGAAGGGTTTGAAGATCGAACTAGTGAAAGAAGTAACTTTCGATAAAGGAACTCACTTTACAATGACTGCTCCCAGTGATCAAGCTCATAGTGAATAATTAGATAGGAAAAGGTGTAAAATTTAAAGTTTATGTAAAGTCTGAGGATATGAAAGCTTCTAAGAAAGTGAAGGTCTAGGAAGGTGTTTTGAGGTTGGTAAATGCAAGCTATAAGGGATTTATCTTTTTGTAAACTTAAAAAGACTCTTATACGTTTCAGGGAACCCACCTCTTACAGGTCAAATGCACTCCAGACAATTACGGTTAATCAACAACCTATGTCCCTCCCTACCTGTCTACTCCTGAGGGTAGGATCTATTCCTCTTTTCCTGGTCCTGGAACTCCCCCCCACCACCCTCCAACTACCAAGACCATGAGCCTAAGAGTTTCAAATGTACAGCCAAGAAAAGGGTTTTCTCCCGAAATTCCCTAACTTTATCTTCTGCCCCTAACATCCAGGTGTTCCCTCAGAACCTGCATCCAGGAAAGCTCCAAAACAGTTACCCACAGGTATTCCAGTCCACTGCTTCAGCTGGGCCTGTGCATTCCTATCCCCAGATGGTCCCACAACCCAGGGACCATCTCTTCCTAGCAGTGAAACAACCAGCTCTTCCTAGACTTGGCCAACATCCCAGCTTTTACCTACCCCCTATAATGATGCCCAATGTTAGCAGGAAGTACTCATAGACAATGTCCCTCCTTATTCATGTATTAGCTACAAAAGGCTGGGATGTCTGGTTTCAGACTAACCCCAGGACAAGGGACTGAGGTGCATATTTTACATCCCAAGGCAGACCTGGCCTCCAGGTTCTACAGCATCCCCCAGTCCCTACCTTAGCATACCCTGTCCCCAACCCTGAACTTTCTAGTTCAGAGGTTGGGCTGCCTTTCCCCCAGAGGATCCCTCCCTATATAATCCAGATATTTTTGCCTCCCCTCTGCTTTCTCCTTTGTGCCTCCCCTCTGTTTCTCTCTCTGTCTCTCTGTCTCATCTCTGTCTCTGTCTCTGTCTCTCTGTCTCTGTCTTTCTCTCTGTCTTTCTCTCTCTGTCTTTCTCTCTCTCTCTCTCTCTCTCTCTCTCTCTCTCTCTCTCTCTCTCTCTCTCTCTCTCTCTCTCTCTCTCTCTCTCTCTCTCTCTCTCTCATGATGCATGCTCTTTCTTCCCTTCTCTTTCCCCTCTCCTCTCTCTCCCTTCCCATAGCAACTTCCCTGGCCTCTCTCCCAGGGGTCAGTCAACTGGTCTAGGAGCAGCTTCCCAATAAACCTGTGTGTAATATAATCTAATGTGGCTTGAATTGGTTCATTTTACTGGCAGAGAAATAATTTATCGGCAGTCACGACAGTGTTGGGGTGTATGTAGTAGATCCTGGCAAAAGCAATTTAGCATCAGAGTCATATCATTTCAATGTCATGCTTTACTCATAGCTCACA
Organism: Mastomys coucha; assembly: GCF_008632895.1. Lineage (NCBI taxonomy): Eukaryota > Metazoa > Chordata > Mammalia > Rodentia > Muridae > Mastomys > Mastomys coucha. Next base: position 43,117,598 of record NW_022196894.1, on the reverse strand, counting down.
TGCATAAATGGTTTAAGAACCCTAACTAAAATTGTGTTGACCTGAAAGCTGAAAACAGTTTAGAAATTTTTTGATAAAATAACAGATGTACAATATCAGGAGAATGGATAGTCTGCCTGTATTTCATGTTCCCTCAGGCAAGTGGACAAATAGGGGGAGCTCACCAGTCAAAAAGAAATTTCAAAATTTCTGTGGCAGAAAAGCTATTGTAATGAATTTAAATACTTTGAACATTTTCTAGCCATTCATTTTTTTTCAATGTTTTAAGTTTTGGCCCTTTTGAAACAGGGACTCCCTATTTAGCTCAAACTGGCCTTGAACTTGCTATTCTACTGCTTCAGCTTCCTGAGTTCTGGGATTACAGTTGTATACACTTATACCTGGCCAGCCATTCCGTTTGAATTGCCAGTTCAAGTCAGATATTATAGGATGTAACAGCTAAGTCTAACACTTCTGTCTATATGAAGATGAGAACCTGATCTGAAATGTACATATTTGCTATATAAGACACAAACTTCCATCACAGTTCCCATAATCCTCTTGTACAAGCTTCCCGCCATGTCTCTCATGCTTTCTTGCTCTTTAGCCTTATGGAAAGCCAAGGATATGTCTTGCTGTTTTTTTCCCAGTAGAAGAGCAATATTCTTCAGTGCACAAAGAAAAAAAAATAGATGGAACAGTGAAGAAATGGTCTAAGGATTCACAGTGCTGTGCATGGAAATCATCTTTACTGTCAGAAAAGCATCATGAGATATTTTTAGGATTTTTCAAAGGATGCTTGTCTCTTCCACAGAAAGAGTATTCATCATAAAGTCTGCAAGAGGTTTCAAGTTCCAAGTTTGTTTGGCTCACCCCACTCCCTCCCTCAGGCTTATTGAAGCAAGGTTTAATTATAATTGTGGCTTAATGCCCAAATGCAACTGGGAAATAGTAAAATTAGAAAATCAGATGTCTGTAAAAATTTCCAGCCTTGGGAAAAAAATTAATTTCTTCCAAAAACCCAATAATATTTAATTTCTCATTAGACTGAAAGATTGGGAAGTATATGTAATTAATCCTGTAATTATGATAGAAAGGTTTTAGAGTTATTGATGCTTCATTATAATTGATAAGAACCTGAGGAGGGAATCAAGAATGCTTGTTTTTCTAGTTTTAGAAAATTAAGTGACAATATCAATTGTTTCTGTTTTCTTTGGAAAAATGTAAAGGCAGTCTCAAATAGCTTAGGCTGATCTTAAAACCCCAACATAACCAACAATGACTTTGAATTTTTGTTTTTTCTATCTCTACTACCCAAGTACAGGCCTCATAGTCATGAACCACTACAACTGGCTTATGCAAGGCTGAGGATCAGACTAGGGGCTCTGTGGACAAGCCCTCAACCATGTTATACTCCTAGGCCTTGATTGGTTTCTTTATAACAATAAGCTATGTTTCTCATTGTCAGAGAAATGGCAATTTATTAAGGGAATGAAACAATTTTGCTAGTTTTATAGAATTTGCCTGTGTTGGGGAATTTCTAGAGAAGCATTTTGGAATGGAAGTGGGAGCTAAAGAGTGGGAGAGAGAAAAAAGAGAGAGAGGTCTATATTAATATAAAAAAATACAAATATGAGATCATGTGACCAGGGATGAATGCAGGTCCTGCAAGTAGGCTGTCAGGCTTCAAACTCAGGGAAGGCCAATTTTTTTTTAAAGGCTAAAGCCTAGTTGTTGGCAGAATTCTGTCTTCAGGAGAAATCCTATCCTATTTTATTTTATTTTTATTTGTATACAAATGTTTATAGCACCTCTATTGATAATAGCTCCAAGATGAAAACCATCTAAATTTCTAGCAATAGTTGAACTGGTTAACAGACTGAGGTTTGTCCATGCAACAGAATACTGTACAACAATAAAAAGATGGAAATCATTGGTAAAGGCAGCATGAAAATGTTTCAAAAATAATTATAGAGAGTGCAAGAAGATAAAAGGAAGTCCCCATTCTATTCAGGCTTCCAGTGAACTAAATGAAGCCTACCCACATACAGAAAATAATAGTATATGTTAATTCCACTTGAGAATGCTTTTGTTGACAACGTAGAATGATGTTTGACTATGTATTTGGTTACTGTGGCCAACTCAACCTGGTTCATAAAATTAACCACCATGTTGTACTAATCCTGCTCAAACCTGCTAAGCATTCTGGTACTTTCCTTTCTTATATTTCACAAAATATTTTCTCTGGTTCTAAAGCTGTGCCATTGTTCATTGTTAATTCCTTCACTTACTTCATGTCATTCCTATTTGTAAGTAGTACCATTTGCTTTAATGTATTTTACATATCAACCTCCTCTTTCCTTGAATTCATGGAACAATCCAATTTTGTATGTTTGTCTCCCAGTACTGACTTTTAGTCATATTTCCATTCAAGATCATATCAATGAAATGTAATGATGACTGAGCTATTACCAACTCATTAAACATCACACCACACCTAATAAGTTGCATGATATACCACAAGTTAACATACATTACTAGTTTGGATAGATAGTAAGATGTTGGGAAGATAATTGCAGTGTTTTTCCATCCCAGGAGTTTTAAATATAAGTGGATTCCATTGTTTTAGGAGTTGAGGGTCTCTTTAATATAAATTGAATAAATTAAAGAAAATCTTCTACTTCACTAAGCACTTCAAATGATCAAATGACTTATAAACACCCTCAATTTGTGTTCATAACTTTGGTCATTTTCTCTCCTTACTTGAACCTCTACTAGTCAAGTTCCAATCTCTGTCTCTGTCTGTCTCTGTCTGTCTCTTACACACACACACACACACACACACACACACACACACACACACA
>NW_022196894.1:43108502-43114695 GCF_008632895.1 Mastomys coucha | reverse complement strand
ACACACACACACACACACACACACACACAAACACACACACACGTGAGAAAGAGAAAAAGAAAAGTGAACTCAACTAGTTCTACCATTGAGAGTACAAAGCAGATCCTTCCAAAAAGTTGGTGCTGTTAAAGGAAAATAACAGATGTCAAAATGACGAGGATAGAACTTTACTCAACAACTCTCTCAATAGGGAAGAAGAGCCCATGAAACAGAACTCTGCTTCTCCCTGACAAAAGGCTGGTGAATGTTACAATGCTGACTTACACTAAGGACATCTTGGCATGTTAGGGAAATTTTGTTCCACATGACAAGGCCATCTGGTTTGCTGGTACTTACCCTAGAGGGCACACTTCCTCAATTGTTTACATCTGTTAGCTGTGATGGGGTCAGAGCAGGGTGGCCTTAAAGTTGAAGTTTGGTCCTTACCTTCTCCGGGGGCTGGAAAGAGAAAACAGGAGTTGCTGCCCTCTTGTGTCTATTGGTTGGCTAGGGCTATCAAAGTAAAGTGTCAAAGAATGAGTGAGCTAAAACAGTAGAATTTCTTTTCTCTGTTCAGTGAGACCTGGTGCATATAGGGATGTATGACCATAGACATCTTCCATACTTCTGCCAACTAGAATTCCAAGATTAGGGTTCTACTGATCCAGAGTCTGGTTCAAGCTGTCTTCCTGGCTTTCTAATAGCAATCTTCTCATCCTGTGCTCACATAGACTTCCCCAGAGTGTGAGAACTGAGAAATCCAGATCTCCTACCAACCCAGATCCTTCCCTAATGACCTTATGTAACTTACAAAATTTCCTTAGCAGGCTCATCTTCAAATGTCATCACACTAGAGCCAGTGCAAAGCTTCTTAAACCTTTTCCATTTAACATCTTTTTTTTTTGGTCTGAAAAAATTTTATGTAACTCCAGATACACAGATATATAAAATAGACATACAAACCAAATATTTACTTGTAATAATTCATAGAGAAAATTATTTTAAAACAATTCCTTGCATGCATACAATTTTATAATTCATTAAAAACTAAAGCAAATTTGCATATTAGTAAAAGGAATGTGCTTGTTTGTTTTTACACAGATAAAACTTGGCTGCACATTTAATATTGCAGGGCATAGAGCATCTTCAAAATTTTTCAAGTCTATGAATATTTTCATTATCAGTCATGCTGATAGCAGTACTTTCCATAAATACATAGTAAAAGATATGGAAGTATGTTTAGGGTCACTTTAAAAGTTATTGAGAATTCTGCTCTGATCCTAAGCCAAATTTTATTTATTGGTATTTTATGAATTCAAGTCAGTAAGTCAAACAACAATTTTTGGATACATATGGATAGCCAAATAAAAATACTAAATCTTTGCTTACAATAACTAAGTCATGATACAATAAAAACATTGTAATTCATAACATATAATAGTCTCAAATCAGCATTCCTTGGCATGATTAACAGGACACATGCCCAGTGCACTGTTTATGTTGTGTATTCAGGAGCAAGACTGCAAATGAACTTCTACAGTGCATCCTGAGTGAGCACAGCCAGAAACACCTTGGATTTATTATGCAATTAATTTTGAACTCATCTTGAGAATGCAGAAACATTTAACTATTGCCAAGATTTTGCAGTCTCCACAATCTGTGTATACAAGCCCAGCTTAAGAAGCCCAAGTCCTGAGCTTCCACACAAGAAAGTGAGAGAAACAAACACTCACTTCGTTGGCCATTGTTTTAAGGAGTAAATTCAGATGCCAAAGAGCAGATAAAGAATTTGTAATTGCAGACTTTCTAAAGAACAGCTTCCTTAAAGAAGCTCAGGGGCTCACATGATTACTACATATTTTAGCCAGAACAAGCAGGGAATTCCCTGATGGCACTGACGTTTCTTAAAGAGACTGAAGTCATTGTAGAGAGTCCAGAAACTACCTTAATCTGGTCATGTCTCTTAGTGGAGGAGTTTGTTTGGAAATGTGCTGAGAATTCCACAGCTCAAAGTGTCAGTGTAAAGAACTCCCAGGAGCATTTGTCAGGAGGATATCTCCTTCGAAAGATATTTTGCCTTGTGTAAATGTCACCAGAATGCTCTTTCGATTGCCATAATTAGCAAAATATTCTTTGCCTCAGATTTCTGCATATGTGCATGATTCCAAGTATAAAATACCTAAGAAACCAAAACACTCAAAAGTCTGACATGGATGAATATAAAATACAGCAATAATGTAATGGCATTAGTGCCAAGACAAAAGTTGATTATTGATAAGAATTTCCACTGTTGTTTGTGTTTGATTATTTGTTTACAGTACTGGGGATTGAACCTTGCACTACACTAACCATTTTAATTTTTATTCATTTTATTTAATTTATTTTATTCTATGAGAGTCTTGTTGAGTTGCTGAAGTTGGCCTTGAATTTATAATCCCACCAAAGACCTAGGATTACAGACCTGAGCCACCATCATGTGCCACATTTTGTAGGTAGTCTACATTTATTAGAGAGTATGTTTTAGCGGGATTGAATATTCTCAAAAAGTTAATGACTAGCCAGGCAGTGGTGGTGTATGCCTTTAATCCCAGCACTTGGGAGGCAGAGGCAGACGCAGACCGATTTCTGAGTTCGAGGCCAGCCTGGTCTACAGAGTAAGTTCCAGGACAGCCAGGGCTACACAGAGAAACCCTGTCTCAAAAAACAAAACAAAACAAAACAAAACAAAGTTAATGACCATGGGTTTTCATGTTATTATCTATAGTAAAATTCTATAAAGTACTTTGCTTTATATTGACATAAATCTTGGTTTTGAGTTGTTTGTTTGTTTGTTTGTTTTGCCAGTCTTCCATTCATGGTATTGAAGGAAATTTTATATGGTTCTGGTTTTGTTTCCCCTCTTGACCTGAAGTATAACCATTTCAAATTTTATTTCTGCTTTTCTGTGCATTTTCACCTTTTCTATAGAACAAGATACATATCAGGGCATAAAATAGCCACAAATTCAAGAAATGTCAAACACATCTGTCTTTTCTGGAATAACCTAGAAGATAACAGTGAGAGAAATTATAAAAATGTTATTTATATAATTTATATAATAAATATTAATATATTATATAAATATGTACATTATATGAGTATACAAAGATTGAATAACACATTACTGAGTGAAAAGTGGATCATCAGAGAATTACAAGGGAAATTTAAAAGTTTTTTTTTAATTAAATAAAGAAGGGAAATACAGCATAAGAAAAAAAGTGAGCTATGGCAGAAGTGATAATAAAGAGAAAGTCTGTGATGAGTGCAGAATGGCACAGTCCTGTAGCAGACTGTTTATGGGGCTCTCTCTGCCTTATTTCCCTCCCTCTCCCTCCCTCCTTACCTCCTTCCCTCCCTCTATCCTTCCATTCTCTTGGGACTCCACCAAACCTTGTAACTGGTCAAGCTTTCTTCCTTCTCTCCATCTCTTTGTGTCATCTGCCTATACTTGAAAATGATTGCTACAAGTGGCTACACCTGGAGAAAACTCTGGTAAGTGAATCAAACTATCCTTTCTGTCCACCTCCTTTATGATTTGCATCCTCACCCTCCTCCTATCTCAGTTCCATCCACTAAAGCCTCCCACTCTTAGTTCAGACCCAGCAACCCCTGGCTCTTTGATCCTTGTCTGTCCAAACAATTCACTGCTTTACTACAACCTACTTGCACGATCCTCTGTTCCCAGTACACATCCAACTCCCTGAGACCATACCACTGGGTGTGAACAGTATTTCCTGAAACCTCTCTCGGCCTTTTGTCCCAGGCCACCTTTGTTCCTCTGTGCTACCCACAGACCTGCAGAAGCATTCCTAACCAGGCCACCCACAGCAATCACACATTTCTGAAATCTAGACAGGGTAATAGAAACCAAATACCCACCCAGTAAAACCAAGACTAGATATTAACACCTAAAATCACCTTAATTATCCTAACCACAGATGTCTAGACATGAATGCAAAAATACAAAGATTAACAACTAGGACGCTAAGTCTCATGCAGAACCTAATAACCCTACTATAGTAGATCGTGAGAAATGTAATATAACTGAAACATAACACAAGGACTTCAAAATAACAATTGTAAATATGTTCAAGGGCCTTAAAGAAGTGGAAATAGAATCATTAAAGAGCATCAAAACTGAGAGGAACTGAAAATGAAAAAATTAGGAAAGTCAAACAAAAACCTGAGGGATAAGCCTCACCACAGGGTATCAGAGATGAGAGAGAGAATATCAGGTTTTTGAAGACAAGATAAAAGAAAATGGATTCCTCAGTCAAAGAAAATTTTAAATTAAAAAAAATTCTAGGCACAAAACACTATGAAATGACCAAATTTACTAATAATAGTAATAGAGGAAGGGGAAGAAAAAACCAGGTCAAAGGCACAGAGAATATTTTCAACGAAATCATAGAAGAAATTTTTCCTAATCTAAAGAAGAAAGTACCAATAAAGGTACAAGAAGCATACAAGACACCAAGTAGACAAGATCAGAAGAAATAATTCCCCTGGACACAAAACTATCAAAACACTAAATATACATGAAAAGAAAGACTACTAAAAGCTTTAAGAGAGAAAGATCAAGTAACTTATAAAGCCAGACCCACTAGACTAACACATGACTTCTCAATGGAGAATCTAAAACCCAGAAAATCACAAAATCTAAGATACCACCAATATCAGCCCAGATTACTATAATCTGCAAAAAATATAAATTACACTAAATAGAGAAAGAAAAAATATTGCACAATAAGATCAAATTTAGGTAGCACCTCTCTACCAACCAAGATCTACAGAAGGGACTAGAAGGATAACTTCAATTGGAAGAGGTTAACCACATGCAAGAAAATACAAACAAATAATCCCAGACCAGAAAATCAGAGGAGGTGGGGTGACCCACACAATAATAACAAAATGACAGCAATTAACAATCTTTTTTCATAGGCAACTCCCAACATTAAGGCCTCAATTTCCCAACTTAATAAGGGCAGAATAACAGATTGAATTTTAAAAAATCTATATTTTTCTGCATCCAAGAAAAAGATATTAACATAGGTAGACATCTCCTCAAGGTAAAAGGACGAAATAAGATATTCCAAGCAATAGAACAAAGAAGGAAGCAGGTATAGAAATTTTAATATCTGAAGAACAAAACTAATCCAAAGAGAGAGAACATGCTCACACTACATACTTATCAAAGAAAACTCCACCAAGAGGACACTGCAATTTTTCACATCTATGTACCAAACACAAAGGCACCCAAGTTGATAAAAGAAACACTGCTAAATTTAAATAATATATTAACCCTCCCACAGTACTAGTAAGAGACTTCAATACCACACTCTCACCAGTAGATAGGTCATCAAAATAAAAACTAAACAGAGAAATGCTGGAACTAACAAACAACTATATGTAACAGATAGTTACAGAACATCATTTCACCAAAACACAAAAGAACATACCTTCTTTTCAGCAAGTCGTAGAACTTTCTCCAAAATTGACCACATACTTGGACCTATATCTCAACAGATATAAAAAAATTTGAAGAACACTCTGCAAACTATGCGATAACCTTGGATTAAAGCTGGATATCAACAACAGAAACAACAGGAAGTTTACAAACACATGGAAACTGAACAACTTAATAATGAAAAATGAGTCAATAAAGAAGTTCAAAATATTTTAGAATTGGATGAAAATGAAAACAGAATATTCAAACCTTGGGGACACAATGAAGGCTGTTCTAAGAGGCAACTTTGTATCACTAAAGTTCTTACATTTAAAAAAAAAAAGGAACCAACATCTGTCCCAACACTGGGAGTAACTGCGACCAGCGGGACCGACCAGGCACACAGGCACACAGGAACTCCACCAGCCCAGTGACTAGGGTACCTTCCGGTCTGTCTGGGCTGGGGTCCAGAGCAGACCTTGGTCCCAAGCTCCGCAGCCAGTCCCACAACACCCAGAGGAATCTCCACTCCCAGGCACTCTGACACACCCAGGATCAGAGGTGAGCAGGAACCAACATCTGTCCCAACACTGGGAGTAACTGGGTCCAGCAGGACCAGGCACACACGAACTCCACCAGCTCAGTGACTCCAGTTCCTTCGGGTCTGTCTGGGTTAGTGTTCTGAGAAGACCTTGGGCACAAGCTCTGCAGCCAGTCCCACAACTCACA
>NW_022196894.1:43100229-43108085 GCF_008632895.1 Mastomys coucha | reverse complement strand
GAAGCTCTTAAAGAGGAAACACAAAAATCCCTTAAAGAACTACTGGAAAACACAATCAAACAGGTGAAAGAAATGAGCAAAACCATCCAGAACCTAAAAAATGAAAATAGAAACAATAAAGAAATCAGAAAGAGAGACAACGCTGGAGATACAAAACCTAGGAAAGAAATCAGGAGTTGTCGATGCAAGCATAACCAACAGAATGCAAGTGATAGAAGAGAGAATCTCAGGGGCAGAAGACACCTTAGAAAACATTGACACAACAGTCAAACAAAATGCAAAAAGTGATGTATTATCTTAAAATATACAGTTAATATGTTTGGAGTTATTTAAAATTTATATTGAGAAAAATATATGTATTTTCAGTATTGCTGTAGACAAACATCTACTTAATACTGTTAAATTTATTGTTTTTTTATATCAAACAACTTTTATAATACTCATTTTTATTGTTATAATATTTTATAAATTTTAAAGGATATGACCAAAAAAAGGTATTGTAGGTATTGATGTGGGAGTCTCTTGGAGGAATTGGGGTACAAAAGGGAAACAAGAATGTGAATTAATTCTATTTACTTAAAATATGTGCTTAAATGTTAACAAATTCAGATAAATTGAAGTCATGTAATAAAATTTAAATCAATATAAAAAAGAAAATTCAAAGCAAAAAAAAAAAACAAAAAAAACAAACAAAAAAAAACAAGAACAGAAGCAACACCAAGAGCCAGGACAACACAACACCTCCAAGCAAAGCTATCCCACTACAGCATTCCCTGGATATCTTAACATAACTGAAGCACAAGAAAATGATCTTAAATCCAACTTTATAAAAAGATTGGTGATATTAAAGAGGAAATGAAAAAAAACTTAAAGAAATTTAGAAAAATTTAACCAAAAAGATATAGACCTTTAAAGAGGAAACTAATAGATACCTTAAAGAAATACAGGAAATAAAATTAAACAGTTAAAGAAAATAAAACTGTTTAAGACCTTTAATTGGAAATGAGAACAATAAAGAAATCACAATCTGAGGGAATCTTGGCAATAGATAACCTAGGGAAGAGAACAGGAACAACAGACACAGTGATTCCTAGCAGAAAACAAGAGATGGAAGAGTGAATCTCAGGTATAGAAGATATAATAGAAAAAAAATTGATACATCAATCAAAGAAAATGCTAAACTGCATACCATGTTTGTTGTGGAACTTTCCACAACACCCAAAGTATGGAAGCAACCTACGTGTCATGAGCATCTAAATGGATAAATAAAATATTATATACAGAACTAATGAGATAATTCAGTGAGTAAAGACACTGCATTCTAAGGCTGATGACCTGAAATGATCCCCAGAACCCACATGGTGGAAACAGAAGAAAGCACATTCACACTCACACACGCTTAGAGATTCTTAAGAAGAAATTATTATATATGACACACATTCACAGACTTTAAAGAATGTGAAACGCTGTCATTTACAGCAAAAGTTATAGAATTAGAAGACATCATATTAAGTGAAAAAATTCAGATGCAGAAGGATAATTATCACATTCTAAAATCTATGATTAGATAAATAAGACATTAAAAATAAATCAAAATTTCTGTTTAAGTTTTAAGACCATAGCTTAATTAGCATAGGTTCTGTTGATTGTCAAGCTGACAAATTTTTAAATGAAAATATATTTATTCATAACTCAAAGAAAGAGACAAAGAACAGATTAATTTTGTCCAAAAAGTGATAGAAACAGAACTCTAAGAGAAATAAACAACACTTCCTCTTGAGATTCCAAAAGCAGAGAAGGGTTGAGACAAGCATGTAGTTGGTCAGACAACGGTTTCAAATTTAGAATTCAAAGCATGAAAATAACTTTGCAAGCATCTAGTCATGAAGAGAAAGGGCCAATAAAACAAAAATACAACTAAAATGTAACCCAAAATATGAAAAATTATCTCAGAAAAAGAGTTTGGTTCAACGATGAATTCTAGAACCACACAGAACTAGCTACCTTTAGAATAAATTAGGCAGACCTAAGTGTTAGAAGAAAAATTTCACAAACAAGGCAAAGAGATATGGGAAAAGACACCAGAGCCAGGAATACAGGCTTACCAGACTACGACAGGAAAAGAGGCCAAGAAACTGGGCCAAGACACAAGGCGGATCTTCTTCCTGTTAATTTCCAGGGGTAAGGGTGAAAGTCAGCTGGAAAAAATATTTTGTAACTAAGGTATATGGCCAGGTTGGCTTTTCAAGCTACATAATTCTGGTGAGCTATTATCTGTGTTTACAAATTCATTTCTCAGACTGGAATTAGCTAAGGATGTTTTCTATTCCTCATTGAAACACTACAGGAAAATGTCTCAATATCCAAGTATTCTTGGGTCCTTATGTGCCAAGGGGTCATGGCTCATCAAGAATGCTTTGGAGCTCATTGTTGAGAGGTGAGAAGAAGAAGACGTAGATCTTTTTTTTTTTCAGGCCAAGACTGTTCTGTCCTTGGCTAAGGATGTATCCCCAGGCCCAAGGCCTGACTTATCCCAACTTACCCACAAAACTTTCCACCCAAAAGTTTTCATGTCTAAAAGAAATTCAGGGACAAAGATGGAGGAGAGACTGAAGAAATGGCCCAATTTGAAACTCATTCCATGGGCAAACACCAATTTCTGATGTTATTAATGATACTCTGTTATGCTTGCATACAGGAGCCTAGTAAACTGTCCTATGAGAGGCTCTACCTAGCAGCTGACTGAAACAGACACAGGTACCCACAGCCAAGCATTGGACTGAGGTCAGGAATTTTAGAAAGTTGGGGAAAGGTTTTCATGCCCCAGGTTTTGCGCCTCTGAATGGGTACTTGAACTGGAACCCATTCATAGGGATATTAAAAGTATCAAATGGTGTAAGGCATGAAAAGCCTTAACTGTCTTCCTGTTATGATGACTTGTATTCAGTATTATCCATGACTACTAATTGATGTCTAATAATTTCTAAATGCCTTAAAATCAGTTTTTCAGTTTCATTAGCTGTCATGCCTCAAGAATCTCATTAATGATATTTTCAGGAACTATAACATGAGTTACCTATTTGTAGTTCAGTAAACTGGGATCACAAGAGAAAACCTGATTGTGATCAGACTCACACACAAAAAGGCAAGGTCCTTCTTCTCTATTTCCAGAGTCTTTTAAATGAGCTTCCACCTTTTCAACTATCACTTCATATGACAGACATGTATATGATTCCTTACTACATACCAAGTCACTTAAAGGCAAGTCTTCTTTGAACCAGAAAGTAATACAAGACTTGCAACATAGTACATTCACACCATCATCATCATCATCATCATCATCATCATCATCATCATCATCATCATCATCATCATCATCATCATCATCATCTGCCATGGGCCAGCCAGCCTTGGCCTTTAACCCTTGGAGAAAATGAGGTTCTGGTACAAGCAGGCAAAAATTCGGCTGATTGAAAGACAAACATGACCCAAGGGAGTGTGGATATGAATGTATATACTCTCAAAATTAGGCATCAGACTTTTATGGTCATTACAAAAGTAAAAGAAAAGTCAGGCAGCAATGGGTTTAAAGCAGCAGCCACCTCCTATGGACAGGCGCTGTACTCCTGGGCTCAGAGGGCTCCGGCAGCAGGGGGCACAGCAGATTCCATGGGGGCTGCAGGAGGGTAGAGGCTCGAATGCCTCACAGCACACATACACACACACACATACACACACACACACACAGCTCATGGTCTAGCCCATCCTTAGTAAACGCCCACTTTGCTAATCTTCTTGGCTAGCAGAGATATGGCCCAGGGGTCCCATTCTTCTAATTCCTGGGAGTGGCTTAGCTGCAATTCTAATGTGGTCTGCCCTATGTGACTGAAATGAGGATTCTTAGTTGACCTTGCCCTGGAATTATCAACTCCCATTCAGCAAACTTCAATGCCCGACCTCCCTCATTATCTCCCAAAGAATGCTGGAGGCACTTAGTCTGAATGGGTAACATAGTTTATGAAATTCCAAGCCTTGGTTCAGCTAAGATGTTGGAACATTGGTGAAGGTCAGTCAGAAAGCAATGTCTAATTTTGTTTTGCTATTAGTAAATCATTTCTTGGGGGGCACCTAGCACCTGAGACCCTCCATAGACTATCACAAGGACAAATCTGGGCTACCTCTGAGTTAGGGAATGCCAAAAGGTCCCCAGGAAACTAGCTTCACTGAAGCTTTTCACCTCGTGAACTGCTGTCACTCAGACTCGACTGGAGTGTGTGTGGCAATCATCATTATCATCATCATCATCATCATCATCATCATCATCATCATCATCATCATCATCTCCATCATCGAGTTTTGCTGAATGTGTCTATCTCTATAGTCACATCTCCCTATCAGGACACAGATTAGTTCAACTCCTTTGAGAAAATCCCCCTGGGAATCTTCACATCAGCATTACCACACTTATACACATACCAAGTATCCTAAAATTACTTTTCTGTTTCATTTTCTTATTCTAGAACTTCTACAGATGAAATCACCATTTTTCTGTCTACAATTCTTCCACATTGTAAAATATTTTAGAACTACATCCACATAGTTGTAGGCACTCGGGAAACACTCCTTTGTATTTTAGAGTGGTCATATGTAAGTGTAGCATGATTTTTAAGTTCACTTTTGTTTTGATAGGATTTTCTGTCATTCCTAAAACCGCAACAAAAACTACTATACATGATTTCATTGATCTTTAGTAAAAGTCTAGGAAAGGAATTTTTGTCATAGGATATAGGCATATTTAATTGTATAACAAAATGTGTGAGTTAATGTATAGACCCTCTCTTCTCTTCCACCGAAGTGTTGTCTCTACAGAGGTTCTCAATTGAAGTTTTAATTGTGGCATGATAAATTCTCCCCTATTCTCTTGATCTCTGTTACATGTGTTTAAAGACTTTCTTTCACCATATACATTTAGAATCAAAATTTGTCTTGCAAACTAATGTTTGAATTATTATGAAATGTCTCCCTGCCTGATGAAATTCCTCTCTCAAGTTGTGCTGATATTAATATAGACATTCCAATTTTACTACTAATATTTGCGTGGTATATCTTTTTATATCTTTCTTCTATCTTGGATCTGTATATTTAAGGTGTAGTTCTTATGAATCAAATATATAATAAAGTTTTGTTTTCCAGTGTGACAATTTCTAAAAATTTAATTGGTGATTGTGACTTGTACTCATTTCATTTTGAGAAGTGAGTTATGTGGCTGGGCTTAGATTTAATATCCTAATATTTGTTTTTATTTGTTTCATACTTTCTGTTTCTTCTTTCTTAATTTCCTCTCTGTTTGATACTTAAGTAACATTTCAGTTTTATCCTTTTTGGCTTTTTAGCTACAATTCTTGAAGCACTTACTGACTGCTCCAAGGAGTTCACATTTATCTTTAAAGTACCATAGTTTGTATGCACATAATGTTTCCACTTACATGTGTTCCTTCCTTGAGCTACTGTTGTTATATATTTTACATCTGTACATTCTGAAATTCCCACATCACATTGTTACTTCTTTCTTCTACTCATGAACATTTCAAAAACTTAAAAAATAGAATTTCAAATGTCTTCTATATTTAGCCATATATTTCTATTCCCGGCACTCTTCATTCTGCTGCCAGGACCTACTTTCTCTCTGGTGTTACTTTCTTCATCCCAATGAATGCTTTTCAAATGCTGCAAGTATTTTTTCCTGTGTTTTAAAAAGATTTTTTTTGTTATATTTGATTTTTGGTAATTTGACCGTGTTCTACTCATATATACCTTTCCTTTCTTTCCCACACATCTTGCAGGCAGGACAGATTATAGGTTGAAATGTTTGAGGCTGGGTTGATATGTCTACCCCATCATTGGAAGTTGCCTGGTTACACAAGATGGCCAGTTCAGGCTCCATTACTAGGAGTCCACACTAGGGTCACCCTCCCAGAATCTTGGGAGTCTCTACTGTACTGCTTCTACATCCCACATACACACACAGACCTTCCAGTTTCAGTTGTCTCTTCTCATGCTTGCTCGCCATATCCCTCCCTGTCCCTGGTTCACTCCTGTTTTCCTTCCCACCCACTACCAGTCCACCCACAAAAGTCTTCTGTTTCCCCTTCCCAGGAAGATCCATGCTTCCTCTTTGTTACTTAGCCTTTCTGGGTCCATGGGTTGTAGCATGATTATCATTTACTTAATAGCCGATAGCCACTTATAAGTGAGTACATAATATGTTCATCTTTCTGGGTCTGAGTTAACTCACTCATGATTATTTTACTATTTGCATCCATTTGTCTGCAAATTGTATGATATCAGGTTTTGTTTTGCTTTGTTTTAATAGCTGAGTTGAATAATATTCACTGTGTAAATGTACTACATTTTCTTTATCCATTCTTCAGTTTAGGGACATCTAAGAAAGCATCTTCAACAAATGGATTCACATTCATTACCGTGTACAAAACTCGTCTAAGTGGATGAAGACCTCAACATAAAACCAGATACACTGAACTTAATAGACAGTGGAGAATAACCTGGAATACATTGGCATAGGAGACAACTTCCTGAATAGGACACTAATACCACAGGCACCAAACTGACAAATAATACATGGGACTTTCTGAATCTGTAAAAGCTTCTGTAAGGGAAAAAAAAAAAGCACTATTAATCAGATAAAACCGCAGTTTACAGAATGGGAAATGATTTTTACCAACTCCATATCTAATAAAGGGCTAATTTCCAAAATGTATTAAAACCTCAAGAAACTAGACTTCAACAAACCAAATAACCCAATCTAAAATTTTTACATGAGCAAATTTGCATAATCTCACATAAGTTTGTATATAGATTCATACATGCTCTTTTATACATTTCCACTCAAACCAGTTAGGTTCAGATTTCATGTATTCTCACAATTATATACTTACACACATACATGCTTCCATTCCCACAATTACATACTTATACACATATCCATACATATGCATACAAAGCAAAAGACCAAGCACCAGTGCAAAAAGAACTCATTCAATCTAGATGAAAAAATGAGCTCCAATCTTTATTGCATAGAGAAAGGAAAGCTTCTACCCTTTTAATGCTAAATGAATTAAACCCATATTTGTAAGAAAAAAGCTTTGTTCCTTTTAATAAGACTAAGCCTGCCTTGTTATTAGAAAGAACCTGGCAGCCAGTCCCACAACACCCAGAGAAAGCTCCACTCCCAGATGCTCTGACACACGCAGGATCAGAGGTAAGGAGGAACCAACATCTGTCCCAACACTGGGAGTAACTGGGACCGGTGGGACCAGGCACACAGGAACTCTGCCAACCCAGTGGTTCAGGTTCCTTCCGGTCTGTCTGGGCTGGTGCCTGACCAGACCTTGGGCACAAGCTCTGCAGCCAGTCCCACAACACACAGAGGAAGCCCCACTCCCAGGTATCTAACAAGCCCAGGATCACAGGATCCCAGAATCACAGGATCCCAGAGACAGCTTGACTCTGAGGAATTCTGACACAACCAAGATCACAGGAAGGACAGGCTGCAGTCAGATTTAGCAAGAGCAGGTAGCACTATAGATAACCAGATAGTGGAGGGTGGGGGGTAGGGGAGGAGGCCAGCATAAGAAAATAAACAACATAAACCAAGGTCACTTGGCATCATCAGAACCCAATTCTCCCACCATAGCAAGTGTGGACACACCATTACACTGGAAAAGCAAGATTCAGATATAAAATCACTTCTCATGGTGATGATACAGCACTTTAAAAAAGACATAAATAGCACCCTCAAAGAAATACAGGAGAACACAGGTAAACAGCTAGAAGCC
>NW_022196894.1:43080919-43099574 GCF_008632895.1 Mastomys coucha | reverse complement strand
TCAACATAAGGAGCAAAACTACACCCTAGAAGAAGCAAGAAAGTAATCTTTCAACAAATCCATATAAAACTAATTCCATGTCTTACAACAAAAACAACAGGAAGTAACAATTACTTTTTCTTAATATCTTAATAGAAAAATTAATATTACCAACATATCCTAATCGATTGAAATCCAGTAATATGAGGAATTAGAAATTTGTTGATTGTCATCCAATGGTCTCTCTAATTTGGTAATTGGAGAAATAGGTCCAATATTGTATGATTTATGTACACTTTCAGCTTGTTTGTTTGTGACAGTGTCTGGCTGTGTACAACATAATGGTCTTGAAATCTTGCTTTTCCTATCTCAGACTCTCTATTAGTAGTATTGTTTATTTCATGTTTTTACACTACACTATGGTTTTTAGAACAGCTTATATATTTCAAAACTATTTATATACCCAAAAGAAATATAGACGATTAACTAGGGAGGTTGCTTGTAAGAGAACAACAAAGAGTGAGACTGAATGCTGTGCTTGACGTTTGTAACTCTTGTATCAAATTTGAAGAAGAGGACTTTATAAGTTACTCTTTCTCTGAGATGAATGCTTTTCCAAATTATCACAGCTAATGAACCAAATTCTTACCCTCACCTAATGTCTGTGCTACCCTCCAAGCAGAACCATTGTTCATTGAAACACTTGGTGAATGATTTTATGGATAGACCATCTTAATACCTACACCATTTCTTAAATGAATGTAACCTGTTGTCTGTGGGCTGAGAATAAAGTCACTCACTCAAGTCAAGTAGCTTTGACCATAGCAGGAAGTCTGTATCCAAAAATCGTGCCTACAATTCATTTCTTGGTGCAGTAGAACTATCAACTCTCAGCTTAGCTACAATGAAGGTAAAATCCTTAGGTGATGTGGGGGTTATTTAAGTACAGCCTTATTACAATGAAATCCAATGTCTAACAATTGTTCTTATTTTGGGCTTGTACCCAAGTAAGAGCCAAGATTTTAAACTCTACTAAACACAAAACAAACAAACAAAATGATTTTATATATTTATGTTCATTTAAGAAAATACTAGTAGTGATGTGAAACTGCCCGCAGTTTCAAGAACGAGGTTCTACTCAGCCAGGAGGGAATAAAGGACCTGAAATAGAGGGTTTGAAATGCAAAGAGAAAACACGAAGCCAAGTTGCGTCCCAATCAAGGCTCCACTTTACTGAGAATAAACCAGGGTTTTTATAGTCACAGGAGAAACTGAAAACAAGTCTCTAGATTACACTACAAAGAAAGTTCACGTGCCAAAGTCCCCAGGTTCAGAAGATCTTCAGGAGGCTGGCTGGTGTACTCAGACTGTGGGCGTTGTCAGGCGGCTTCTTCAAAGACAAACAGTCAACAGAGAGCTTCTGTCTTAGCTCCCAGGTGTTAGCTCCCAAGCTGAGGCTGCTAGAAGTCCAATGGATGACTGAAGTGAAGAGGAGAATGTAACAGTGATGTATTATTTTGAAATATACAGTTAATATGTTTGGAGTTATTTAAAATTTATATTGAGAAAAAAATGTATTTTCACTATTGCTATAGATGAGCATCTACATAAGACTGTTAAATTGTCGTTTTATATCAAACAACTTTTATAATACTTATTTTTCTTGTTATAATATTTTATAAATTTTAAGGAATATGACAAAAAAGATATTGTAGGTATTGAAGGGGGTCTCTGGGAGGAGTTGGGGTACAAAAGGGAAACAAGAATGTGATTTAATTTTATTTAATTAAAATATGTTTTTAAATGTTAACAAATTCAGATAAATTGAAATCATGTAACTTGTCTCACCATAATGCAATAAAAGTTAAAAAAAAAAAAGTAAGAACCGTTCTGTCCCATAGTAAGGAGAAGCCTGACTGCTCCTTCTGCTCTCTGCAGCTTCTTTTTTCTCTTTCTCTCTGTATTCTGCATATTGCTCTCTTAGTTTTTTTATGTTAGCTATAGTTTCTAAGTTATTTCACTCTGCATTCTCCTTCTAATCTTGTTCTCTCCACCTGCTCTGAATTCACAGCAATGCTTTTACTCTCAATGTCTTGTCTCCAAAAGCTATGCCTATACTTCTAAGTTCTTCTTGAGTTCAGTTCTGTCTGAAAGTGTTCTGTCTAAAAACTTCTCCTCAGCTCAGTTCCCTCTCACAGCTCAGTTCTCAGCTCAGTTCTCACCTCCGTTCTGACTCTTCTCTTTGTCTTCAGCACTTAGACATCTTGCAGAACATATGATCACATGTTAAAAAGTTCATCAATAGTTCACACACAAAATCAAATCATAAACCGAAATAGAAGTTTACAACAGAGAATGTTTACATGCATACCCATTAGGAGTAATTATCTGGTTAAACATCCATCACCTGTCTCAGCTCCACGGGGGTCACTGAAGGTTTAAAACCATAACTGCTCTTAGTGAAGTTTTGTATAGATTAAACCCAGTCAATATTTTATCTTCTGTCCTAGCACCTATAATAAAGTCCCTTTAGTCCCCTTTTTATCACCTTTGGTTAATTGTTTTACAACCTCTTGGAATGTGCTCTGAGTAGTAGAAAGTCTAGTTATCATCTAAGAGCAATTAACTGGTGACACTTGGGAGACTGGCAGAGTTCTCATTGCAGTTTTGACTATCAGAAAAAGACCTAATAGCAGTCCCACTATAAAAGAGCTTAACAGTCACAGACATAATCTTAGTAATTCTTATAGGATCATCTTTTAAGACTTAAGAAGTCATCTATTTGTCTATATAGCATCACTACAAGACAGTACATCTTCATGAATCTGCAGAGATCTGCTCCAAAGGAGTATGATACTACTTAGTGATTGTTATATATATATCTTATAATAGCAGGAATCTTTCCTAAAATGAATCCCTTACAGCCTTGCTTAATAAGGGTAAACCTGTCACAGATTATAGAATAATCTGAAGCAGGCCATCTCAAGACAATCACCTGCTAGTTATTAGCTTGTCCCATTGTAGCTCCTGACAATAGACAAATCTAGGAAATAATTTCTAGAGAGGAAAAGTCATGAATTTATAAGTTCTCTTTTGATTCAGAATTGAACTTCAGGTTCTTATTTAAAATTTTCAGTTTATGATTTCTGTTTTTTTTTTTTCTTTTTGTCACACAGAAAGGCTTTGTTTTCAACCAACCTTATACACACAGACTTGCTTCACCTTATATTCTTCATATGCCATCCATATTTATTTTGGAGGTAATGCATGGGTACATATTCTGATGTACGTATGTGCATGTGTGTGTGTGTGTGTGTGTGTGTGTGTGTTTGTGTGTGTGTGTGTATTTAACAGCCAGACATTGACGTTGATATCTTCCTTCATTGTACTACATCCTTGTGTTCAGAGACTAAATCTCTCATTGAACCTGCAGCCTACAGATTTGGCTAGGCCGACAGGCCTGCAAGCCCAGGATCTTCTTGTCTCTGCCTCCCCCATGCTGAGATTGAAGGATACTATCTTTGCACTTGGCTTTTAATATGGATTCTAGTGAACTGAATTCAGAACCTCCTGTATGTGCAGCAAACACAACAGTGCCTGACCATCTCCTTAGATCTTCATGTATCTTTTCTAAACCAAAGTATTAGTTTTACTCTGAAAAATGTAGACTAAAATATCTTTCCACTTGTTTTTTCTTATAATATATCAGACTGATTAAAATAGTTAGAAATAATTACTTTATCTGTCTGAATAACCCATCAACCCAACATGAATTTAAGATTATTTCAGTTTTTTTTTAATTTTAAAGATTATCTATTAAGTACTGTTATTATCTGACTGTGCAAAGAATTCTCATGATTCCAAAGTCAAATTCTACAAGATACAGTTTTTAAAAGACTTGTTTTCTTTTCTTCTTCAGTTTTTGAGACAGAGTGTTTCTATGTAGCCCTGGCTGTCCTGGAACTTGCTATGTAGTCTGTGCTAGCTTTGAGTTAGCAGAAATATGCCTGCCTTTGCCTCTGCCTCCTGCCTCTGGCCTTCTCTGTCTCTCCTGCCTCTCCTGCCCCCTACCTCTGCCCCCTGCCCTTTGCTCCCTGCCCTCTGCCTCCTGCCTCCCCTGCCTCCCCTGCCTCCACTGCCTCCCTGCCTCCCTGCCTCCACTGCCTCCACTGCCTCCACTGCCTCCCTGCCTCCCTGCCTCCACTGCCTCCACTGCCTCCCTGCCTTCCCTGCCCCCTCTTGCCTCTGCTGCCTCTGCTGCCTCTGTTGCCTCTGCTGCCTCTGCTGCCTCTGCTGCCTCTGTTGCCTCTGCCTCTATGCTCTTCCCAGTGCTGGGATTAAAAGCATGCAGCATCATTCCAGCCAAGTCTCATTTTCTTCTTTACTTGTTCTACATTATTTTGCTCCATCAAGAGGTAGCCATTTAAAAACATTTTGTTTTCACTTTTTGAACTAAATACACATATGTATCCACAAACTGTCTGTGTCTGTATATATATGTGTGACTGTGTGTAGACATGTTATGCTTTTGATAATATTATTTGTCAGTTTCGGAAATGCTCAAAAAATTACAGTACAGACTAAGTATACTACAAAACAAAACAAGCAAATTTTGTGGTTGTATCTGTTTGAAAGTTGTTTGGATTTCCATGGAACCATATACCACAAAGCTGGAATTTTTAGAGTTGTCAGCAAAACGAGGGTAAAATTAGGCATTCGTAAGACATATGGAGTTTATCAAATGGGTTACCCTCTGATTTTCCTGAGACCACAGGAGTTCATTTTTAGCTTATGGGTGATGGGACTTACCCTTAACCATAAATTTGATTCAGCAGTTCACCATGCCCCAGACTCTCCTTCCTTCTTTGGCATTATTGCTTATCCAACTTTACTTGTTTTTCCAACATATTCTTGATCACTGGTGAGGGGCAGGAATGTGGTACAAGCTGTCAGTTATGTCCGTGAACTGTGTTTCTCACAGAACTGTGACTAAAAGCTTCTACCTTCTCTCATTCCACAATATTCCTCTCCAGAAAAGCCCGAAGTGGCTTCATCTTCAGATTTCAGTCCTCTCTAGTCTGCAGTTAGGTCTAGGTAGGAAGTATGTTAGGGCCTCACACTCATATGGTATTGGCCTGAGCTCTTGGCAAATGTTTTTGTGCCATTTGCTTTGCCTCCAACCACTTTTATTTGGATCACGGATCTACCATTTCGAGTCTGCCATTTGTCTCCTCCCAAGCATACCTACCCTAATGGTTATCTTATGATCTGCTCTTTCCATCCACAAGCAAGCTGCCAGTGCTAATGCAGTGCCATACTCTTCTCTTGACAATGACTCCTTTCATCCACTGATGCACCCTGCTGATAATCAACAATGGCAAATATTACTGATCTTACACAGGACTCAGCAAACACTCCTGTCAGCTTCAAAAGACAGCTCTAAGGCACCACATCACTCTGAGCTCTTGTGCAACTACAAAGCCCAGAACAACCAGACTCCTTTGATGCTTCATAGGGTGTGGTGGTTTGAATATGCTTGGTCCATGAGAAGTGGCACTATTGGGAGGTGTGGCCTTGTTGGAATAGGTGTAACCTTGTTGGAGGAAGTGTGTGGGTGAGCTTTAAAGGCTCCTAGAGCTCAGGCCCCACCCATTGCCAAAAAGAGCTTTTTTTCCTAGCTGCTTGGATGTCAGTCTCTCCTGGTTGCCTTCAGATCAAGATGCAGACCTCTCAGCTCCTTCTCCAGCACCATGTCTGCCTGCATGCTGTCATGCTTCCTGCTATGATGAAACTGTAAGCCAGCCCCAATTAAATGTTTACCTTTATAAGAGTTGCCTTGGTCATGATGTCTCTTCATAGCAATGGAAACACTACCTAAGACATGGGGTCTGTAACAAGTCTGCTAGTTTGCAACTAACTCTTTAAACTTATTAATGATAAGAACACGGGAAAGTTATTTGAACGATGTGTGCCTGGGCTCTCTAACCAGTAGAATGAGCACAGTGACTACCTATGTAATATGGTGGATTTGAGACTTAAGTTGTATACATACAATTCTTAGGACAGTGTTTGATGTGTGGAAAAACAATGGCCAAGTGTTAGCTTGTAGACAGTAGAGCTCATAAATGCACAATTATGAGCTATAGAAAGTCCTAAATAGTATACATCTCAACTTAATATCCCACTATTGATCAAAATAAATGTATTATATTATTTACATTATTCTTAAGTTTAAAAGAAGGTACACTGAGAATTTAAAGTTAAAATGAACTTGGAGATCACATTGGCCTAAACTCCATACAGAAAATCATCCAAAGAAAATAAAAACTCTCTAGAGTTGGAAAAAAAAACATAATCTATGGTAGGAGCTATTCTTTTAGCCATTTTTAGTAGTTTGTGAATAGTAAGAAGGTGTGAAGGATTTTTTCGTTGTTAGTATTTGTGGTGGTTTGAATAAAAATAGCCCCCATAGGTCCATAGGTAGTGGCACTACTAGGGTCTGGCCTTGGAGTGGGTGTGGCTTTGTTGGAGGAAATGCGCCAGTGGGTGATAGTCAAGCCCACCTCAGTGGCTCACTGTTTCTTCCTGCCGCTTGAGGATCCAGATGTAGAACTCCTAGCTCCTTCTCCAGCACCATGTCTGCCTAGAGAGCACCATGCTTCCAAGCATGCTGATAATGGACTGAACCTCTGAACTGTAAGCCAGTACCAATTAAATGTTTCTCTTTATAAGAGTTGTCATAGTCATAGTGTCTCTTCATAACAACAAAACACAAACTAAGACAGTAGTTTTTTTGTTTCTTAGTTTTTGTTTTGTTTTGTTTTTATGAGCCAGCAGCTTGCTCCATAGCCAGAACTTGCCTCAGATTTATTATCCTATTGCTTCTGCCTTCTGAGTACTTAGATTACAGGCATGCACCACCATTCCAGGCTTCTGAGTTTGTGCTTTTTAATCTCTATTTGTTTACCATTTTACAGGGCTTGATAGAACTCTAGTCATTATTGACCAATAAAATTATCAACTATGACATAGTTTCTAAGACTCAGGTAAGCTCATAACATTGTCATGAATTAAAATGATAGTTATTGTTATATAGGCATATTAACTATGCATTTTTGTATGTGTATATGTTCATGAATGTATACATATATGTGACGGGCAAAGACCAGTGTCAGCTGTTTTCCTCATTTACTCCCTATCTTTATTTTTGAGATGAGGTTTCTCAGCAAACCAGCAGTTTCTCACTAGCTCAATGATTTGACTATACTGAATGGCCAGCAAGCTCCCTGGGGTCCCCCTATTCCTTTCTCCTGAGAGCAGAGAATATAGTTATGCACCACTGTATCTCAATGCTGTTTTACATGGGTTCTGGGGAATCAAACTCAAATCTTCATTTTTGCATTTCTGACAGTACCACCATGTGCCATTCTCACAGGAGTAACTGCAGGAACTCCTAACTGGTCAAAGTCTTCGGAACATGTGACTGAGTACTCAGCCATGAACGGCTCAGCCATTCCAACTTTCAGGAACTATCACAGAAGAGAGGAAAAAATCAAGATCTGGGGTAAGTGGTAGTGCATTTGTGGAATGCAGACTTCTGGGTGCTATATGATCACTGAAGACTTTTTTGAAAAATTAGATTTTATTCTCTTTATTGAGGGGAAGGGGATATGAGTTCCATAACATACATGTGGAGGTGAGAGGACAAAGTGTGGGAGTCAATTCTTTCTTTCTACTTTATAGGTCCCAGGGATTAATCTCAGGTCATCAAGACACGTGGCAGGTGGCCCCACCCACCGAATCATCTTGTGGGCACATATCATGGCTGCACTCTTAAGCTCAACAGCAATGTGAGTACGTGCACAATACTTCCAAAAGATTGGGCTTGTCAACATTTCTTCACAGATCAAAGAGGAGTACATGAATTACCTGAGGATCTATAAGCAGTTAATGCCTCTGGAAAGGGAGAGATATTTTCTTCAATGATATAGCCACTGGTAAGGTGTCTATGACCCTGTAAACAACCTCCCCCAACCCCAATAACACTTAGAAATGGCTATCTCTAGTTAGAATTTTCTCTCTTTAGTCTGCCTAGAAGAGGAATCACAAACACTATTTCTTTGATTTCCCCCAAAGAAGTGCACTTTTAATTTTATTCCATCCAGTAATTGGTGTAATGTACTGTTCATTCTTATTACAAACTCAAAGAATCAAGAAACCAATCTTTTGATTTCCTCATGGCTTTACTTCAGCCACAAAGTAGGATCTTTGTCTGGCCTCCCCCTGTGCAGGCACGCCCTCCAGAAAGATACTATTTAGCTGTCTGTGAGAGACAGGGCTCTTGCTGCTTTGTCCACATGAACCTCAAGAAAATAACTCTCTCGCACTAAAGGTCAAGAAATTATAATGTCTCTCTGCCTGTGGCTGCAATCAAAGCATGTAGCCAGCTGGCATCCTTGAAGGTCTGAAGCATCTCTCTGTAGATGAACTCTATCTGCAGGTAAGTCTCAAAGTGAAGCAGTGTTTTGAATGGAAATCATGAGATTTTTATCTCTGGTCCCAAGCCATGCTCACCTGTAAAGATAGAGGAATGCAGTGAATTAGGGTTCTTCATAACCCTCCAGGCAGTTTCTAGGGAACGAACATTTTAGTAAAGTAAGAAGCTTTATCTCCAAGGAACTTAGAGTTGCATGGGGTTTCCAAATGCTCTGCATCTATAATAATGTCTGCGACATTACTAAGCTGTCAGGTTACAGTTTTTATTCAGTTCTCTCCCCACCTCCAACTCCCATTTGTAGGCTGTGTCATGCAAACATAGGATCTTGGTCTGTCCTGTGGTCTCAGAAGCCAGCAAACCCATAGGTGCTAGTATGTGTTCTTATACTCACGAGAAGCAATGCACACAGATGTTTACTCATTTTGACTTCTGAACAGGACCTCATTTTGGAAATCAACATCTATAATTTGTTTTGAGTCTGTAAGCTGATTTCTAGCCCAGAATGTTCTGTTCTCAGGTTCCTGGGTTCTTTTTCACAAGCTTCTAAAAATAACAAAAAAAAAATAATAATGTTTTCTTTCTTACTTGCTATTTTTACTTTCTGGGTGGGGTGTGGAGGCCCTTCCTGTATCTGATTAAAACAGAACTTTCCAGATTAGCCTCTCCTATAAATGTACTTCGCTTCCTACCACACTTGACTGAGAGTGAGAAGAGACGGGTTCAAGCAGGCTAAATGAATTGTAAAATCCACAAAAGTGTGACACATTAGGGTCTTGTTCAAATATAGATTCCTGTTTAGGGTGTGAAGTTGTGATTTCACATTACTAACACTCTCCCAAAAGTTTTTATGTGTCTGACATAAAGATCATCCTTTGAGTAAGAGGGAAGAGGATGGTTTGCTTCACAAATATTCAACACTTTTTAATTATAATACACGCCAAGCACTGGCTTGTGAAACTAATTGGGAATGTAAGATTATTTATCCTTAAAAGGGCCACAGTTGGAAATGGAGAGATGCCTCAAGTGCTAAAAGTACTGGATCTTCTTCCAGAGGAGCCAGATTTGATTCCTAGCACCCACATAACAGCTAACAACTGTCTGTAACTCCAGTTCTAGACAATCTGTTGCCCTCTTCTGGATTTCTTAAGCATGAGGTAGCAGATGGTGCATATGCATACATACAGGCAAGACATATAAAATATTTTTTTAAAGTCCTCAGTCTAATGTAGCACCCAACATAACAAGTAAATTCTGTGATCATCATAAGAAGATGAGTTGTAGATTAAGATGAGAAATGTGAACGTATACCTCACCAAAGAAGATACAGCGAAGGCAAATAAGCCTCTAAAAGATATGGAGGATCACATATAATGATGGAATTTAAAGTGTAAACAGCCCTGAGGCATTATCACTAAACATTAGCATGATGATATTCCAAACTATGACATCACATGCTGGCTAGGAAGTTGGTGGGAATACAAAATGGTACAGCCATCATGGTGGTCATTACAAAAGTAAACACATGTCCAGGGCAGCAGTCATCTCCCTGGGCTTTTATCCAAATAAGATGAGAGTTCACTCCTACACAAAGACTTACACACAAATGTTTACAGCACTTCCTACTTACCAAAACTTGGAAGCAACTGAGAATTCCTTCAGAAGGAAAGTGAATAAACTATAAGATGCCCCAGCAATGAAATGTTATTCATCCCTGAGAAGAAATAAACTATTAAGCTATGGAAAAACATGAAGGAACATGTTACTGCTTCAAAGAAGCCAGTATGAAAAGGATACACAAGATACAACTCCAACTATTCTGGAAAAGGTAAAGCGATAGATGCAATACATGGATGACACACGCTCCAGGAGTTAAGCGAACAAAAAGGTTGAAGATGTGGCCCATGAGACAATGTACAGGAGGAGAAATAGTGGGGTTGTTCTTCATGTTGCCCTAGCAATGTGTACAAGTGATGTTACAAGTGAAAAATCACAAAAATGACAGCACCAAGAATATATACCCTAAGACAAACTAGAGACAAAGATTGGAAATGACATCTCAGCTTTGGTTCTCATTCAATTAATATTTTCCTGTCCTGTAGGTTGTTGGGGACTGCGGGGAGGGCATGCAGCTGAGAATATTGCAAAAAAGTGGATATGGAAAATGTTTATGTTTTCTTTTTAACATTTTTCTGCTAAAAATTAATATTTAATTATTTTAACATTTATATATTTTTAATGAAAAATTTTATTAAAATAATTTTATTTATAATTTAATAAAATATATTTTATTAAAATATATTCTGTATAGTCCTTGGTTGGTGGTTGAGTCCCTGGGAGCTCTGAGGGTACTAGTTAGTTCATTTTGTTGTTCGTCCTAAGGGGCTGCAAACCCTTCATAGTGGGACTGATTGTTTTCGCAGCATGTGTATAGTAGAGGATTGCAAAGTCGATCATCAATGGGAGGAGAGGCCCTTGGCCCTGTGAAGGTTCTGTGCCCCAGTGTAGGGGAATGCCAGGGCCAATAAATGGGAGAGGGTGAGGTGGCAAGCATGAGGAGGGGGGAGGCAACAGGGGTTTGTTCTTGTTGGTTTTGTTTGTATGTTTGATTGTTTTTTGGAGGGGAAACTGAGAAAGGGGAAATCATATTACATGTAAATAAAGAAAATATCTAATAAAAATAAATAAATAAAGTATATTCTAATCATAGTTTCCCTTCCCCAAATTCCTCCTCCAAGATTCTCCCTACCTAACCAATTTTATACCCTTTCTTTCTTTATCTCTTTAGAAAACAAATAGGAAAACAAAATGGAATAAAAAATTTTAGAAAAGAACCCCAAGAAGCAAACACACATACAACACACATGCACACACACGTGCGTGAACACACAAACAAAACCCATTAAAAAATCATTAACTATAATATACAAACAAAAGACCAGTAAGGTTTAAAAAAATGCCCAAACAAAGCAATATGAGACAAAGTCTACAAAAATGCCAGAGTTTGTTTTGTGTTGTCCATGGGAAAAAAATACAGAGACTCACAGCCAGACACTATGTATAGTGTGAGAGATCTTAGAACATTGGATGCTAAATGGGATGTCTCTATCAAACCCCTTCCCTCAGGGCTCAGGAAATCCTGCTGGAACAGGAGTCTAATCTTTGTAAGAGAGAGAATAGAGGACAAGAAAACAAGTGCTCTTGCTCTCTGTCTCCCTCTCCCTTTCTCTTTTTCTTCTCTCCCTTTCTCTTTGTATTTCTATCTATTTCTCTCTCATTCTGGTTTACTTTTTCTTTAAGTAGTTGCTTTACATCCAGATATCACCCACTTCACCTTCCTTCTCTCCACCCAGTCCCCTTTCCTCATCCTCCCATCCTCCCTTTAACCTCAGAAAAGGGGAGGCTTCCCTTGGATATCAGTCCACCTTGACATATCAAGTTAAAGTAGGATAAGGTGCGTCTTCTATTGTAGCTAGGCAAGGCAAAATAAGGCCTTCGTGACACAGTAGGGCAGGCACATGTAGGATCTCACATAGATCCTACAGCATGAGGCAACATGCCCAGGGGTTCTAGATCTGCACAAGATGGGGTTCTAGAGTTGAAATTAGTAGATACAAGCCCCCTTAATCCCGAAGCTTTCTCCAATTAGTTACCACTCAAAAATGAAAACTTAATTTTCTCCAATGGAATCTCACTGGATCTACAGACCACTCTTAAGGTCAGACCCTATTCCTAGCTGTATATGACCACCACAAAATGAACTCAATGGTAACTTTGTTTTGTCGG
The DNA here is from genome assembly GCF_008632895.1 of Mastomys coucha. Lineage (NCBI taxonomy): Eukaryota > Metazoa > Chordata > Mammalia > Rodentia > Muridae > Mastomys > Mastomys coucha. The sequence continues at coordinate 43,087,315 of NW_022196894.1, read as the reverse complement.
GACATTAAAAAAAAAAAAAAAAAAAAAAAAAAAAAAAAAACAAGAAAAAAACCTTACAGGCCCTTTGGATTTATATTATGGCTTCTGATTCTGGGTTTTCATGGGATTCCTGTGTCTGTGTGTGTGTGTGTGAACATGTGTGTCATTACATCTATCTATGTATGTGTCTTGTGCTTTTTCTTTGTTTTTTTTTTCTTCTGTTTGCTTTATCCTATTCTGATTTGTTTTTGTCTTATTATTCTTTAGACACTTATCTGTTTTCTTTTTTTCTTTTTCTTTTTTTTAAGATTTATTTAGGGGGCTGGAGAGATGGCTCAGCAGTTAAGAGTGCCAACTGCTCTTCTGAAGGTCATAAGTTCAAATCCCAGCAACCACATGATGGCTCACAACCATCCATAATGAGATCTGATGCCCTCTTCTGGAGTGTCTGAAGACAGCTACAGTGTACTTACATATAATAAATAAATAAATCTTTAAAAAAAAGCCAGGAGGTAGTGGCGCACACCTTTAATCTCAGCACTTGGAAGGCAGAGGCAGGCAGATTTCTGAGTTTGAGGCCAGCCTGGTCAACTGAGTGAGTCTCAGGACAGCCAGGGCTACACAGAGAAACCCTGTCTCGAAAAAAACAAAACAAACAAACAAACAAACAAAAAAAGATTTATTTATTTATTATATGTAAGTACAATATAGCTGTCTTCAGACATCCCAGAAGAAGGCATCAGATCTCATTATGGATGGTTGTGAGCCACCATGTGGTTGCTGAGATTTGAACTCAGGACCTTTGGAAGAGCAGTCAGTGCTCTTAACCGCTGATCCATATCTCTAGCCCCCTTATTTGTTTTCTAAGCAGAAACAGAAAGGGTGTGGATCTGGATGAGAGGGGATGTGGGAGAAGTTGAAGAAGGAAAACTGTAATCAGAGTATGTTGTATTAAATATATTTTCGCTGGGCGGTGGTGGCACATGACTTTAATCCCAGCACTTGGGAGGCAGAGGCAGGCAGATTTCTGAGTTCAAGGCCAGCCTGGTCTACAGAGTGAGTTCCAAGACAGCCAGGGCTACACAGAGAAACCCTGTCTAGAAAAACCAAATATATACATATGTGTGTGTGTGTGTGTGTGTATACATTTATATGTATATATATACATTGTATACATATGTATACATATTTTTTTTTCAAAAAAAATTAGAAATCAAATGCTCAGTAAATTTTTCACCTGATCATGCAGGCTCTGGTATACTTACCTCTTTATATCATAGATCTGGATGGCTCTTAGCCATGGTCAGAGAAACTTCTTACTGTGGCACTTCATACTCAGATGTGGCCAATGCAGAGAGTTACAGCAGGTCAAAGGGTGAAGAACAAGTGGCCCTTGAGTGTTTAGCTGTAAATGTGACATCTGCACCTACCCCCTTCCAATGCTCAAGGAAGATAAACGAAGGGGGAGGTGGGAGAAAAACCTGAGACCTGGGACACAGGAAGGAGTGTTGTAAAATACTACCTCTGGACATGATGTGAGTGTTGTCCTCTTGAATCACAGCAGCTGGGGTTACTTGTACAAGACCTATACCAGACTGGTGCCATCAATATCCCTTCTGGATGGAGAAGGGACTTAAGATGGCTGCTCCTGCCTGGGGAGCGATTGGCAGTTGATTTCTGGGAGGAAAGGGGGAAGAAGTCTTCAGTGCTTCAGCTACTGGAGCATTGGCATTTCCTCAATTTCAGGTAAATGTTCTCAATCTTACTGTCTTACTGGGTACAAATGATAATCTTAAAGTTCAAGGAAATCATTAAATTATCTACCACCTCTGAGTTAGGTAACCATGAAAATAATGCTGGAACAAATTTATTTGAGGAGATACAATACACATATTTACTAAGGAGGAATAAGAGCAAAAATGATATGTGATTGACAAACAAGGTACAAACAGAATTGATCATTCATTGAGGTGAAATCCCCAGCAGTGCTTTTCATTGTAAAACATATTAAGAACATGCTTAGTAAGTGAGAATGCTTGTTATACAAGCATGAGGACCTGAGTTTGGGTTCTCCACATCCTTGTAAAAAGCTGAGCATGAGCAAATATAGCCCTAGCAGTGTGGGGATGAGGGACGGGGGGGATCCATCACTGGCTCGCTGCTTGCTAGCATAGCTCCAGGTTCAATGGGAGACTTTCCCTTAACAGAATAAGATGGAGAGTAGTAGAAAAGGGTGCCTGACTTTCTCTTGTGTCTCCTGCACACACGTGTGCATATACCACACACATACACGCACGCCCAAATATACATGCACACACAAAGTTTTTAAAAGATTGTTTTAAACAGAGTAGACTGAAGTATTTTGTTTTTAAAGCTGGAGACAGTTCTGAAAGAATTGCTTAAGTTGCCTGTTGATCAGATAAGAGGGACAGAGTGCAGTACTCATCTCCCCCCCATACTTCCTGTTTCTAATTTGAAGATGAGCAGCTATGCTAAGGTCTATTTTGCATAAATTCCCACAAATTCACCTTCCTGAACAAGCTTAACTAGAAGTGGTTGTAATAGTATCTGCAAACACTGTCTGTTGTCCCGGATTCAGGGAACTGAAACCTGAGGTGAGCAGTAGGTGAGAAAAGCTGGGTAGTAAGGCCTCTTCATTCACTGTCTATGCATACATTCTCAACTCTCCCCACCCCACCCCCCAATTCGTCGTTTTCTATAAGTGACTAATTTTCTCTAGTGTTTTGCACCTTCTAAGCAAACTAAAAATAGAGTGGCAGTAGGACTGGTTTCTCTTGTCTCATTTCCAGACGTCATATCTTGCATTTGCATGCTAGCACACACATGCACAGGCACATCCACATATATGCATGCAATTACATAGACAGTTCATGTGTTTGCTCCAGTGGCTTCTAACTCATGCCCAATCTGTTGTGTACTAAAACTATGACATTATTCAGTTTCAGGGTCTGAGAACTCAAGCCTCAAGCTGAGGAATAAAATGATGAGCTATTTTTAAGTAATTAGACTCAATCTGGAAGTTCAGAACACCTGATAATCTTAATCATCTTCTTGAGCAGCTGCAGTGTCAGAATTTAAACCTGAATGATCTCCATATGCCATACTTTATTACATATTATTCTTCCTGATTCACTTCATAAGAATCAAGGAACAGATGTTAGTGAATGCATGCCAGTCCCTATTGATCAACTCAATATTCAAGATTCTCCTTTCAGAAATTGTCTTTTGAGCTTGCTCAAAAAGCAAAAGGTGGGTTAAACGTTCAATCTAGATTGATAATATCTATTCCCATGGACTCTTGTTCATAGGCCCATACGTACCATACATATATTAATTCAGCAGCATTGAATGACATTCATGTGCATTAATCTACTTGATCCAAACACTACCACTTTGCTTACAAATATACTCACTATACGTGGATGAACCTTGCACTCCCTAACTTTCTCAATCAAGCCAGGCGAAGATGAGCATCTCATTGGTGGGGATAATCAACATTGGCACCGCATCTATTTGGCATATTCTATATCTGTATTGTACCAATTTCCCCTTCTAATCTTTTTCTGAATTTAGTCCAAGATAATTTTTCTTTTACATTAAAAAAATAATAAAATATTATCTATAGATTGACATGGGAAATTGACTTATCATGACTGACTGAGAACATACAATCATTACTGTATTTATGTCAAATTGGGCCATTCTTTTTCTAGAATGTGTAGTGAGCAGATCCAAATAACATACTTATTTCTTCACTGTAAGTCTCTCTGGTAGTTTCAAAGAAAATATTGAAATGACACATCGGGTACGACATGGTCATTTTTAAATGTCCTATTATTCTGTTATTCGTAATATGAGTTTTCCCAGGGAAGAGTCTATTGTTCAAGGCTCTTGTACAAAACTCTCTCAAAATTTTCACGAGAAATTTTAACTAAATACTTCATGGACCTTTAAGACACAGCACCAGAACAAAGCATCTTAATTGAAAATTTCCAAGTTGAAGGTTATTTGAAACTGAAGGTCCAGACCAAGGTATTGACATGCACTCATGCAATGCCTGCTGCCTGGGTCAGTGGCAGGCTGAACTCCTCACACAAATGGATGCATATTCTGTGTATTCCTCCTGCATGTTGCTTGCCTGTCTTGCATTCCTTCCAATAGCACAATGGTTCAAAGAAGCATAAACAATGCCCTGTTTGTTTCTCTCCAGTTGCAAGCTAATTGTGGATTCAGATTCTTCCTGCAGACTGGACCAGGGATCATTATCATAAATTCCTGTTTCTGATGGCAATGTTTGGGAGTTTGTCCTAGAACTCACTGGAATATCAACCTATAAGAAAAAAGAAATATACACTTAAGGATGTGACAAAATATAGTCATTATTGGACTATGAGGGCAAGGCTACATTGTGTCATTCATATTGTCCCTCATATGAAACACTTCATATCTACATTTTCATTAAACTTTGTATTATCAAAGGGTGAAAGTGTTAGATTTTGGTTTGTTTGTTTGTTTTTGTTTTTTAATGTTATGTCCAAGTCCACATGAGTGTTAGGCAAGTATTTGACCACTGAGCTTGAAAGGCCAAACATCTGAAGTCCATTATGGTCATCCCAAACAATTGTTTTATGCTTTAGCAAGGGTCATTCGAGGTCACAGCACATACACACAATGCTCGTTCAATGGAAAATCACAGCCCAAGTTGGTAGGAAAAGAAAATAATTCAATGAAAACGCCAGGCAATTTGTAGCACATTTCACATATGGAATGTAGAATAACAGAAGCACCTGGACAGGAGACCTGAGACCTCTCCAGGAGACCAGGGACAGGAAGATTGTGGATCACTCAAGCAACATTATCATTATCAGAGAACCAAATTGTAAAATAGAGTCCACTTTTGAAAGAACAATGTTTCAACGATGTTCTAAAATATTATTCTAGTTGCTATTATTTCTAATCATCCTTTTAAATGGTGTCAGAGTCCTAAATCATGTGAACCAAAAGAGGAATTTGAGGAAACTAAAGTGTATTCTGATGTTTTCTTTTTCTCTCTTTTCAGTTATTTGCTGTTCCTGGTTATGCACAGAGTGCAGATGGTAAAAATGTTGATGTTGTATTGATAGTAAGAGCTTTAACTTTTGTGTGCAGAAGTTGGGGGTGTGGAACTTGTATATGGATAGGTACGCTCACCCATGTGTGTGTGTGTATGTGTGTGTGTATGTTCACCTGTGTGTGGGGAATGGACGGGAGAGGTAAGTTCACTTACCTGTGAATGGGAGATGGGATAGATGCACTCACACATGTGTTGGGGGATGGGGGAGCAGGTGAATTCACCCATATGGGGAGGTAGGTAGGGTATGTTCATTTTTGGGGGGGTTGGTATGTGAAATGGAAACTTAAGGATTCTTTGGAAAGTTGGTTGGATGGTGTTTTTTGTTGGGGCAAACATGTGAAGGAACTTTTAATTGAAGACAAAAGACTAAGGCAAACTAGTAAAGGAACATTTAGCTGAAACAGACACAGGATAAAGGATGTTCTGCTAAAGTAAGCACATGAAAAGTCACATGATGAAAGATTTTTCACTAACGACATATATATGTATTTACGTACATGTGTATGCATATGTGTGTGTGTGTGTGTTGGTCCGACATATATTGTGTAGTTGAGTTACATTTGTTGGGACTCAATAGAAAGAAACACACCAAAAAATTTCTGGTGGTGTGCTATAGTTTCTTGTTGCTTCTGTGGACTTGGGCTAATTGACAGAGTGATGTCAACTGAGATAGACTTATTTGTTGAGACAAGACATGCTGAGGCAAGACATGTGCTAAGACAAGCCCCATAGAACACACATGATGTTAGAGGTTATAAATAGAATGTACAGACAGTGACAGAGGCTGAGCTTGGCTTGCTTATAGAGCTAGCTGTGTAACACTGTAGGTCTCATGTCTTCACTGATTTTTGCTTCTCTGAGAAGGCATAGCTGAGAACTTCTGGCATTCCTGGCTGACTCAAGCCAAGGCTAAGGCCTGGCGGTCTCTGTTACATAGTATCATCCATGTTGCTAACCCGACTCTACCAAACTGGACTGCTGGTGTACCTGTGAAGTGTTTGTGAGTAGACTGAGCTTTGCTGTTGACCTGTGAACTAAGTTGTTGATTTCAAGACAGCATAGATGGGAAGCTGTTCTAAAAATCCTTTTTAAACAGGCCCATTTCCCTTGTATCTTTTCTTTCCCATTACCTCTCTTGGGTGGTAAGCTAAAAGGGAGATTAAAGTATTTAAGAACCATCATTAAAAATAGGTTTTAAAAAAATTAAGGATACATATATATGTAGATTGGTAGTCTCATCCATGTGTGTATGAGTGTGTATGTGTGTGTGTGTGTGTGTGTGT
>NW_022196894.1:43049565-43080909 GCF_008632895.1 Mastomys coucha | reverse complement strand
TGTGTGTGTGTGTGTGTGTGTGTGTGTGTGTATTTGGTGTAGATCAAAGGTCAATGTCAAGTTTCTGTCTCTTCCTCTATTCTTTGCTTTTTGAGAAAGATTTTCTCACTGAAGCTGGCACTTTTTCAATTATACTGGATGTTCAGTGAGCCCCAGTTCAACTGGTTTTCACTGTCTCTCTCACTGTTGGGTTTACAAACATACAACCACTTACAGGTTTGACATAAGTGCTGGGGATCCAAGCTCAGACCTTAAGCTTACACAGTGAGTACTTTACCCACTGATCCATTTCCCTAGGCCTCTATTTTGAGTGTTTAAAACTCCATTTTGCCAGCCAAGTTACTCTCATCTTATAAGTTATCATGTTCTTGATCTTTGAATATTCATACTCCTCTTGTCTTTGTTAAGTGTCACTGTGACATATGCAGTTAGATTTCATTCATATCTACTGAAGGAAGCTCTGTCTGAAAGCATGTGTAGCCATGATGTGCAATAACTGCTGATATTCTGTGATTTCCCTAGAAGGTGAGCACCCAGAAACAGCACCAAGGCTAGAGGTCTGAAAGAGCCAAATGTGGACTAGCTAAGATGGAGAAGTGCCTCTATAGAAAGTGCGCCTACGTGAGGGTGCCAAAGACTGTCAAGCGAATTGATAAGTAATCATGAATTCTCCATGTTTGGCTGAGGTCCCTGCTATGCTTCCCAACAGTTACCAATCTGACGGTTCAGTTGACTTGGTTCTCTTCCCCAGGATGGCTCATTCTCATGTAAAACTCTTTTAGCGTGAACATGGTTCTTTGTACCTGAAGTTCTCCATAGAAGCAGTAAGTACCACAGGCTGGTGCACCATGGCGTGGTAACCATAGAGGATAAGTAAAGGGTGATAAACAGAGGCAGCCCTCTCTCCTTACCTACCTGTTGTGCTTAGCAGTTGTAAAGTTCTCTTTAAAATAAACAAGGTGATCAACAATTCACATTCCACAAACCTTACCTTTGTCATTGTGTTATATCTGAATGGACTTTACTAAACAACCACTTTTATTCCCTTAGAATAGCTGTTCTCAACCTGTGGGTCAAGACCCCTTTGGCAAAACTCTACTTCCAGAAATATTGATATTATGATTCATAACAGTAGCAAAATTACAGTTAAGAAGTAGCAGTGAAAATAATTTTGTTGAGGGTCATGTTGAGGGTTCCCACAACATGAGTAACTGTATTGAATGGTCACAGCATTAGGAAGGTTGAGAAGCACAACCATAAAGGGAGTATTTTTGAAATAAGATCAGAACTCTGAATTTTTCTGTTTTGTTAATTTCTATGTTTCACTGCATGTAGTAATTACACATAATAATGTTTTAATATGGTATACATGTATAGAACAAATTTGCTCATGTTCACCCTCCAGTGCTCTCTCTTGTCCCACTCTCAACCTTCACAACCTCTTCCTCTTCCCAGCTCATTCCCTTTCTATTTTGATGGTTGTTCCCCTAACAGATTTCACTTCAGTTGCTTACAATAGTGTAGGTGAGGGTTTACTTACTCTGACTACACTGAAAATGGCCCTCGATCCCCATGAATTTTTAACTGCCTTGTTCGTTTCTCCCCACTCTATAACAAGATGCTTATGACCCCTATCTTATGCAAGTATTATGCAGGCAATCATGGCTGATGTGTAAGTTCTAATGTGAAAGTGTGTGTGCGTGTGTGTGTGTGTGTGTGTGTGTGTGTGTGTGATGTCATATAAACTCACTGAAAAGGTACATATGGTATAATATAAAAATGTATTTGTTTTAGCAGATATTTCAAACATACCAAGTTGGTTTCCCTTCCTTCTAAGTCAGAAGGCTTCTTTTCTTTCCCTGAAAGATTGGAGAGAGGGAAAAAAAGGTGTTAAGAAAGCAAGGTGAACTATCTTTCTCCCATGCCCAGCATACTGCATGTTAGCAGTCATGCTCTTAGCTTTGCCTTGCTATCTTGGCTAGCATGTACCATGTCCATCTCACATCTACATACACATGCCCACTTCCTCTCTCCCTTCCTATGTCACATCCAAGAGGAAGGAGTAGGACCTAGTAAAACAGTTTCAAATGGTTTGTAGTCATTGTATATTCCATGCTAAACCAATGCTAAAAGTGTTCCTGTTGGCTCTGTGATATATGGGACATATATCACACTCCTTTCCCCCAAGGCTCAGGTAATATTGAGTAAAGATTATAAGAGTCAGAGGTTGGAAAAGACTGGAGGAAAAACTACCTTCCAGACATGTCTACACTGCTGTACCAACTAACTCCTAACACCTGTCATTCCTTGCAAGATTAGTCCAGCCTGTATTCCAGTACATGAGCCCTGTAACCCTTAGCTGATGACAGATGATGGCTGCTAAAACTCATAGAGTCAGTTCTTTTAGGGGTAAAATCTCTGGTTCTATAAATATAATCTCCCAATAAATCTCCACAACCATATATATAAGAGCAATACAAATTGGACTCAGCAGACTATAATGTGTTTTTTAAAAGAATCTGTAGTTGAAAAGGGGCCATAGGGGATTTAGGAGGGATAAGAGAAAATGAGTGAGGTGAATAATATCAAAATACACTGTATGCATGTATGAAATTCTCAACACATAAAAATATAAGAATTTCACAAATGTTCCTGTCATGTACACATGCTCCTAGTTTCCTTTGTATATGATGGCCAATTAAGACCATCCCAGTTTCTTGTGTATCACTCAGAGACAGGTTGTAGCAGCCCTAGGAAATAAGAAGCTACCAAAAGGCTATGGAAAGGGCTTCATGGTGACAGATGCAGAGAGGGATTCCTGAGAACTCTAAGACAGCTCTGGGATCCAGATGCACTTCCTACAAAATGCCAGAAGCACTTCGGCCAAGACAAAGCTTTTTCTTGTAGCAGCCAAATAAAGGGAAGCTTTGTCTGGCTCAGTCTCTACAGCTACACTGTGGCTGGTATTGTAGAAAAGGAGAGGGGAGGACATGGAGAAGAACAGAGAAATAGAGACTATAGATGCCTCTCCTCCTGAGTTTAACTGCTCAGTGGTAACAAAGAAGCCATGACTTCAAAGGTAAAAAACCAGCTATCTTCAGAATATCACATCTCTGGCCAGAACTCTTGAAGGGGGTACTGGGAAGTGGGGCAACATTTAGAATATTAAGAAATAAAACAATTTAAAAATATATCACATCTCTCACTATGACAAGTCACATTCTCAAATGCAGCATTATTGAGTAAAAAACTGACTCAAGCATGTGTTTATGATAGCAATATAAACTACAGACCATATGAGTTCCTTCTGAGACAATGATTCTTTATTTAGATAGGGTGTGTGACATTGGAATTGTGTGGTATAGCTGTGGAAAGGGCTGAAACCAAATATCTCAAATTAGACATGTTGATTCGAGAGACTACTTCAAGCAGTCCTTTGACTTGGCTACAGTTTAGGAGAATGCCTTCTTGGCTACAGTTAAGATTGGTGTGTATAGAATGAGAAAGCCCCAGCCTAGAGTATGCTTAGCCACAACCCTAGGCTAGCACTGTGGTGCAGTGAGAATGCTTTTTAATGCCTGGTGGGAGCCTAAATCAATCCACTCAGTTTTCTCATGGAAACCAGTAGTTCCCCAGGAACCTTTCTCCAGAAATAAAACAGTAGCTAGCTATTGTTACTTCTGTTGCCCCTAGAAAAAGAACCCCAAAATATGTGTCACATTGGGCAAAGGGAAACTGCAACCCACCTTGCATCCTTTTCAGAGAGCAGAGCAGGCAGACACAGGCAAGGAGGAAAAGCAATGCCCCCGAAGGAAGCAAGGTGGAAAGCAGCCAGGTCTTGCCTGGCCTCTCTTCCATGGTGGATGGTCCTGAGGCATTGGTGGCATCTGGGATGTCAGATACTGCTGAACACAGTTAAAAAGTCCAAGAAACATTAGAGTTGGCAACATCCCTTGTATTGTTGTGATTCAAGTGATGGAATGTGCAAGCTACGCCCTAATTTCTCCTTTGGTGGTCCCAGGACTCTCAACCCCCCTACTTTTAATCTTTGGTGATGATCTCACATTCGTCTTTGATGAGTCATTTGTAGCAGGGTCTCTATGACAATTCTAATATATATAACAGTGCCAGGCCACTTTGTTTATATATTTATTTCAGTACCTTGGGAAGCCATTTTATTTATGCAGTTTTATAACTTGAGAGGAGTGTTATTGCTCCAAAAATTGCTCCAAGTCATATAGCTTATGGTTGGTGGTTGGGGCATATATCAGACAGCTTTCTCAGGCTGTACTTTTGCTTCCTCTCATAAGCTATTACCTCCAAACAACAAATCCTTTCATTTCTACCAAGGATGCTTTGCTTGACATCTAGCCAGTGCTCATTTTAGCCTATCAGTCACCAAGTCACTGTATGATCAAGGTTGGCTGAAAGTTAGAGGATTTTTACCCACAACTCAGTGAATCAAAGATAATGGGTTTCTTTTCTTTCTCTCTCTCTCTCTCTCTCTCTCTCTCTCTCTCTCTCTCTCTCTCTCTCTCTCTCTCTCTCTCTCTTTTTTTTTGGGTCAGGGTTTTTCTGTGTAGCCCTGGCTGTCCTGGAACTCACTCTGTAGACCAGGCTAGCCTTGAACTCAGAAATCCACCTGCCTCTGCCTCCCAAGTGCTGGGATTAAAAGTGTATGCCACCACTGCCTGACAATAGTGGGTTTTTTTAATGATATAAAACAAACTGGAAGATTTCTGAATGCATAATAGAGGCTACTGAAGTGGTTCTCAACCAGAAAAATTTTCATCCCCAAGAAGTATAGTAGTTTCTGAAGACATTTCTAGTATCTCAAGGTGGGAGATGATCTACATCTAGTGAAGAGAGCCCAGGAACTTGCTAAACTCCTTGAATCACACAGAATACCCCTCCATCAGCACAGCACAGAAATAAAACAACTCAACTATCTATGGAGTTTTGTGAAACTTCTTTTAATATGCGTGTATTCTTAGCTATGATGTAAGATGCACTTTTTCATTTGGAGGTCGCTGTTAACACAGTATTGAAAGCAGTGAAGTAAAATATTGGATTACATGAGTGATTTTTTCCCCCTAGATCCTTTCTTTGAGGGTAAAAACAATCAGGGGAAATGGGGAGGATACAATGGGCATATAGTTTAGTGACATAGAATGGTGGCAAATGTACTGCAGCTGCTCTTTAGGTTGGCAAGCAGCCAAAGGCAAGCACAGCTGTCTTGGGGAAGGCAGTTGGATGGCAAACAATGATACAATAACCTAATCCAAACAAACTCACTTAAGAAGACCTTATTCCCATTATTTATCTTGCTAATTTTGATTGATTTGATACTTACTTATTAGTTGGTATTCTGAATAGTTTTGAGTCCTTTCTGAAATAGAAAACAAGATTGAATATTAAAATGGCTTGAGACAACATAGAGGTGATACTCAAAGTTACCTCTAAAGTCAGAGCAAATTAGAAAGTACTCGAGTATTGGTGCAACAACAGAGAGTCCAACAACTGAGGCCATAGAAAGTATTCGAGTATTGGTACAACAACAGAGAGTCCAACAACTGAGGCCATAGAAAGTATTCGAGTATTGGTACAACAGCAGAGAGTTCAACAGCTGAGGCCAAATTCAGCTTGCATAATTCACAGATGTTTACCTTGAGATCATGGTACACAAAGCAAATGAGTTCTTTTCAAGCCTAAGGAAGGACTATGATCAACAAAATATGACCTTCATCTGGCTTCCTTGCTCCTCTCTTCCTCATCCCTTAAACATAAAAGCACACAGACCACATGTGATCTCTGACACCAACAATATAACATAATATGCAACCAGCAAGTGCTCTAACAGAGTGTGGATGGCCACAGGAAAAAGATGGTCTGGGTGACATTTCCAGGTACAGATTCTGAAACAAAGGCTGTGGCTCTCCTACCTTCTCAATCAACACTCATCTCCCTACACCCTCTGCCACTGATCAGAAACTGACCTGGGACGAGTGAGAAGCACAAAACTATATGTGTGTGTGTGTGTGTGTGTGTGTGTGTGTGTGTGTGTGTGTATTCTTATTTGCATATGAGTCAGATGCAAAAACAGGGACAGTCCCAATATCACCTCAGAAAGATATTTCGGGGGGGGATTAAAATACCTATATCATATCTCCAAAATTTACTAATGACAAAGCATGGCCATAGTTCCAGGACATATTTCTTTCCTCACTTCCTCATTCCATAAACAGTTCCCTTAGCACTCTCAGGTTTAGAAATAAAAGGAATATTTTTACTCTTTCCTGGTAATCACTCTTTCCCTAAAAGATTCAAGATATTCACCTAAAATTTAAACTAATTCTAAAAATAAATTATTTGACTTCTACTAAAAAAAAAAAAAAAAACAAAAACAAAAAAATCAAGACATGATTTCTATTTTGTAAGGCACTATAACCTTTCATGGAATTTGACATATTTTTATATAATGCAATGGGAAAAGGAAATGTGTGATAAAAATGACCTTAAACGGTAAGCAAATCAACAGACTACAGTATAAGTTCATGGAGGGTAATCCTGGAAGCTTCCTGGAGAACTTGGGCCAATAAACTGGGCTTGAAAGGAAAAGAATAGCTGGGACAGATGTAAAAATGGATATTCTGAAATGGATGACAATGGTGTAGAAAGAATGATGATAGACATGTGACAAGGTTGGGCCTGGGGAAATAAGTCACATGTGTGATCTTGAAGACCTTCCCTGAATCTTCAGTATCCACATAAGAGACAGAACAGGATGGCTCCTGTCTGTAATGCAGTGCTGAGGAAGCAACAGCAGGAGCATTTTGGGGCAATCACCAGTCAGCCTAACTATTCACTTGATTCCCAAGTTCCCTGAGATACCATGTCTCAAAAAAGTAAGGGGAAGAACAAGTGAGGAAGACACTGGATGTCAACCTCTGGCCATGGTATACACATGTATACAGACACATGCATGTGCACATGAGTATACATGTACAAGATGAGGCAAAAGAAAGTAGGGCTAAAGTCCAGCATAGTCTACACCCTGACTTTAGGCCAGCCAAGACTGCATACTGAAACCATGTCTCAAAACATAAACAAAGCAAAACAAAAATAAACAAAAATGTATAATGAGGTCTATAGAAATGGCTCAGTGATTAAGATCATGTTCTTCCAGAGGACCCAGGTACAATTCTAAGAACTCACTCGAAGATCAAAAATATCAGTAACTCCAGTCTTACCAGCACTAGGCATATACATGGTTCATAGACATATACACAGGCTAAAGCACCCACATACAGAAAATAAAAATAGTGTAAAAAATCAATTTATCAACAACACAGGAAGTAACTGGGACCAGCTGAACCTGGGCACCCAGGAACTCTGTCCGAGCAATGGCACAGGTTTCTTCCTATCTGGGCCTGGGTGCCCTGCACTGACCGTGGGAGTGAACTCCACAGCCAGTCCCACAACATCCAGAGGAAGCTCCACTCCCAGGTGCTCTAACATGCCCAGGATCATAGGATCAGAGGTGCCCTGAGCAGACCTTGGGTGCTAACTCCATAGCCAGTCCCACAACACCTAGAAAAATCTCCACTCTCAGGCACTCTAACAGGCCCAGGTCCACAGGATCCCAGGAACTTGGTCACACCAGGATCTCCAGGTCCCAGAGGCAGCTTGACTCCCAGGAGCTCTGACACACCCAGGATCTCAAGATCACAGGATCCCAGAATCACAGGGTCACAGAGCCAGCTAAACTCTGAGGAGTTCTGACACAACCAGGATCACAAGAAGGACAGGCTCCAGTCAGATATAGAGAGGGTAGGTAGCACTAGAGATAATCAGATGGTGAGAGGCAAGCATAAGAATATAAGCAACAGAAACCAAGGTTACTTGGCATCATCAGAACCCAATTCTCCCACCATAGCAACCCCTGAATACACCATCACACCGGAAAAGCAAGAATTGGATCTAATATCACTTCTCATGATGGTGATAGAGGACTTTAAGAAAGACATAAATAACTCCCTTAAAGAAATACAGGAGAACACAGGCAAACAGGTAGAAGCCCTTAAAGAGGAAACACAAAAATCCCTTAAAGAATTACAGGAAAAAACAATCAGACAGGTGAAGGAAATGAAGAAAAGATCTAAAGATCTAAAAATAGAAATAGAAACAATAAAGAAATCACAAAGGGAGACAACCATGGAGATAGAAAACCTAGGAAAGAGATCAGGAGCCATAGATGCAGGCATCACCAACAGAATACAAGAAATAGAAGAGAATCTCAGGGGCAGAAGATACCATAGAAAACACTGACACTACAGTCAAAGAAAATGCAAAATGCAAAAAGATCCTAACCCAAAACATCCAGGAAATCCAGGACACAATGAGAAGTCCAAACCTAAGGATAATGAGTATAGAAGAGAGAGAAGATTCCCAACTTAAAGGGCCAGTAAATATCTTCAACAAAATTATAGAAGAAAACTTCCCTAACCTAAAGAAAGAGATTCCCATGAACATACAAGAAGCCTACAGAACTACAAATAGACTGGACCAGAAAAGAAATTCTTCCCATCACATAATAATCAAAACACCAAATGCATTAAACAAAGAAAGAATATTAAAAGCAGTAAGGGAAAAGGGTCAAGTAACATATAAAGGCAGACCTATCAGAATTACACCAGACTTCTCACCAGAGACTATGAAAGCTAGAAGATTCTGGGTAGATGTCATACAGACCCTATATGAACACAAATGCCAGCCCAGGTTACTATACCCAGCAAAACTCTCAAGTACCATAGATGGAGAAAACAAGATATTCCATGACAAAACCAAATTTATACAATATCTTTCCACAAATCCAGCCCTACAAAGGATAATAGATGGAAAACATCAACACAAGGAGGAAAACTACACCCTAGAAAAAGCAAGAAAGTAATCTTTCAACAAACCCAAAAGAAGATAGCCACACAAACCTAATTATGCCTCTAACAACAAAAATAACAGGAAGTAACAATCACTTTCCTTAATATCTCTTGATATCAATGGACTCAATTTCCCAAAAAAGATAGGCTAACAGACTGGATATGTAAGTAGGACCCAGAATTTTGCTGCATACAGGAAACGCACCTCAGTGACAAAGGCAGACACTACCTCAGAGTAAAAGGTTGGAATACAATTTTCCAAGCAAATGGTCCCAAGAAAGAAGCTGGAGTAGCCATTCTAATATCGAGTAAAATCAACTCTCAACCAAAGGGTATCAAAAAAAGATAAGGAAGGACACTTCATACTGATCAAAGGAAAAATCTACCAAGATGAACTTTCAATTCTGAACATCTATGCTCCAAATGCAAGGGCATCCACATTCATCAAAGAAATTTTACTAAAGCTCAAAGCATACATCATACCCCATACAATATTAGTGGGAGACTTCAACACCCCACTCTCATCAACGGACAGGTCATGGAAATAGAAACTAAATAGAGACACAGTGAAACTAACAAAAGTTATGAACCAAATGGATCTAACAGATACTTACAAAACACTTCATCCTAAAGCAAAAGAATATACCTTCTTCTCAGCACCTCATGGTACCGTCTCCAAATTGACCATATGCATAATAGGAAGAAAAACAAAACAAAACAAAACAAAACAGGCCTCAACAGATACAAGAAGATTGAAATAATCCATGCACCCTATCAGATCACCATGGACTAAGGCTGGTCTTAAATTCCAACAAAAATAACAGAATGCACACATACACATAGAAACTGAACAATGCTCTACTCAATGATAACTTGGTCAAGGAAGAAATAAAGAAAGAAATTAAAGGATTTTAGAATTTAATGAAAATGAAGACACATCTCAAGGCTATTGGTATATACTGGTCCCACATGATTTCAGGTAACTGAACAACTCTCAGAAGCCCTATATCAGCCTTCTTCTGAAGTTTCCCCATAAATCCAATGGGATTTTTAAATGTTTCTCTCTGGTGTTTGTCTAAACTTTCCAGGTCTTGCAGGGCTTGAGAATGCTGAGCCTCAAGTACAGCAATGGTCTGTAGCAGTCTCTGACAACTGTACAACCAAATATCTATCATTGTGGAAATATTATTTCTTTTCTTTATATCCTGAAGGAGATGGAGCCATGATCCACAATTGAGCCTCAGCTTTGGGCTTTCAGACTCTCAGCTTCAGGCTTAGAGAATTCTAGAACCCCTTTAATGCCTCTTTTTTGAAGAGTTTTGCCTAGTACTTAATTTCCAAGCATCTGTATTTATATGTCATTACTGTTAATGTCCATGTTGCACTGAGACTTCAGCAATTATTTACATGGCTGTACTAGCATAACTTATCTCTCTCTTGGGGCAGCCTAACACCTGCTACTTGGGGAGGCACTGCTTGCGTGGCCACCGTAGAATGGCACCACACTTTCCCCATTAATTCTTATGTGTTGATACATTTTCTTAAACTTTTGTGGAACTCATATATTAACATTAGTAGTTTTATAGACTTTTATCCATTTTCTTCTAAATATAAGGTCATTCCATCCATGAAAAGAGATTATTTTACTCCCATTCCATTTTCAGTACCTTTTATTTCTTATTCCTTCCAAATTTTTCTGGTTGGAGCTTAAGTTCTCACTCTTAGGGAAACAGTTTCTCAGCAGGGCGTATAGTATTGGTGATAGATGTCCATAAACTTATTGTTCTTAACCCTCTATTATTCCTGCCTTTTCATTTTCACTTGTCTGTGTTTTGCTCACCTTGAGTGTTCCCAGCTTACTGCCTACCTGTCTGTCTTGTTTTTGCTCCTAGAACCAAATGAAAGACTCCAGGAATGGGAGGACATGGAAAATTCCATGAAAGTCTACCTACTCCCTAAAACTCAACAAGGAATCAAAACATGCAGTTATTTGCATGTTCTTTGTCCTGTGGGCAAAATATGAACCAGTACATTAAATAGTGTGTGCCTGTCAAAGCAATCACACATAACTTCTACAAATTCTAATCAATAAAAGTCAACAACAGAAAAAAATGAATACAAAAAAGAAAATAATACTTGTGATCTATTTTTGTACTTGTTGAATAAATGTTTTAATTTCTACAAGACAGTCAGTAACTTTATCTGGTATGTTGATATGTGCTTTTAATTCAAGCACTCAGGAGGCAGCAGTAGATAATCTCTGTGAATTCAAGTGTGGGGAGCCGCAGCTGCTACCCTACATATATAAACATATACATATACATATATATATATATATATATATATATATATATATATATATATTGAACACCTGGTCTCCGGCCAGAGCAGAGAGCATTGAGACAAACAAGCCTTAGTTGGAAAAGCTGAGTGCCTTTAGTTTGTAATGTAAGCTGGCATGGTTTTCCCGCAGCCTATTACGCTTTGCCACGTAGCTGATGCTGATTGGGACCAGGGAAAGTATTTAACCCACAAGGGCTTGGGGCTGGGATGATAGTGAGTAAGTATGTATAGATAGGAGTAAGTATGTAGATATAGAAGTAAGATGTATGTAAGGAGAGTAAGTAAGATGTAATAGATAGGAGTAAGTATATAGATAGAAGTAAGATATAGGATAGTGAGTAAGTATGTATAGATAGGAGTAAGTATGTAGATATAAAAGTAAGATGTATGTAAGAATAGGAGCAAGTAAGATGTAAGGATAGAAGTAAGATGTAAGAATAAGAATAGTAAGTAAGATGTAGGGAATAGGAGTAAGTAGGAAATAAGAATAAGGATAGAAGTAAGTAGATATAGAAGTAAGATGTAAGAAGAAGATATAGAAGAATATAAAAGAAGCTAGCTAGAGAAGAAGTAAAAATGAAGGTTCCTGATTAAACTTCATGGAGAAGAGCTCATTGTTGCCCCCTTATTTTCGCTGGACGGAAAAAGACGTACAACATTCAAGGCCAGCCTGGTCTACAAAGTGAGTTCCAGGACAGCCAAAGTTATACAGGTAAACCTGTTTCCCAAGAGACCAGTGACTTCCACCATTTTTCCTCTATTATTCTTGACCTCACAGTCCTGTCCCCTATTTTATGTGCTTATGACTTGCTGATCTGGGAGATGTGGTAGACTGTAGATGTGACACAAGTGTTCCAACTTCTAACTGAAGCACCTAAAGTCTGAATTGTCTATTTCACAGAAACTTGATAAAGGCAAAAAGCTATAGATGCTCTGGGGTAGATCACTTACCTGTCACATGGATGGTTACTGCATGGCTATTAATAACTTCAGAATTCAAGTTTGTAGAACAACTATACAACCCGTCATCACTGAGATGTATTGGTTCAAAATGGAGAATGAAAACTGGAACAGGTTGATTTTCTTGCCAGCTAGTGTGTAGCTGAGGGCCAAGCTCAAGGGGTACACAGATTGTTCCATTGTGCTTACACCAAGTCACATTAGGTCTATGAACACAGTATGTCACAGGACATTCGATTTTAAATAACTCTCCTGTCCAGGCAGAGAATTCAGAATTTCTCTTAATCTTAACTTGCACTTGACAGTCTTCATCTAAAACACAAAAGCAAAACTGGAATCAGTGTTCACTCTTTGAAGGGCCATAGATATCGCTGCAATAATTTCCACTGAAATTTTCTCATGCATAATTCCATAATTTGCTCCAATTTTCTTCTTTTACTATACTTTACCTTCAGTATCCCAGTGTGGTACATAGCTGGCATGTAATAAATGCTTGCCTTAAAAATAAATTATTTTACTGGGTGATAGTGGCATGCCTTTAATCCCAGCACCCTGGAAGCAGATCTGGAAGATCTCTGAGTTCATTATTAGGCCAGCCTGGTCTACAGAGTGCATTCTAGGACAGCCAGGGAAAACTAGGACACAGAGAAACACTGCCTCAAACAAACAAACAAATAATTTCATGCTTTCCAAAAATATAATATCATAAGTTCTGTTTGACAGATGAGGCTGAAATGCTAAAGAGAATATCCATAATTATATAATAATAATTAGGAAAATTGAGACCTTAAGCTCATAACGAGGCTGTTACTAGGTAATTTACTAGCATTGTTTTGTTTGTATTACTTCTTTTTTTATTAGATGTTTTCTTTATTTACAGGTCATACAATATCTTCTTTCCCAGGTTCCCCTCTGAAAAAAATAAAGAAAAGAAAAGAAAAACAAAAACAAACCCCTTTTCCTCCCACCCTCTCCTGCTTACTGGCCCTGGCATTCCCCTACACTGGTTAGCTAGTTTTCTAATACCAGCATTCCTATAGTCCACTAAATGAAATAGGGATTATTTTTATAATACTTGGTATTAGTAATTTTCTTCCTGTGTCTTTCTTTTCTTTCTCTCTTCCTTCCTTTCTTTCTTTCTTCCTTCCTTTCTTTTTCTTTTTTAGCTTTGTTTTATTTGGAATTGATTGTGTATTTTTTTCCTTTATTCTTCTCTCATATATCCCAACCACAGTTTTCCCTCCCTACACTCCTTCTACCACCTCTACCTCTCCCCCAGATTCACTCCTCCTCCTGTTCCCTTCAGAAAGGAGCAGACCTCCCAGAGACATCAACCAAATATCCATAGCAAGATACAATAAGACTAGGAACAAATCCTTATATCAAGGCTGAATGAGGCAACTCCATAGGACAAAAGGGGCCCCAGAGACACCCTCACTTGCAGTGTCAGTAGCCCAACAAAAATTCCTGAGCTAAACAATCATAACATATATGCAGAGGACCTAGCACAGACCCCCAGGCAGGCCTGGTGGTTTCCTGCTCATTCTCTGTGAGCCCTGCTTAGTTGATTCTGTCAGTCATTGTTCCTCCCCTTCTTCTAGGGGGCTCCCTAAGCTCTGCCAAGTGTTGAACTGTGGGTCCTTGCATCTACTCCTATCAGCTGCTGGAGGAAGCCTCTCCCTTGGTAACTGGGCTAGGCACTGATCAGAATAGCAGATATCATTAGGAATCACTTTACTCATTTTTTTGAAGCGGGGGGATGGCTCATTATTCTACCCTAAGTTTCTGGGTTATTTAGCCTCCAGTTCTTGGCCATCCAGGATGGGCTCCCTCTCATGGTACGGTTAACTCACTCCTCAAGTTAGGCTAATCTCAGAACTCCTTTAAATTTTGATGTTGCCCTAGCACATCTTGCAGACAGGCCAAATTATAGGTCGAAGGTTTTGTGGGTGGGTTGTGTGCCAGTCTCACCACTGGAAGCTTTGCCTGGCAACTTACAGAAAGCCTATAGCCAACATCAAATTAAAGGGGGAGAAATGTAAAGCATCCCATTAAAATCAGGAACAAGACAAGGCTGCTCCACTCTCTCCATGTCTATTCAATCTAGTACTTAAAGTTTCAGCAAGAGCAATAAGACAACTGAAGGAGATCAACGGAATACAAATTGGAAAGGGCAGAGTGAAAGTATCATTATGGGGGGCTGGAGAGATGGCTCAGTGATTAACAGCACTAACTGTTCATCCTAAGGCCCCAAGTTCAAATTCCAGCAACCACATGGTGGCTCACAACCATCCATAATGAGATCTGATGTCCTCTTCTGGGGTGTCTGAAGACAGCAACAGTGAGCTTGGCCAGAGTGAGAGCTGGAGAGTTGGCTCAGTGATTAAGAGCACCAGCTGCACTTCTGGAGGTCCTGAATTCAAATCTCAGCAACCACATGGTGCCTCACAACCATCTGTGATGAGATGGGATGCCCTCTTCTGGTGTGTCTGAAAACAGCTACAGTGTACTTTCATTTATAAAAAAAAGAAAGTATTCTTTTCAGAAGATATGATAGTATATATATATAATAAGCATTCTCTTGGTGATGGCCTTAACACTGTCCTGCAGTCTTTTCTATGACTCTGTCTGAGGATAACCATCCTCAGGACATAATCAGGATAACTTTTACAAGGTAGGACATGCTTTGATGACAGTCTATGTTTGTATACTTTACAAATCAGAAGGAGAAACAGCACCTGACCTCTTCAGAAATGTCTGCAACCCAGACAGATATTTTGGAAATAAACCTCCCTTTGTGTAGGTGAAGCAAGCTTTTCTCCTGGAGACGTGCATCCTAATGACTTACAAACCTTGAGTTGGCGACTGCCAACAGTTGGAAACGTGCATCCTAATGACTTACAAACCTTGAGTTGGCGACTGCCAACAGTTTATAAAAACAGTGCACAAGCTAGAGGTAGTTGTTCATATGGATAGTACTAGAACTTAAGAGGCTGGAGCAGAAGGATTATTGCTCATTTTAAGACAGCCTGTATCACATGGCAATTTCCAGGCCAACTTGTGATATACGACAAGACACTGTCTTAAAAAAAAATACAAAACAAACAAGCAAAAACAAATACAAACAAAAAACAACATATAGCATTAAAATGCAATTTAAATTTTCTATGTCATTGAATAAGTTTTACTATCATTAACTTAAGAATTATTCTTACCATTAACTTATTATCTTTTACCTTGTAACATCAACACATAAAATAAACCTGAAGCCAACACACATGAAAAACAGGTTTTTCTCCATGAACCCATGGAACTTCACTCAGAGTTTTAGTCTTTGACTTTTTGACTTTTAATTACATTTTTATTTACTTATCCCCATAAAAAGAGGAGGAAGAAATGATTATGGAGTTCAAACTACGGGGGAAGTAGTTTTTTTTTTAAATATAATATATATTGACTGTACTTTTCACTACCCTAATTCCTCTCAGAAAGAAAATGTATGAAAAAATTTTTAAATAAAAAATAGCTTTATATCTTCAAAACAAAAAAAGAAAAGCAGATTTTCTTTAAGAAGAAAAGATGGACAATGTAAGATGCCAACTTTACCTAACTTTATACATAGCTCTTAAAATTTCATTATTATTTGATAATTAACCTATAACTGTGTTATATGAAAAACAAAAAAATTATAAAACTTAAAATTATGTTTAATTACATCCCTTTCTTGAAACAAACAAGTATGCAATTTGATCTACAAAAGATTCTACCAGCATTGTTACTTCAAAACAGAGACTGGCTTCAAGGGCTGAAGGTTCCGCTGCTCAGGATTCAGTCATCTGTAAGAGTTCAATCTCACACCGAAGGACTGCATTGTTCCTTTAGAGATCCACCCATAAAAGGACTAGAGGAAAAGGCATGCTCATAACAGCGTTAGAAGCCCCTGGGCATCAGTAATCTCATTTAACTTGTATGTGTAAGGCATCCATCTAGAAATTACTGGATTGGAGTCCCTCAGCTGATGACGCAAAATAAGCAGCCCGAGTGAAGATTCCTTTTTATTAAGTACTTTGTGCCACTCTCATCCTTTTCTTTTTATATTAAAGATAAGGCTAAGCACAGGGTCTTAAAGTATTTTCACTTTTTTTCCCTCCACCTTTAAGAGATTCTTTCTTGGTTTCTTTTGTTGTTGTTTTGGTGTGTAGCTCTGGTCATCCTGGAATTCACTATATAGACCAGGCTGACCTCAAACTCAGAGATCCAGCTGCCTCTGCTGCTTAGTGCTGGGATTAAAGGCATTTGCCACCACGCCTGGCTTTTTCTTGCTTTTGGACTATTCTTTTCATGCCAACAAACCTATTCTGCTTCCTCACTAACTTCCACCCTCCAGTACTTTTCCTGAAGAGATTTATGGAATTATGGGCTATAATGATGCCTAAATGAGATAACAGTCAAAGCTTCCATTAAAAATGAAGAATGCTCAGGGTCTTATTTTAAATACTTCCTAACACTTAATAAATCCTCACTGTAACTTTTGCCCAGATCTCATCAACTCTCGCATAGAATAGCTGGAATTTGATTGAATTTTCAGGAGTCATGTGGAGACTAGGAGCCTGCAGAGAACTTTTAGCATTTCTGATTATTGACTTATTTAGAACGATATTGAATTCTCAAACAACTTCACTTTAAGACTTCATAGTTGAGTTGCCTCAGATTTTCTAGAGTAAACATGAAAGCAAGTTAAAAGGTAAGTTACAAGGGTGGGGGTTTCAAAAACTTAAGAGAAAGGTTAAGGCTGCTGACCAAAAGGAAGCACCTGACAATACAAACCTGATGTGGTCAAATTTATGGCAAAAAAGCAGGAAGCCAAGGGTGGAAAGGCCAAGTGAAACTCTGTCTCCAAAGTCTGTTCCCCTCTCAGGTTATGAGATCTCAGCCAGCTCATATCCTTTTTCATTTTTATGAGTACATTTGAACAACAAGGTGGTTGTGGACCAATACCTATCGTCCTCAGTGAGTTTACTGCTCAATTCATGAAACAATTATGGAACGAGAAGTGCTTTTTTCTAAATGAATCTACTGTGTACTACTCTGTTCCCCTTCAAATGTATCTGAGCTTGAAAGCAAGGTAGAGTGGAGTCTTGTATACTCATTGTCAGAGGCTATAGGGATGGAGGATGAAGTCTACCTTCGTGGAATTTGCCTTCATACAGAAAAGAAACATGTACTACGATGGCAGACTAACATGGTCCCCGAGTACAAAGCAGTTGGCATGGGCTGCTGGGATGCTTTACTGGAGGCTGAGCTGCCCTGTGGTGGGTGAACCACCCTTGACCCTCAGAGACAGGTGAGGTCCTGGAGTCTGAGGAAGTGAACAGGCAAAGGGTCAAGAGCCTCACAGCAGTTCAGGGAACAGATGCACGGCAGGGTTGCGGTTTTCTGGAAGTGACAGAGATCTTTGGTTAAATTCAGAATGAACAGGAAAAGTACAATTGGGGGACACTGAAACTTTTTCTATCTACAGAGGAAAAAAAATGTGATGTCCAGCTTGGGTAGACATACAAAAGTCATGAAACTGATGAAAAATGGAAACATTTACTTAACATAGCCATTTCCAATGGCACTGCAGTGTGTCTACTTGGAATAGACATTTAATCTTGACTCTCAGTTTCTCTGACTGTATTGTGATGGATTACCCTCCCTCTCAGCCAGAGAACTGCTACTTCATGCTAATAGCACAGGTGAACATACTGCTCATGTTTAGTATTTGTAACTACACACTTGAGAGGAGCTCATGAATTACATGCAGGAAAGAGGCAGTGACTGGCCCTGACTATGTCACTGCTCAGGAATGGGATGATGGAAATATGGTGGCTTCTATTCTTTTCCACGGGATAAGGGTGACTGACTATCACATTAGCTGGCACAAAATTTTTTCTTGAATGTTAAAATTCATAGAAGATGAATGCTTTTATGGAATTAGAAATCAAGATTAATCCCTCTATGGGAAAATAAAGTGGGGTTTTTCTTATTATCCTCAAATACTATAACTGATGTTAGTGAGTCAGATGCCATAGTGCTAATTTCCTATCTGACAAGCACATCAACAATTCCTTTGTACCTGCCTCAAAATATGCCAGTCAACTCTGTGACACTCAAGATGCATTCAACTATTCTTGACTGCAGTGTTTTTCAAGAAAACATTATCTGAAGAGGGCATAATCACAACTGTTTTTACCTCTGACTTATCTGCCAACTCCTACTCACTCTGTCCTTGGTATTACTTTTCCTGCTGCTTTCCTCAAACATTCATATCTGATAGGGAAATTTTAATGTTAAAAAATAAAGACATGTATACTAAAACAAAAAGAAATAGCTACCACCCCTAGGATTTCATATGTCAGTATATCTCTTTGCGAGCCTTTAGAAATAGAGATCTCCTTAAAAGGCTCCCAAAGTTATTTGTGTGTTCTATTCTATATGAACTGTATATACAGATTCATAACCAGGTAAGCGTAGCAAATGTGAAGTCTGGCTGCATTATTTTGAACAACTGCTGTCTCCATGAGAAAAATAGACTTTCAGAAATCACAATAGGAAACAAACAATTAAATGACCAGAAATATTAAAATAAAGTCAACAAACAAAAACATTTTAGGAATATGTGTTATCACAGACAATGTGGGGACACTGGCCAAAATCAAACTCTAGTGATTCTGAGCACTATAATACATGCTCAAAGTGAGCACATGAAGTTGAAGTCGTATGTGCTCAAGGCCAGCTCTCCTGTCTAGGCAGGTCTACGAGTTAACTTTCATGTAAAGTAAAATTTCTGCAGAGGATAAATATTACAAACTTATTAATTTATAAATTACATATGTATTATAAAAACTCAGTAATAACATATTAACTAGTTAGAACTTAAACCACAAATATTCTGGTGGGGCATGCTTTAGCATAGACATTGCTCAGAACTTCTAATACATGCTGATCATCAATAATAGATAGTATGGATAGTGTACCTTCTTACTGTCCAACTAAAGATGTAGACATCTCACTGCCTATGATTATGTAAGAATGTGATGGTTTATTACAGAATTTTACAATTAACCTTAGACATGACATAATCTCCTATCTTTCAGATCCTCAAGATGGGGAAAACACCTCTGGTTAAGTTGCTCAAGAAAGATTTCATGAAAGAGGAATCTGAGCCCAACCCCACTCCTAGAGAAATCTAGTCCTCTTGTCATTACAGTTAATACCATCTGCACTCCTTAAAAATACCTGAGCTGGGCAGGGGTGGTTCATACCTTTAATCCTAGCACTTGGGAGGCAAAGGCTAGCAGATTTCTGAGTTTGAGGCCAGCTTGGTCTACAGAGTGAGTTCCAGGAAAGCCAGGGCTGTACAAAAAAATCCTGTCTTGAAAAACCAAGCAACTAACCAACCAAACAAAAATACCTTATGCTATTCTATTATTACTCCAACTATATTGCCTTGATTATACTTTTTATTGTAAAGCAAATCCGAAATGAAAGTCACTAACCTCTACTGAAACATTCTTACAAATAGAAACTTCAATTGTGGTTTCATTGAGTGAAATCAATGAAAAAAAATGAATAAAGATTAATTTGAGTTACAATGCTAGAGATGGACATAGAAATGTAAACTATTTTAGAAAAATAAAATTGTTATCATGACATATTAATACTTTCATTAGACTAGCCGGAATCAATCTCTTTAACTTCTTTCACAAGATATTGTGACACATAAACAACAAAGGAATGCTTCAGAAACATGCTGGAGAAGCTACAAATGTAGAAAAGTCTTCATAATCAAGAGAGAGGAGATGGTCTCTAGATAACATTCAATAATATAGTCTGTTCACTTTCAAGGGTAGGAATAGTGAAGTGCAGAGATTACACTCACTGAGGAAGAAGAAGAGCTGCATTCTTCTCTAGTAAAATGGCGTGTAGAAATCCTTTGAGTTAGCCGCCTACAGGCAACCCAGACTAGTCCACGAGCAGCCTTGTGACTGCACATTAACAATACCAGGACATCAGGACAGGCACTAGATCAGAAAAATCAAATAATCATCTTTCTATCACCTTTTTATCATAAACTAGCTGTAGCAGTGACAAAATTAGAAACACAGTAACTTGAGACTGTCCTGTCTGCATTGGATTCAGAAACAACTCATTTAATGTTTTGCAGTTTTGGTTAATATATTACTTTATGGTAAATAAGCCTATCCCATAAGTCAAATATTCCCAGAAATTCTAAGAACACCTAGAGAATAATTGTGTGTGTGTGTGTGTGTGTGTGTGTGTGTGTGTGTGTGTGTGTGTGTGTGTAAATCAAAACTGTAATTGTAAAAGAATCACTGTTGAAAGCAACCTTGTGTCTTGGCGTCAAGGATAAAGAATTCAGTGAAAGCTGAGCCTGCTGTCATACAGACCTGGAAAGAATGAACTCCATGGGAGGCACATGGTGTGACTTCATACAACACCACTTAAAGCACCACAGAGACCACAAAAGAAGAAAATTGGATTTTCATAATCACTTATTATTTTTCCACTTAAAGCATATATATCTTTATAGTCATATATGAAACATTTAAATTTTATCTCATATGATTATTCTTTTCTTTTAAACATGGTTTCTTCCAGGTCCAGAATTTCTTATAGTTCCTATGACATTTGGAAGAGAATTTAAAGATTACCTCTTAAATTTAGTTGTATATGAATATCAGAGACATTAAACCAGACAGCCCTTATTTTTACCAATAATTTTGAACCTTTTTTTGGTTTAAAATACTATGGTATTTTCTCTCCTAGAGATACTTAAAGTGGAATTAGGTCAGAGGAAGTCCACTTTCACTTCCCTTCAACACATTGTCTCACAGATCTTGAGAGGTCATCCAGGGAGCAAAAATACATTTTAAGCCATGTTTGGCAGATAATTCCAGAACCTCATCTAACTTATTCATAACTAGTTACCCACAAGGCCACTAAATCTCCCTTAGCAAAGTGCCATACACACCTCCCAGGCCTAGCACAAAAGCAGGCAAATGGAGAGATGATTAATAATTCTTAAGTTCTTACTATGTGCTAAGCATTTTAGGACATCATATATACAAGTGATCTTTGGTTTATGTAAAATCACATCCTGATGAACCCATCATGATTTAAAGAAGAATATTTTAAGTCAAATTGCATTTAGTAAGCCAGATAGTGGTGGCACTTGCCTGTAATCCCAGCACTTGGGAGGCAGAGGCAAGTGGATTTCTGAGTTCAAGGCCAGCCTGGTCTACAGAGTGAGTTCCAGGACAGCCAGGGATATACAGAGAAACTCTGTCTCAAAAGACCAAAAATGAAAAAATTAAAAAATAAATTGCATTTAGTAAACCTAAGGCTATCAAGCACCATATATTAACCTATCCTGCCTTAAACATATTCAAAATAAATTAGCCTACAGTATGTCAAAATAAACCAAGTCTATTTCAAAGTTAACCAAAATTTTTAAAATACTTGCAACATAGTATACTGGACAGTGTTGGTTGTTTATCTTAGCGTTTGCACAGTTGAGTAGGGCTACAGCATTGCAAAAGACTATCATAGCATATGTTGTTATCCTGGAAAATATCAAAATTTTGAAGTGTATCTTCTACTGAATTCCTATCACTTTTGCACCATTGTAAAATTTGACAATTTATAAGTTGACTGATCCTAATTAAGAAACCATGCACATATTGTTTCAATATATCACCACAATGATTTTATAAGGCGCTTACTATACTGTCTTTTTATTTAAATTGAGTAAATTGAATTTGAGAACAAATAAACCACCTGCCGTGGGTCACCATGTATTAGAAGAAAGATTTGGAACTAGAATTTAAACCCAGATCCACTGCTTACTCCAAGGCACAGACTGTGACCCAAAGACTTATTGTGAATGAGAATATGAAGAAAAAGTTCTTATCACTACACCCAGATTATACTGAGCAACAATAAATACCAGGTATTGCTATTTTTACAATAATATAGACTTATAAAACTGACACATAAATAATTGTTAAAAGCTAAAAAGCCACTGAGTGTCAGGGACAAACAGAGATTCAAAGGTTTTCTCCAAGTACCTCTGTTCTGAATAATTAGTCATAATTGCGTTCATGAAATTAACAGTAGTATGTAATGAATGGGGTGTGTGACAGGCAAACAATTAATAGATAGAAAGGGGACATGCTGTATAAAGTTGTTATTCCTTTATATAAATAAAAATGTTATAAGATTACACTGATCAACAAGGCTTGATTAACATAGGCAAAAACTACAAACTAGGCTTTGTCTTTGGCTGTTTTAAAGTTGGCTCTTGATACTTCATTATGTGTCTACTAGGTGGACAGCTGTCTCCTTATGCTTCTACTCTACTGTTCATTGCCTTTGCCCCTTAGGTCAGAGGCTTCATGGGTATCCCACTTCGTGGAATTCCTTGTCCATTATATGTGCCAAGCGGGAGGTTCTGTCTGTTAGTTTGGTAGATAATATATAAATATCTCCAGTGAATAACAAAAGGTTTTGAACAGTTTAGTGACTCCAAGGAATGATGATTCATACTGATATGCTGTAGAATACTTCTGGTCAGGGGAATACTGACTACCTGTGACAGGTGGGTCTTGACTTCCATAGATGCTAGGTCCTCTACCTTGATCACAAAGCTTTCAGGAAGGAAAGCCAACCTTAACAGCTGTTGCAGTAGAACTGGTGAGCAGCTCTCATATTCTATCACAAACTCATAGCATGAGTTTTCCCAAGTGTCAAATGGTGTTTTCTTGTGATGCTCAGTAAGAGTTAAGTCAGAAAGGTGCAGGGAAGTCCACTTTCACTTCCCTTCAACACATTGTCTCACATCCCCAGTACAGCCTGCAACAGAGATGGCGCACTGAGCTTCACTGGATCTCAAGCCCCAGATATGCTTGACTCTATTTCTGTGGTTAAAAAAAACTACCAATTGTTCCCCAGTGTTCACTTTCCTTTTCTAGTATTATAAATGAAAATGAAATGAGCCACCACCATCCAGCTCAAAGCTGAATGCCTCAGTTTCTCCTGCAGATGACTTTGGAACCATGGTCTATTTGTGATGGATGTGAACTCCAGGTTGTTAATGAGATGAACATGGCAATTAGGGAAAAGGCAAAAAAATGTTAACGCGCCCTACCAGCTCAACCTGATATTTGTCTTTCAGGCGTCCTGAGGGGCGGTGATTTACACTCTGCTTCAACCAGGAGAGAAATGACGTTCTTGAAACTGGGGGGAATTTTCTCTGTATTTTCCCATTCTTGAGAAACACAAAAGCACACCTCCTGAGCATTTCATATTACCTATAACCATGGGAAATATTTTTTTCCATGGGAAATATTTTTAAACCATCCTCAAGTAAGTTGAAAATATAGTGTTGTAAAGAATTCCATAGTTATTGAAAGTCATAGGACTTCTTCAGGATATAAAGGCTGTTTATGTCATTAGTATAATTTTAAGAAATGTATCCACTATCAGTTCTGTCCAGAAGAATAAATTTTTACAAAAAGATTACTTTTTACATTCTTCTTTTGAAGGGCGGGGACAGCAGGGCGCTGAGGATAGTCTAAGCCCTTATGTATGTTAAGTGAGTGCTCCATCACTGAACCACCCTTCCAAAATTCACCAAATGTTCCTTTCTCAACCTACATTCTTTTAAAATATATTTTATTACATGTGTGTGTGCATGTGTACTGGAGTGTGTGTGTGTCAGGGGAGGGGGATAACACATGTACAGGGATTAGAGAATAACTTTCAGGATTCAGGGTTTGGTTTTCTCCCTCTACCATGTGGGTTCTAGGGATTAAACAAAAGTTATCAGATTTGGCAGCAAGCACCTCTACCCACTGAGCTATCCTATCAACACCCAGCCTATGTTAGTAATTTAATATGAGTAACATTGTAATCTACCATAAAAACTGCTGAATGAGGCACCTGGCCTATGTTTATCTAAATCTTTCCATTTGATTTTCTCTATATACTGATTTATTATATTTGGGGATACAAATTTCAAACAAAATATTAATTATATGAAGCAAGTATTAGTGAGACATTAATAACAGAGCATGAAGTGAGAGCTAGACATACATAAAAAATTTTAGTTACAACACAGTGACTACAGCTAATTATTTTTAAAATCAAGACCTGGCAAATTTAAAATAATAAGTATGTGAGGTCATAGGCAGGTTAGTTCAATTGATTTAAACATTCTACAATGTATGTCTGTATTATAATCTTCCTTCATAAATACCTATAGTATTTGATGATTTTGAAAAGATGAAATAAAAAAGTTTAAAGCTATAGCTATTTAAGGTGTTAATTTTAAACCTAAATTCTCATTTAATTGGATTTTGTCAGAGGTACTGAGGAAAAAAACTATTAGCAAAGATCACCATTAACATTTATGAAGCTTTCATAGCTAGGCACTATAGGTGTAACAAAAGGCCAACTATTAATTATAATTAAATATTTTTAAATGAAGAAAGGAAAACTAAGAAAGGAAAAGAAACCTAACTGAGCTCATAACGTAAGTGGCAAAGAGAGTAAATAATCCCATCTGATAGCCAAGTTTCTGTGCATAAATACTAGATTATAGCACACTGGGTAGAAGAATGTAATGTGGACTACCACCCCAATTGTGATGTAAAATGAAAGACATTTCCTTTGTTGCAGAGTCCAGTCTACAAGAGACCCCTTAGAATTAAATAGATCCCATTTGCTATTTGACTCCACTCGTCTCTCAGGGATGGGTGATAATCAACAAGGGCTCGGACGACTGAGGTGGTCTCCTGACGCCAGAGCTGAATCCTAAACTTCACAGTTCTAGATTTCAAGATGACATTCCACAGGACCTCAGTGGTTATGTTTTTCAATTCGACACGAATGTGCCCAGTTGCTACATGTGTTATGGTGGAAGATAATGTCTTAAAATGTGTTAGAGCCTAGCATCGACTGAGCAATCAGAAACTTCTGCTAATCATTCACAGGCCTTTCCCCTCTACAGTGCTTGGTTCTTGTCCAGGTACAAAGTAGCAAGAACCTTCAGGATAAAGAAGAGATGGCAAGTTTGGCTAACATAAAGGCTTTGCTGGGACGAGCCAGAAAAAGTTCCATAAATGATGCAGGAGTCCCAAGCATTATAGGCAGTGTCATCATGAACTATGGAGAATTGTTTCCTATGTTCAGTTGGCAACCATTTACGAATCATCCTGTCCAGCAAAACTGAACATGACCCCACAAAAAGACGGAGGGATTGTACTTAGATTGAACATTATTTAAGAGTAACCATGGCCACAACTATAAACACAAGTATCCAGCAGCTTTCCCACCCCAGTAAGCACCACAGCATCCTGCCGACGTCTGTCTACCAAGAACATAACATGTCTTTCCCATTATCATGACAGCCACGGAGATTTTTGTAATAGTGACAAATCAGTACTTTAGTATTCATAACATCTGCTCAAATCTCTTCACTTATAATCAGAACCCGGTTTTAGGAAAGTTAGCTCAAGCCCTGGATCAGTTTTTGCTCTGTAGGCATGTCCTAACTTCACTTACATCCTGTAGCATTTTCAAGAAGCAAAAGGAACTCACCACTCTGAGCTACACCCTGGACGTGAACATCCCTCTCCGCAGAGCAAGCTCAACAGGGAAAACTATCACTGACAGGAGCCCTGAGGAAGAAAACTAGCTTTCTTAGTAGGTCCCTTACCGATCCTCTTAGTAGGTTCCTTACAAAGGATGCTCCAGAGGCCCAGATGGAGGATGAAGAATTCCCTAAATAACCTAGGAGTCCCCAGCATGGCAGGCAGTGTCTTCATTCCCAACACGAGTCAGGTAAGGGGAAACTCCTCAAGCAGAAGGCTTCCTCTTCCTCCCTAGAGATCTTCAGAGCTGGATCATGTTATTCATCCTAGCAGCATCTTAGGCCAAAATAAATAAATTAATTAAAATAAAATAAAATCAGTATACTTGGTGGGAGAGGACAGAGTACCCTGAAGGATTTGTGAGAGCAAGAGGCCCTGCTGCGATTTTGTTTCTGATGCAGTCTGCTGTTCTCTTTCAAGCCCTCGGATGTGCAAAGCAGCTGGCTCCTTGCTTCCGCTCTGCCACCGTTCTTGCGTAACCTTGAGGTTTTTCTAAAAGTGAACAATTAAACTTAAAAAAAAGAAAGAAAGAAAGAAAGAAAGAAAGGAAGGAAGGAAGAAAGAAAGCTAAATTGTTGCAGTTGATTCTGATCAAATCAGGGCCAGGAAATACATACTAAAAGTACCTATAGTAAGCATACATTTCCCCTTTTCATAGCTTGTGATTATGATACTTCATCAGTGTAATGTATCTTACAACCCTCCCCCCATGCTCCCATAATGGCACAGTAAGACGAGAATGTTTCTTGTCATGAAACCAATGAAGACTTATCTGACGTTATGGAGAAAATGACTGACAGGGTACATCTCATCAACAGAAGAAGGAAGGGCCTCCTCCTTCAGTCTGTAGATGCCTTTCAATGGAATACTCGCTCACTGTTAGTACTGGCCACATGATCTTCCTAAATATTAAAGTTCTAAGCAAAATGATATCTTGAATACCAATTAAAGAAAACGTTCATTTTCCGTATGCTTTATGTGGTTATTGTCTAGATGAAGCAGTAAAGTAAGAAATGGAAAAAGTTCAAAATTGGATAGCTCAGGGTTGCTAAGGGGCTGTGGGCACGCAGCCCACATTTAATCACTGACTTATAACAACAGGAACTTGGAAATTCCAAATGAAGAGATGGCACCTGTGCATGTTTCCTCATTGAATGAAATTGAGAAATCTTTCCCTCAGAGGTTGATGATACCCTTCCAAGGCCAAACTCCAGTGAGTGTAGTTATCGCATATTCATTCAGATAAGTCACAGTGACTGGAATACCAACATGAATGAATGCTGCTCCAGGATTTAAGGTACTCAGCCAATCAGTGCTGGCATACCCCTGGCAGTCTGCAGTGCTCCTAGAATCTACACTGCTGAACCAAAGAGGCACCCTGCTTGTGGTGCATTTTATACAACTTACTCCCCTTCCCTGCTCAGAATGGGATGCAAACTTCATGTTGGCAGTTGAAGAAAGGCTCAATGTACCTCTAAAATGGCCTGAGAGGTTTCGAAGAAAAGCCGTGAATCACCCATACTAAAGCTTGAGATATTATCCAAACCACAAGTAAACTCTGGCAACTTCAGACCTGCATAGTTCTCTGGTGGTAGTTTTCTTCTCTCCTCCTCCCCCTCCCCCTCCTCTTCCTTTTCCTTCACCCCTTTCCCTCCTCTTCCTCCTTCTTCTCTCCTCCTCCTCCTCCTCTTCCTCCTCTTCTCCTTTTCCTCTTCTCCTTCCTCTTCCCCCTCCCCTCCTTTTCCTCTTCTTCTTTCTTCTTTTGGTGTGTGTAGGTGTATGTAAATGTTTGTGTAGGTGTATGAACATGCTGGGTGCTTTCTGCTGGATGTGTGCAGGGGCAGACCTCTTTCTCAATGAGTCTACCCCTTACTTTTTTTTTTTAGACAGGGTCTCTCAGTGAACCAGGAGCTCATCCATTTGGCTAGGGGAACTGGCAATGAGCTCCAGGAATCACCTGTCATTCACCCCTAGGTACTGCCATAACTGGCCTCTTATGTGGCTGCTGGGAATCTGAACTCAGGCTCTCAGGCTTGCACAGGAGGGCCTTTTCTGACAGAGCCATCTTCCCAGCCTCAGGATTTTCTTTTGATATAAAGGAATCCATACTAAATAGATGACATTTAGAACAATCTTATAAAACATCTAATGAATTTTAAGTGCTGTCCATTCTGGTATTTTATCAGTATATATGGCTATTTATCCTGCACAGTTGCAAGTGCTGTTGGCCAAGACTTTGACTCAGAATCTCACTTCTGTCTTTAGTCTACTGAAGAATTGAAAGAAGCCAGATTCAAAACTGCATTGCTCAGTGATAAGTCTGTCTTGCTTTGTGTTTATAACTTATCCAGTAGCTAGTTTTTTTTTTTAATCTCGAACCATCCCATTATGATCATGTACTGTTTAATCTGAAACTTGTAATTTCCATATCAATGCACAAATTTAAGGAGTTTATTGCATTCTTAGAAATGCTTTCTTTGTATGCTAGGAACAGTTTTAAAAACACAAGTCCACTACCAGTCTTATGTTGCATGACAAAAAGCAAAATAGAATTTGGGAAAATGCAAATTATCCTCACAAAAATCCAAGAACTACTTGCATAGCAAATTGTTTCACTCACTTGCTGACTCTGTTACTTTCATGAATCACAAAGCAACTTTATTTTCTGTAACATTTTCTCTAGGTGATTAGAAGAGCAGCAATCACAAACTTAAATACAACAATGCTAGACAGAATCAAAGACTCCTTAGTCTTGATTTCTTTTTAATCCCTTACAAACCAAATAATATTCCATAGCTTTTCTCAGAAGTACCTGTCCACATCTAAACCCACTGACGTGCTAATGCATGTATGTGCTTTCCTCACTAATGTTATTGCTAGCAGTGGTGTCTATCAAACTAGCCAAAATACATGTTACAAAATGATTATGAAAACTACATCCTGCCCTTAGCCTACTGAATTCAGATCCCACAGAGATATGGCCAGAGAGTCCTATTTTGAGAAATATGCAAACATGGATCTGATAAATTGGATTAAAAGGATCACTAGAAACTAATTGATTGGTAGAAGTGGTAAACTTTTGAGATGTGGCATCATATATATGATAATCACTAGTTGTTTTATTTATTTATTTTTTTAATTCTTAAAACCCAACATAGACTCAGAGGTGCCCCACACACATTGCCCCGGACAGATGTTTTACTCTTAGCCTTGGGAGTGGCAGTTAACATAAGCCTCAGAGGTTAAGCCTTCAGCATGTCCTCCATTGAGAACCACCTTATCCTAAGCCCTGCTGTTCCTGATACAATGGACCAAGAAAAGGGTGCAAAGCATTTGTTATTTTCACCCAACATGGATTGCTGCTGGGAAGTTCTTGATCTAGAATCAAGAATGGGCCAAGAGTGTCAGGCCTGCAGCACACTCTCATTTCTCCCTGTCCCCAGTCTTGCTTCACCTCTTTCTTTTCCTGGATGTGGATCCCTAGTCGTCTCAATATCTGCTCTCTTACAGTCTATGCATGTGAGCAAAGTGTATTTGTTACATGCTTTTCTCTTTTTTAATCAAATGATGCCTAACATTGATTTAAACTAAAACAACTATTTCATTGAAAATAGATCTTTTCCTCATACTATGCATCCCAACCGTTTCTCCTCCCTCACCTTCCAGCTCCCTCTTCCACTTCTCCCCTTCCCAGATCCACTCCCCCCTCCTGCTTCCTCTTTAGAAAAGAACAGGCCTCCCAAGGATATCAGCCCAACATGGCATAACAAGATACCATAAGACAAGGCAGAAGCCCTCATATCAAGGGTGGACAACAGGAAGCAAAGAGCCCCAATGGCAGGCAAAGGGGTTGAAAACACACCCCTTTCCACTGTTAAGAGCCCACAAACACACTAAGGTAACAGCATAATACATACACAGAGGATCTGGTTCAGACCCATGCAGGCACCTTGCTTGCTGCTTCAGTGTCTGTGAGCCCTGCTTAGCTGATTCAGAGGGCTACTTTGCTCTGGTGTCCTCCATCCTCTCTACCTCCTACAAATTTTCCTCCTACTCTTGCAAGGGATCCACCAATCTCCAAGGGGAAGGGACCTCTAATTTAGACTCTCTCCTAATAATGGCTAGCTGTCTCTGCACCCACTCCATCTGCTGCCAGAGGAAGCCTCCCTGATGTCTGATGACAGAGTACTCATCTATGTACTGAACAGAGCAACCATCTATGAGTACAGCACAATATCATTAGGAATCATTTCATTGGTCTTTGTTTTGTTTTGTTGGTTGCTTTGTTTGTTTTTTGTTTGTCTGGGTTTTTTGTTTTGTTTTTTATGCTTTTTTGTTTGGCTTGGTTTGGTTTGGTTTGGTTTGGTTTTTTTGCCAGTTCTATTTGGTTTTACCTTTGGTCTATGGGCTCTCCAGTCTCTGGTTCCTGGCCATCCAGACAGGGTAGGGCAAGAGCTCCCTCTCATGGCTCATGGCATGGGCTTCAAGTTAAACCAAACATTGGTTGGCCACTACCATAAGTTCTATGCCACTGTAACCCCAACACATCTTGCAAGCAGGACAGATTGTAGGTTAAGGGTTTTTTGACCAGGTTGATGTCCAAGTTTTTTCTTTTTGTAACCTGTAGAGTACCTTTCCACACCAAAGAGACTAGAACATAGAAATGAAATGTCCATGAGGGTACAAAATTGATCTCTTTATGTTTAATGAATCCTGTGGAAGTTGTCTTCAGCAATGCCCCTCACCTTTCAGTATTCAGAGAGCAACCTTTTGATCTAGCATCAGCCTGGGTTGTTTAGGGCTCTCCATAGGACCCTCTCAGCCAACAACTCAACTGAGTACAGCCTAGTGCCACTACTGGAAGCTTTGCTGGCTACAAAAGATGACCATTTCAGACTTAGTATCCTTCATTTTTTACTAGAAGTCCTCACTAAGGTCACTGTCATATATTCTAAAAAGTTTCCACTGTACTAAGTTTCCACACCCCCAAATGCTTTCCAATCCCAGCTGTCTCTCCTCACACTCTCTCCCTCCATCACACACACACACACACACACACACACACACACACACACCTCATCATTGTAAATCTTTATTTCATTGCTCCTGTTGTGAAACCAATATTAGAATTGATTTGCATACTTTGTCATCTCTTATGGATATACACATACTTTGATATGTCTTAATTTTGAGATCTCATTAAAATACTAGGGTCTGAAGCCATGAAATTATTCTGCCATGAGAACCTTGCAAAAGGAAGTTTTCACAGGACTGGTTCAAATATAATAAAAGGTTACATTCATTTTTTTTCAAAAGTTCTTTTTAGTCAAATATGAAGTTTTATAAATTTTTGTACAGTACTTCAAACTTCACAGAGTTCTAGATTC
>NW_022196894.1:43047738-43049530 GCF_008632895.1 Mastomys coucha | reverse complement strand
CTAGATTCATTTACAATGTCATTTACTTTCTAAGGTAAAAGTATATCTTACTGTTGGCATAAAATAAATTGAAGCCTGGATTAGTGGTACAGACCTATAATCTTAGTACTTGGGGTGCTGAGACAAGAGAATCTAAGTTCAAGGCCTGCCTGGGCTACATAACAAGACTGTCTTAGGAAAAGAAAGAGGAGGTGGAGAAGGAAGAAGAAGGAGGAGAAAGATAAGGAGGAGGAACAAAGAAGGAAGGAGGAGGAGGAGAAAAAGGAGGAGGAAAAAAAGGAGGAGGAGGAGGAGAAGGAGCAGGAGAAGGAGAAGGAGAAGGAGCAGGAGCAGGAGCAGGAGAAGGAGAAGGAGAAGGAGAAGGAGAAGAAGAAGAAGAAGAAGAAGAAGAAGAAGAAGAAGAAGAAGAAGAAGAAGAAGAAGAAGAAGAAGAAGAAGAAGAAGAAGAGAGGGAGAAATTGTAGCAATGATAAGGATGGTAATTGAGGAAGAGGCTCCAGTCTCTGGACCCTGACAACTCATCACAGCCTTTGTGCTAAGCACAACCAAGATTCCTAAGCCAGCTCATTCCTGGGAGATGACTTAACAAGGCTGTTTTGCATAGTGGTCTTGGATCCCTACCCTCACAGTACTTCCTACTTTTCTTTGCCCCAAATTAACTGCTCAGTGACTGGATAGTCCTCCTACTTCCCATTTCTTCCACACAGGAACTTCCCTATGATAAAAGTCTTTGCATGTATGACATTGTCTTGGCGTCTCTCAGTGTGGTGATATTGAGCTAGCATGCTAATATCCAGCCTACAATATTTGATTAAGTGTACCTTCATTCTTTGTTCAACAGGTAACATTTTTCAAAACAGGCATCTGTTTTATAGAAGGTACAAAGGTCTTAAGGCTAGTTTTATATATATATATATATATATATATATATATACATACATATATATGTATATATATATGATTAAATCAATTATTTCAGATAAATCAAATATTTGCTAATATTCAAAACAGACATTAAAACAGAAATGTGGAAAGCTCATAATCTTTTAACCATAAAAATAAGGTATCTAGGGGCATGGTGGGGATTTAACAAAATAAAGTGAAAATGTGCATTCAGAAACGCACTATGCATACTATCATATTTGTCTTGGCATGGGATTCTCTTATTTTTATTTTATTTTATTTTATTTTTATGCAGGGCCTCATTCAGCTCAAGCTGTCCCCAAACTCACTATGCTGCCAAGGTTGACTTTGAATTTCTGATTCTCTCTGCTTCTGACTCCATAGTGTCAGGGTTACAAGCATGGACTACCATGCCCTATTTGTAGGGACCAAACCCAGAGTTCTGGGATGCTATGTGAGCACTCTACCAACTGAGCCACATCTCCAACCACTGCAGGGCTTAACAATAAGAGAAGAAACATGCTAATGACAGTAATTCAGTGCAAAATGAAATGAGGGGGCATTTTTGTTGGTTAGTTGGTTGGTTGGTTGGTTGGTTGGTTAATTTGTTGGTTGGTTCATTTGTTTTGATTTGGGAGTTTGGTATTTCTTTTTGTTTTTGCAGAACATAGGAAGATCAAAGAGCTTGAGCATTCATTCTGAAAGAGTATGGGGGTAGTGATGATAAATATGCATTAATGTATAATAATAACAGAGGCCTTTGTGAGATCACACGAAACCCAGAGCACTGGAGCAGCTTCCTGGAAGCTGAAAGCAGAGCAAACACCGAATGACTGAGAAGCACCTAAAGAAATGTTCAACATCTTTAGTCATCAGGGAAATGCAAATC
>NW_022196894.1:43047225-43047376 GCF_008632895.1 Mastomys coucha | reverse complement strand
CACAATGGAGTACTACTCAGCTATTAAAAACAATAAATTTATGAAATTCTTAGGGAAATGGATAGATCCGGAGAATATGATCTTGAGCGAGGTAACCCAATCACAAAAGAACAAACATGGTATGCACTCTCTGATAAGTGGTTATTAGCCC
>NW_022196894.1:43046804-43047015 GCF_008632895.1 Mastomys coucha | reverse complement strand
ACTCAAGAAGAAGGAAGACCAAATGGTGGACAGTGCACTCCTTCTTAAAAAGGGGAACCAAATACCCATGGAAGGAGTTGCAGAGATTAACTGTGGAGCAGAGACTGAAGGAAAGACAAGCCAGCCTAAATATAGTTAGTTAGCTCCTGAGAGGCTCTGACAGTACCTGACTAATACAGATGTAGAGGCTCACAGACATCTGTTGATCTGA
>NW_022196894.1:43039810-43046592 GCF_008632895.1 Mastomys coucha | reverse complement strand
AAAAAAAAAAAAGAGGATAATTGTAATGAAGCTCCAAAGAAAGGGCCCAGGGGAGCCAAGGAGGCAGGAACTGCACAAGGCCTTGGAGCAGCCAGTGTGGTTCCGCTGACTAGTTCAGAAATACAACCCTGCATATGTCAACACTTGGCATAGACACAGCAGTGTTCCCTGGTTGATCTCCAACCATATTTACCCCTTTGGTTTTATTTACAGTCAGTTCTGACACCACTAACCATCAACCATCTACCTAAGTCACCAACACAAATATAGTTTGCAAGGAGACTAAGAAAGTCCAGGTCTGGGTAGCATGCTCCTTCCCTTCTTGCAGATTATACCTGCTCAGCTGCCTTGTGGGATTGCTCTCCTGCCCTTGCCATAGGCCTTTCTAAATGAAAACATGCACTCCATTGGTGCAGATGTGAATAGCTGGACATCTTATGATCCTAAGATTTTTTTTCTATAAGACATTAAATTTTTCTAATATTTGACTTAGCATTTATTCTACTGTATATTCAGCAACTTCCCCAAAATAGAATCCCCAAAATAGGTTGAAGATAAGAACACTAAAAAAAAAATATTCTTACCAGGTGGTGGTGGTGGTGCATGCCTTTGATCACAGCACTTGGGAGGCAGAGGCAGGCAGATTTCTGAGTTCGAAACTAGCCTGGTCTACAGAGTGAGTTCCAGGACAGCCAGGGCCACACAGAGAAACCCTGTCTCAAAAAAAAAAAAAAAAAAAAATTCTTGATACTCAATGCTAGAAAGCATTTTAATAAGTTTGATTTACAGAAATTTTTAACGTAGATATACCTATCAATTTCTGTTGTTTCTAAATTATAAATGTGAAGGCAAGTCTTATAAAAGACAACATTTAACTGGGACTGGTTTACAGGTTCAGAGATTCAGTCCAGTATCATCAAAGCAGGAACATGGCAGCAACCAGGCAGGCATGGTACAGGAGGAGCTGAGAGTTTTACATCTTCATCTGAAGGCTGCTAGTGGAAGACTTCCTTCCAGGCAGCTAGGATGAAAGTCATAAAGCCTACACCCACAGTGACACACCTACTCCAACAGGAGCACATACTCCCTGGGCAAAGCATATACAAACTATCATATTCCACTCCCTG
Source organism: Mastomys coucha (assembly GCF_008632895.1). NCBI lineage: Eukaryota > Metazoa > Chordata > Mammalia > Rodentia > Muridae > Mastomys > Mastomys coucha. The sequence goes on along the minus strand of NW_022196894.1, from coordinate 43,045,465 downwards.
GCCCCCATAGGCTTGTTCAAACACATGAGTCTATGGGGGCCATATCTAGTCATAGTATAATAAAAAGTACACTTAGCCCAATTTCCACAATCTCCATAGTCTATAGCAGTTTTGACAATGTTAACAGTCCAAAGGCCTTTCTGAGATCCATCCAATCACTTAACTGTACTATAAGTCACTACAGGAAACCAGCTGGGCAAACTTCAAACTCTGCATCTCCATGTCTGATGTCAAAGCAGTTTTCAGATCTCCAACTCCTTTTTCATCTTTGTTGACTACAACAAACTTCTTTTCCTGGGCTGGTTCCACTCCCTGTTAGCAGCATACCTCAGGAGATATCCTATGGCTCTGGCATCTTGAAAATCTTGGGGTCTCCAAGGGAGCTTCAGTGTAACAGCTTCTTGTTTCAATGTCTGGGATCCACACATGACCTTCTGGGTTCCTCTAAAGGGCTAGCTTCACTTCTCCAGCTCTGCCCTCTGTAGATTCTAAGTTCAGATTGAATCACTCCACTGCCTCTGCTCTTCTTGGTGATCATCCCATGGTACTGGCATCTCCAATATACTGGGGTCTTCTACTGCAACTAGGCTTCACCAATAGTTTCTCATAGGCTCTCTTCATGGTGCCAAGCTTCAACTCCTTTGCATGTCCCCTTCAGTCCTGGGCTGTCAACTGAGGCTGCACTTTCCCCAACAGCCTTCCAAGGCCTCTCACAGTGCCAAGCTTTAAACTCAGAGATCTGCATGCTTCCCAGGCATGAGTCTCCTTATTGGTTGCTCAAAGAGAACTGGTCAGCCATCAAACAACAACAACAACAACAAAAACAACAAAAAACAGACTCAAAAGTTTGTATGTGTGTGTGTGTTTTGTGCATACAAATACATACATATGTATGTATGTATCAATAATTTTTTTTCTTGGTTTTTCGAGACAGGGTTTCTCTGTGTAGCCTTGGCTGTCCTGGAACTCACTCTGTAGACCAGGCTGGCCTCAAACTCGGAAATCCGCCTGCCTCTGTCTCCCAAGTGCTAAGATTAGAGGCATGCGCCACTATCGCCTGGCTAACAATAATTTTTTAAAAAGGTTATCAACTTGAGGAAGGAATTGGGACAGGTTAGCGGGAGGATAGCTGGGAGGGCCTAGAATGAAGAAAGGGAGGGGATGGAATGGCATAATTGGGTTTTAATTTAAAAGTCATTTTTAAGAATGAAGACAAAGGAAGGAAGAAAGGAGGGAGGGAGGGATCAAAGAAGGAAAAAAGAGAAGAAAGAAAAGGAAGGAAGGAGATGGGGAGGAGAGAGTGAATGAGGTAATTCCATGGATGATGTAAAATTCTAACAGCTAAATAACCATCTGCAAAGGTCAGGTACCTGAAAAGTATGGAAGACACCAGGAAGTTCATGCTAACCTTCCTATAGAGAATTCATAACATGACTACCTTAGGATAGTGGTGTAGTGACAATTTTGGAATTTTGGTTTCCTTAAAAAAAAAAACTCAGAAATATTGTAAGAATATGTTTTCATTTTAACCCCAGGTGTGGCATATGAGGCTGCTTAAGACTGTCCACAGCAGTTGACTATGATTTGTCTCATGCTCTAGCAAGTGCATGACTTTTTCCAGCAGCAGATTGTTTCTGCAATTGTGTGATGGTTGGAATTCTGGGGACTTTTCAGAGAACGTATAAATACAATGGCTCCGAGGGGCAGGGAGTGTTGCTGGTTGTTGGTTGGTTGCTTATTGCCTATGGCTTGTTAAGCAGTCATGGGCAAAGAAGAAACAAGAAGAAGAAATTAGATATCCTGACACTGAAGATCAAGTTCCCCTGAAGGAACTGAGCAGCCCTAATCAGCAGGAAGTAGTCTAACAATAACATCACCCTCTTTCTTCCTTATCCTTTTCTCTCTCCTATCTGGTATTAGGGGCTTGAAAAGGTGGGTAGTGAAGGGTGGAAGAAAGAACCCTCAAAGTAGGCTACATCTGGCCTCATAGTGTCATTTGAGTTTTATGCTAGCTTGGATAAAGTCATCTGCATATACTGAAATAAATGCAAAGCAGTGACAATTTAGAGAGGGTTGAAAAGGTTTCTTACAAATGAGATAGAAACTTACAAACAAGATAAGCAGCATGCTGCTGATCTGGAGGCTCCTTGCAGATAAGTTATCTTGTCTCCTCATGTCTTTTTGATTCTCCATCTTAACTCTGAAATCCATCCCTCAGAGGGTGCTTCATGGTCCAAAATGAATGGTCTCAATTCCAGGAACTTGATATGAAAGAGGCAAAAATGCTGACCCTCAGTGATGCATAGCAGTCATTAAAGCTTTCTGGAAATCTGACCCCTAAAAGTCACTAGGCACGTATGACTTAACTACATCACTTTACTGCAAGGAATGTTTGAAAATGGACTTCTGACTAGCCAGGATAAGTACTATGGGAATATCTAGGTCCCATTTCAAAAAGGAAGCAATAAGGGGTGCCTTTAGTTACACACGCATGCATACACAAACACACACACACACATGCACACACATGCATGTGTGTACACAGGAATGCACTTGCACATGCTCACATTACTACCTAGTCAGGAAAAATCATGAGGGAAATAGAGACTCCACTGGCCAAATCTAACCTACCATAAAGCTACATGAAATTTTCTAACCCTCCCAAAATTGTCTAGGTTTGTGTACTCTGGAATGTCTTTCTTACCTTTAACATATATTAATTTTAAAAATTAACGGGCTTCATTGTGACATTTCATATATTGTGTTCCTTGATCATGTCCCCATAATCCTCTGTCCCCACTCCCGTTCCTTCCTGCTACTGTCCTTTCCTCTTCTCAAACAGTTCCTGCTCTACTTTCATTTCATATGTATAGATTTGCATATGAAACCAATCACATGGCTTCTTGCTCCATCTGCTTTCCTGCAAATGACATAATTTCAATTCTTTATGGCTCAATAAAATTTGTGTGTTTGTGTGTGTGTGTGTTCCATATCTATGGTTATTTTGACACTATTCACAGTAGTCAAGGAATAAGATCAATCTAGCAGTCCATCAGTATATGAACAGATAAAATATGTTACACACACACACACACACACACACACATGTATGTGCACTTATATGCATGAACACACATATAAATAAAGTATGTATATATGTATACATATGTGTATATACATATATGTATACATATGTAAAGTATATAAATAAAGAGTTATTCTTGAGCATTTTTAATCTTTTAAGAAAATGCAAAACTTGCACATTAATTTGTTGAACTATTCATTCTTCTGGTGCTTAATTTTTAAAAATTCTTTATACACTCTGGAAATATATATTACCTTATTAAATTAATTACTATTAAGCTAATAGCTGGCAAAGGTTTCCTCCCATTCTGTGGACAGTTTCCTCACTCGGGTAATTGCTTCCTCTGATGGGGCAGAAGCTTTTCAATTTGATGTGATCTCATCTGTGAACTCATGCTATTACTTCCTAAGCTATTAGATTTGTATTCCGAATGCCATGGCCTAGTTCTACACCCGGAAGTATTTTATTTCTCTTTCCCTCAAGTAGCTTTAATATTTTAAGTCTTTCATGAAAGCCTTTATCTTGCGTTCATTTCTGTGTACAGATTTTATTATTTATTTATTTATTTATTTATTTATTTATTTATTTATTTTTGGTTTTTCGAAACAGAGTTTCTCTGTGTAGCCCTGGCTGTCTTGGAACTTACTCTGTAGACCAGGCTGGCCTTGAACTCAGAAATCCACCTGCCTCTGCCTCCCAAGTGCTGGGATTAAAGGCGTGTGCCACCAATGCCCAGCAAGTAGATTTTTAAAAAAGGTACGGACGCCCACAATAATTTAACATGAAAAAAAAAAACCTTCAAATTAGGTAATAACTAAAAAATATAGAAAAATAACAGACTAATTCAGAAGCGAAATCCAAACAAGAACACAAGTGTAAAATGACATAAAGATTATAAAAGAACAAATAAAAATAAAAGATAAAACAATTCTATAAACCCATGAAGAAGGAAACAATAGAAAGGATTCATTATTGTGACTATTGATTGGATAGTCCAATGCAGAAAAACAATGTGAAACAAATGCATTTTAAAACTCAACTTTAAAATTATTTCCTAGTAGAAGAGTTCTTCCTGCCAGCTCCATGTCATACTGCCCGAAGGTGTTATGTAGCCTATTGGGAGAAAAGAGGCATTAACCATGTCACTCATCTGTGAACCTTAAGAAATTTGATCTCAACTTGCTTGACAAGATGTGCCCACTTGTATAATTGTGGTGATCAGATGCTCTCTGATTAAATTTGAGGCTTATTATATAAGACTGAATTCATACTTATACTATAAGTATACTGCAGTGTGGTCATAGACCCTAGTGAGGGAAAATAGTTTTATGATTTAAATTTTAAATGATTTATTTAACCTCTTCTTCTGTAGATATTATACCCACAGATAATTATCTATTTTCAGCTTTCATCAGAGAAGACTCCTTTCTCAGTGACCTTCAGTAAATACAGAGACTCAAGACTGCAGAAGGGGGCAGGAATAAGTGAGAGTTGAGTGTTTAGCCCTAAAAAAACATGAGGCCATCCCCTTTAAGGCTCAGGAAAGTGAGCAGAAAGAATGTAAAAGTAGCAACATAGAAAAAGAGCTGAAAAATCCCATCCTCTGGGTGATACGTAGACATTAGAATCATGAACGTTCAACTGCAGACGAATGCACTAGGTGTACCAACAGAATGGGCCCATCAATAAGGTATGGATGGAGGAGGGATTCAATGAGTTCTACCTTTCACTGCTAAACTATTTCCTACTGCTAGGTTCAGGGAAAGAGAAAATTGTTGCCTTTACTTGCATATCCACTGGTCACTCTGTAAGACCCCAGTGGGTAGTCACAATCAAAACTATAGCTCAATAGAAGTATCGTTCCCATGGAACCAGGAGACAGGGATGGAGAAGAGAGAAGAGACTTAATGCTGTTCTGCTTATGCCAGAGTCTCCAGGTGCTACAACTGGAGATGCAACTAAGCCAGATAGACCAGCCTGGGCATCCAACAAGGCACTCCCTCAGAGACTGTACTATATATATCAGTGCTTTACAGCCCATGTGCAGAAAAGAATCATTTTTTTATTCCCAATTCATTATGTTCAATATTTGTGTAAAATTCAATAATGGTTGATAAAAAAATGATCAAGTACTTAGATTACTATAAAATTTTCTGCAAACTCACTTTTAGTTATTATGTTTTCATTTTAGTTCATAAAAGTAAACACAAATACACTTCTGTGGCAGTGGATTGATGGTGGCTTGGTCATTTATTATGCTGATGATATGATCAGCCCTTTCACCTTCTCTGGATTGAAGTTCCATTGTTCACAAATAAAAATTAGACATACCCTAAAACTTTCTGCATTTCAGGTACTTCCAACTTTGTAAGCCTGACTAAATTATCATTCTGCACATGTCCTCCTGCTTCTGCCAGAGAAGGGTTTCCTTCTTGGAGTTTTTTAGTTCTTCATCTCCAATACTGCAAGTATAAGGCTACAGTTTGAGGCTAGAAGTTTACTCAGGCCTTGAAGGAGTCATATTTTCTGGAAAACTAATCTAAGCTAACCTATAATCACAGTGGCCTAAA
>NW_022196894.1:43032830-43039767 GCF_008632895.1 Mastomys coucha | reverse complement strand
AAAAAAAAAAAAAAAAAAAAAAAAAAAAAAAAAAAAAAATCACAGGAAACCAGCAACAAAGCACTACCTTGAACTACCGACCCTAGCTTACGTAACGGGATCTGTGACTCATTCCAGATGCCTAGGTGCCAGCATCCTGAACAACTCCATCGGCGTTTCTACCATCATCCACACACTCGAGGGGCCAGTGGTTATTCATAATAATCTTTTTCTTATGTATACCTAATGTCAAGCATTTGAGCTGTTTCTCAAATAAGTGGATGAATGAACAGGAATGATTCTTCAAAAGCCTTATGTCTAGCTTGACCTCAGTAAGTTTTTCTTTACCTTTTGTCTCTCTGGTTCCTACTAGAACCACCCTGACCCCTGTGCCTGTAGTGAAAGAGAAAACATGGTACAAAAAAAAGTGATGGGTTTCAGAGTTTTAAATGTTTGAGTTCAGATTCAAGCTTTCTGTTTTAATCAGAATATATAGACTGTAATTCAACTGCAACCTTCACACTGCAGTGGCTTAACATGTATGTATCTCTCACCTTTGCATCATCATGCAGAATACCAAGGGTTGACAAGTCCATATCCCTCACCTTTGTACTGTCTTGTAGAATTCCAAATGAATGAAAGGCAAAACTCACTCAGCAGTAACATGAGCATTCAGGATTTTTCCTATCTGGACTCTCATTATCACATAGGGAGAGCAGAGAGACAAAGGACTTAGCCATGGTTTTTCACTGCTTCATATTATCTCACTGATAAGAACTATGGAGTGGTTGACTTGATTACAAGGAAGGTGTGATACTAGGCTTTCATTGCTGGGCTGCAATGAGAATGATTTTTAAAATTATCACAATCACAAAATATGTACTTTTATTTCAGTAACTTAGAACAATTTTATGAGATCTGGGAAAAACCCAAATTTTAAAAAAATAAATAAATAAAACAACATATGGTCTTAATGGTGGATGGGTCAAGAAAGTCTTAAAAGAAGCTAAAAGTCTCTGGAATGTTTGAATTTGAATAAATAAGTTCATTCTGTAGATCTACTATAAAGAATCGTGATTTCCTTGAATAAGTCAGTTGGGTAGTTTAAGATTGCCAAAAGAGTGGTACCAAATGTTCTCACAGCAAGATCCAGGGGAGTATGCAATGTGAGGGGCATGCCTATGACTTGATCATTTCATTACGAATAAATATGTCAAAACTGAACTACACAGTATAAATACACACAATTTTATTGTCAAAAATACCTAAATTAAGCCTTGGTGAAGAAACCATTATGAATTCTGTGAATGAGGCCACAGCAAAGCTTACATGGAGATTTATAAAGATTTATTTTATTTTTATGTGTCTATGCCCACATGTTAGTATATACACATGAGTGCAGCTGCCTTGGAGGACTGAGGCATCGGATCCCATGGAGCTGGAGTAACAGGTTGTTGTGAACCACCTGGGATGAGTGCTCAGAACAATCCTCTCTGCAAGAGCAGCAGACACTCTTGTCCACTGAAAACTCTCTCCAGCCCTGAGATTTATACGTTAAATGCTCATTTTAGGAAAGAAGAAAATTCAGAATTAATGAGGTATGCTCAGAGTAAAAATTTAAGCAAAAAGAGAAAAACCCAAAGTAGTAGAAGAAAATGATAAAAGATAAAAAAAAAAACAATCAAAAAGAAAACCAAAGATATAAAAGCCAGAAGCTCAATCTGTTGCAAAGATTAATAAAACCGATTCATCTGGCGCCAAGAGGATTAGAGAGTACACCACAAGAAATGAAAAGGAATGTGTGCCAACAGCTCCCACATATTAAAATGATAATAAAATATAGTGAATAGCCTTATGCAAACATATACGACATCTTTTTAATAAGCCTATAGGAAGAGATTAGATTTGTAACAAAAATCTTCCCGGAAAAAAGAAAATTCCCAGAAACATTGATGTAAAAGGCACTTTACAAAATATTAGCATGGCAAATACTGGATGAAAAAAACTGAGTAACACATTGCAAACAAACAGGGTCTATCCCAGAAATATCAAGGCAGTTTAACATTCAAAACTCAATATATTTAGTAAAATATTTTTAAAGTAAAAAGCAGCTTTTCAATAAGTTAAAAAACAAAACATGTGGCAGAATTCATTAATTCAGGATAAAACCTTTCAACAAGTCTTAATTAGAAGGGACCTTTTTCAGTCTGAAGAAGGTAGTTGGCAAGAACTGAGTCTGAAAATATCATATTTGTTCTGCTTATAAGTTAATAATTAGTCTATCACACCTCACAGATGCTGGCAGCAGATACAAGCCTCATGCAGCAACTGCTAGGACAGTTGTTTTGTAGGAAAGGCAGTGTTAATTGTATTTTCCTGTCAGAGTTCCAAAGCCCCAGTCATCAAAAGGTAACACAAGAGCCAGAGAATATTTGCATCCCAGGTGGTTTCTATTCCAGCATTCTGAACTGAGGGAACTGGATTTTCTTAAGATAAACAAGAGCTGGATATTCCCCACCCTGCCCAGAGGGAGAGATATTGCCTTTATTATCTGGGACAATAAACAAAACAATCTTACTCTTCAGATGCTGTCTCTGCCATGACTTTTCACTCTTTAAGTGTCCTTGAAAAGGTAGTCCATACCAAAGAGTGATTTATGCTTGTGTGCACAGACACAGTAACATGAAACCTCACAGGAACTGTCTCCTGGCTGACAATGAAATAATGAATGCTCTTACCATAATATCTGAAGAAAATCATGCAATTATATAATTACAACTCAACATTTGCCTTCCCATATGTCCTAGTGTAACATTTACTTCTCTGCTTCTGTAATGAAACAAACTGACCAAGGAAACTTATATACGAATTTAGCAATTATAACTTAAACTATTGCAGCTATCAATTAGATAATTCTAAAAATATTTAGAAAGAGAAAACTAAAAATCATCAAAGTAAATAGAAATCCTAAAAAAAAAAAAATTATACTATTAACAGTCTTGAGGTCAAGAAACCAGGTTTGCCACCCATCCTCAATAAGTCAATTAGAACAGCCAAATTTAATAGTAAAAGCAGAAAAGGGAGATGCATTCAACGTGGCCACACTGGGAAGAGTAACAAGAGATACAGTGATACCCGCCCCCTACGAGTCCACCTTGTGCATTCTGAAGTGAAAGCCAGAGGTTAAGAGTAAGCAGTCCTGGTACAGCATGGTCCTGTTCACCATTGACACTTGTTTTGGTCAATGACCGTGCCATGTGTAAGGTAGTCTAACAGTGCTAAATCTCTTTCTACTTGCCTTCCAACACGGGCACTTTAGGCTTTATTTTTTTTTTTTTCTCTTCCTATCATGAGATCCCTGGGAAAATTCCAATTTCTTGGGGTCTATCATGTTAAGAGTCTAGAAGCCAAAATAAGGTACACAAGTGATTCCTCAAAATATCTATTTCCCTGCTAGGCCCATTTCAATACTACATTTATGTAGTGAAGCATAAGCTCACTGTTTAAATGTTACTCCTCTACCAAATGTATCTACAAATTCAAAGCAATCTCAATTAAAATCTATAGAGATACTTTTTATAGAAAATTTTTAAAATTAAATTTTTTTAAAAATTCCATGTTTGTATGTGTCTGTGTGGGGGTATGTGCACATGGGAGAAGGTGTCCTTGAAGGTCAGAAGAGGGTGTCAGATGCCCTGGAAATGGTATTACAGATGGTTGTGAGCCACCCAACATGAGTACTAGAAACTGAACTCAGTTCTCTACAAGAAGAGTATGTCCTCTTAACCACTGAACCGTCTCTCCAGCTCCTATTCGAAATTTTAAATGAAATGCAAAGAACCCAAAATATCCAAAGTAATCTAAGGAAAAAGAGCAAATTTGAAAGGTATGCTATTTGCTGTCTAGTCTTCCTATAATATAATCAAGGCATGGTGTCAGGATAAACAAACATTACCACAGGAACCAAAGAAAAAGCTCAAAGGTTCTCTCACTTTTCATTCAAAGTAAGCCAACAAAGAAAGTCTTCTCAACAAAATGGGGGGAATATAGGCATGGACAGTACCTTGTCTACATCAAGCATAAATCTAAGTTAAAACGTTCATTTTGTTTCATTAAAGGGTGGAATCTACTTCTGAATTGGCCCATGCCACCCTTTCCTCCCTTAAAGGTTAACCCAGGGGGCAGGTCAATCACCTGACCTCAGAAAGGCAGGTCCATTTGAAGTTCTGTTAAAGAGGTAAGAGGAATAATTATCCCCTTAATGAGATCATAATGTACTTCCCTTCCCAGCATTCTTACCCTCTCAGTGGCTCAAGGGGGTCAGAAGGGTAAGAAAGGGTCATGAGGCTCTGTTGGTCTTGGTCCAGGCTCTGAAAGGTGTATTTTTTTCTTCTCCTCTGTACTTTTCTTTTAGAAGCTGGTCAGAGCCCAACCATGCTTTCCCTAACACTTAAGGCTTCCCACCTTACTATGTGGCTGATCTTCATGATGGCTTAGCTCAAACACTATGGCTTTTTTCCTTCTTCCTTCTTTCTTCTCTTCCTTCTCCTCTTCTCCATCCTCTCCTCCTCCTTCTTTCTCCTTTATCTCTGTCTCTTCTTCTTCTATCTCCCTCCTCTAGGTAGCCAAGACTTGCAGCTTGTTTGCTTTGATTTCTGAGGCAAACTACAGAAGCAACACTAAAGAAAATATTAGAAAACTACCTCATAAAAACTTAACTAAAATATGTATTCTTCAGAAACTACATTTAAAAAACTGAAGACCAGCATTGTGGTATATGCCTTTATTTCTAGCACTCAGAGCAGGGGCTGGAAGACCATCTTGAGTTTGAGATCAGCCTGGTCTACATGTAAGTTGCAGGTCAGTCAAGCCTACAACATGAGATCCTGTCTGAAAAAAACAAACAAAATAAAACCAATAAATAAATAAACAAATGCCTCAAACAACAACAAGGAAAAATCAAAAAAGAAAGAGAAAAAAAGGGGCTAGCGAGATGGCTCATCGGGTAAGAGCACTGATTTCTCTTCCAAAGGTCCTGAGTTCAGATCCCAGCAACCACATGGTGGCTCACAACCACCTGTAATGAGATCTGATGCCCTCTTCTGGTGCATCTGAAGACAGCTACAGTGAATTACGCTGGAGCAAGTGGGGCCAGAGCAAGCAGGGCTGCAGGGGCCAGCAGAGGTCCTGAGTTCAATTCCCAACAGCCATACACATGATAGCTCAAGGCCATCTGTACAGCTACTCATACACATAAAATAAATAAAATAAATCTTTAAAAAAAAAGAAAAAGAAAAAAAGGAAATGAACAGCCAATTCACAAACTAAAAATGTTTGCCAAACATACATAAGCTAAAAGTCTAGTATATAGGATATATAAAAACCACACCTGAACAATTTATTAAAAACTCAATTGAAAAACAAGAAATAACAGTTGCATAGACTTTTTTAGAAAAGATCCACCAGGGGACAGTAAATATAAGAAAATTATGGTTACCACAATTATGGAAATACAAATTAGAGACCACAGGTTACTACCATAGGCTAAGAAAATGTTTAACAGCAAAGACAAATGCCACCAGACACTGGCGAGGTTTTGTAGCAACTGCATCTCTAGAGCATGCTCAGTAGGAATGCAATCTATGCTAAGTCCCATAGTTTATTAATTTTTCCGTAAGATCACCTGGGCTCTTCCAGTTGTCATCTTTTTTAAGGGAAGATACTGTGAACAAGTCTTTTTAAAACTTGTTCCATTTGGAGAGGAAGTGAACACTCTGGGCTAGAACTGTTTTATCTTGATGTCAATGTATAGTTTGAAAAAAAATTAAACTACCAACAAAACAACCAAGACTGAAAAGGCATTATATAGAGTTGGGGAAAATATTTTCAACCTATTTAACTAGTATGAAATTTATGTCCAAAATATGTAAGAGGTGCCTACAATTCAACAGAAAAAAATATATAATTTAAATATGGGCAGTTTTTAAAAGCTTTCTCCACAGAATATAAATAGCTGGCAGTGTTAAGCTAAACAAGAACCCACAGCTAGGTCTAGCTTATAGGCCCAAGGGGTCAACCTACTATTATTATTTTGTTAAATTGACCTAACATCAAACTGCTCTCTAAATTCATCTCTGTACCTATAGATTAGTGCAGCTCTCAGATGAGTTTATTTGTGCAGTGAACAGTGATTGACACAGAAACTCACACCTGGTGAAAGTGCAAAACGTGAGTGTCTACAAAACATCATCTAGAAACAGAACATTTGCATCACCACACCTCTTCCCTCCATGGTTAGGGACCATCATGGAGAAGCCACAGAGAGATTGAAAGAGTTGGAGGTCTGGAAGACCAGGGTGATGTAACAAGACCACTCTATTCATGAAATCACATAAGCTGTAGTCATCTACACAAGACCTGCACAAGATCAAATCGATCAACATTTCAACATGGAAAGGGACTCATGAGCCACCACACCTAGATAATGAGCTATTGACAGTTGATCATTTCTGGGTGAGGGAGAGTCAATTTGAAGTGTACAACCTCTGGTAGGTTGACCATGTTCCAGTGGATAGCCCAACAGTCATGAGTATATGGAGAGCACAAATTGGATTTGGTTGGTTATTTAAAAACATAGGATATGATTTGGGAGGGGGTGAATCAGACCAGGGATAAGTTGGGGAAGTGGTAGGAGGTTAATATGATCAAAATACGTTGTATGCATGAGTGGAATTCTCCAACAATTAAAACAAATATATTAAAACATAAGGTGTTTTGATTGCTTTGAAAAAAGTCTCAATAACGAAAAAGAGTGGGCACAGTTGAAAGACACTTCTCCAAAAAAAGCCATGTAGCCAATAGGTAAATAAAGAGTTGCTTATCATCACCATCCATCAACTAAAGTAAACCCAAACCACAATGGTTACTATCTCACAGTTCTTTTTTTTTTTTTCTTTTT
>NW_022196894.1:43016252-43032737 GCF_008632895.1 Mastomys coucha | reverse complement strand
CTCACTCTGTAGACCAGGCTGGCCTCAAACTCAGAGATCCGCCTGCCTCTGCCTCCCAAGTGCTGGGACTAAAGGCGTGCACCAATAGTGGCGATTGCACAGCTTGAAAATGGTTTGTGTTCTGCAAAGATCTGAGTGTTAAAGCTTGGTCCCTACAATACAGTAAATGAGTGAAACCCTCAAGAAGTGGGAGTGTCTTACTGTCCCTTCAGGAATAGATTAACATTGTGAGCTTAAGTCTAGTCTTGTCAGGACTGTTTGGTTCCTGTGAGAATGGAATGTTTCCAAAGCATGGGCCTCGTGTTTGCCTTTTTTACCAGGCAATCTCTTCTACAAATGTTTTTTGCCATTGATACCATCCATCACCAGTCCCACACTGAAGTCCAGCAGCTGTAAGTGCCTCCCTCTTCAACTTCAAAAACTACAACCTACACAAGCCTACTTTCTTTATAATAAATCCAGTTTTAGGTGCTTTGCTATAGGGAAAAAAAAGGTACCAAGAAACTATAATAAAGACAAAAATAGCAGTTTTACTTGCCTTGAAACCCAGTTACTTGAAAGGCTAAGATGGACCACAGTTTTGTGGGCTGCCTGGGCCATAGAGTGAGTTCAAGACCAGACTGAACAACCCAGTGAGACCTTGTCTCACATAACAGTAGGATTAAAAGAACTGGGTATTTATTTCAGCAGTAATGTATTTGCCTAGCATGTACAAGACTCTAGGTTCAGACGAATACCAGTACCAAAAAAACAAAAACAAAACAAAACAAAACAAAACAAAAAAAACACAGCTCAATAGAAAATGTTGGTGAGAATGCAGGCATCTATTTCTCAATGTATAAAGAGCTGTCCCTTCCTCCCAAATTCTATGAGAAAGTCTGATATATCATGTGATAACATATTCCTCTTGGTAGAGTAGTAGAGAAAGAACTGGAGACCTCCAATTCCTGGAATCCCCAATGTAGTTCTTAAAGATTTATTTATTTATTTTATGTATATGAGTACACTGTAGCTGTACAGATGGTTGTGAGCCTTCATGTTGTTGGGGGTTCCCACTTGCTCTGGCCCAAAGATTTCTTTTTTTTTTTCGAGACAGGGTTTTTCTGTATAGCCTTGGCTGTCCTGGAACTCACTCTGTAGACCACGCTGGCCTTGAACTCAGAAATCCGCCTGCCTCTGCCTCCCAAGTGCTGGGATTAAAGGTGTGCACCACCACCGCCCGGCCCAAAGATTTATTTATTATTATAAGTACACTGTAGCTGTCTTCAGACACACCAGAAAAGGGCATCAGATCTCATTACAGGTGGTTGTAAGCCACCATGTGGTTGCTGGGACTGGAACTCAAGACCTTCGGAAGAACAGTGTTCTTACCCGCTGAGCCATCTCACCACTCCCCCAATGTAGTCTGAACACCAAGTGCTCCTGGAAACAGAACTTTAAAAATATCACCAGGGAAAATTAATTGGTTTAGTCCATTCCTCTCATTTTACAAGTGGGCATTCAAGCATTCTGTACTAAATACGAAGGACAGGAAGGACAAAAGAGGCACAGGATTGATATTCACTGCTTACCAGCAAATCCCTACGCGCTCAAATTTTGTGCTGTTCTACTGCCCTCTGCTGGACAAATGTTTCCGCGTGTGTGACCCATGACTCCCAAGAATTGGCATCCCAAGCAAAGGGATATTTCTGAGGCAGGAAGGTAGGACTTGTTGTGGAGGAATAGAATATGAGGTAGAGAAAGAGGGAGTACTAATGAGGATGCCTAGCTTTGGCTCTGCAGCTGGGTTTTTATTAGTAAAGGGAAGAATTGGTGGGGACACGGGGGTTCTTATTGTTCATACAGCTACGAAGTTGTAAAATCAGAAATCTTAAGCTACATCTGAAATGACAGATAAGTAATCAAAGAGGAAAGTGGAGGAAACCTAAAAGGCAATAAGTAAGTTTATTCAGATGAGTGCTGAAGAGCGAGTCCACAGTTTCATGACTTCAACTGCTATATAGTACCTTATAAAAACTACCGGTGACACATGCATGTTTCAATTGTTGGATTTTTTTTTCCTTTTACTATTTCATTGTAAAAAATGATACTAAAGGTTTCAAAACAAATTAAAATTTTTTATCTTAAGATGAGAAATTAAATGAAACTACCTGTGATTTACTGAGTAGAATTTTCCCAATTCTTGCCACCACGAATAAAACCAGCGTCTTCCCAGATGTCCCCTGTGGTGCTCTTCATCCATTTCTTTAGGATGTATGCCCCAGAGTAGGGCTTCCTTGACCAGATAATGTGAACTTCTTCTCCCAAAATGCTGTACCAATCAACTGTTCTCCAGCTGTGCCCCATGGGGGTGGGTAATGAGGTTTTTTTTTTTTTCAATTGCCTACTCCTACTTCATCTTTCTTTAAATTTGAGATTTCTAACCATGGTAGTAGGCCTTCAGGGTAGCCCACTATGATCTTTGCTGCATGACATTCACATGAAAATATATTTTCCAACTACAGTGAATGAGAGACATACAGTATATGAATTCTAACAGTAGGCCAAGGGAGAGATTGTGGCTTCTTTCCCACTCTCGTAGATTAAGTTTTTCTGTCTGGGGACACTAGACAGCTATCTAGGGAGGTCCCCTTACCATCACCAACTTGCTCATTGTACTAATCTTGTCAATTTGAGTGGATGTAGAATCAGAGGATACTGATGGGGTACATCTCCAGGTATGTCTGTGAGGGTATTTGCAGAGGCTAATGAATGAACAACATAATCTGAATGCCATTGGTGGCATATACCGAGACCTTGGAGGCCTAGATGGAATGATGACAAAGGAGACAGACAAGGCTTTGCTTCTATGCTTCCTGGTTAGCCATGAGGCCAGACCACCTCTATCCTATTTTCCCATCAACTCATGTTATTTAATCACAGTAACACAAAAGGTAATATACCTGATATGTGAATGAGTGCTTTTGCAGGTGAAACTTGCAGCTTAAGCATTCAGGTACTTGCAAACATAGCTACATGAATGCTGCATTTGACCTGACCCAGAAAAACTTGTGAGGCCACTCCCAAGATCCAGCTTTGTGTTAGTCCATTCTTTGTCTTAGGCAACTCTTATAAAGGAAAACATTTAATTGGGCTTGTTTACAGTTTAGAGGGTTAGTCCACTGTCAGCATTGTGGGAAACATGGCAGCACATAGACTTAATGTTGGAGAAGGAACTGAGAGTGCTACATCTAGGCCACAGGCAGCAGGAAGAAAAAGCTACTAGAACTGGCTTGGGCATCTGAAACCCCAAAGTCCACCCTCCTACCCAGTGACACAATTCCGCCAACAAAGTCACACCTACTTTAACAAAACCATGCCTCCTAAATCCCTCCCAAGTAGTGTCACTCTCTGATGACCAACCATTCAAATATACGACCTTATGGGTATCATTTCCATTCAAGCCACCACAGGATTCAAACTGACAATGCTCTAGCTACTGCTACAGGGTAATTTTTACACACATACTGAATTTATTTCCCACCAAATTCATTGCTAATTTGCAGGAATTCTCTGTATAAAGGTAAAACAGGTGTCTGTTCTGAACTTTACAACCTCTCCATTATTTGTCTACAAAATCTACCCATAGTGTCTTTAAAATAACAATTTTGGCATTATAGTGCATGTTAAATGGACAATAGGGTAGATGGGGCTGGTGTTTGGGAGACTCTCTGGGGAGTGAAGCTTGGGGGAGGTTGAAGGGAAGAAATGGAGGCAGGGAAGTGACATATTTTAAATAAGAAAAATTTAAATCATGCTGCAATCCTTGATCATAGTATATTGTCTTACATTTTGTTCTAGAAAGCTGTGATTTTTACACTTAGTTTAGGCTTAATGCCATTCTCTCATTCTCTCATCAGAAATTTAGCATGTTCTCTTTAATCTCTGGGAAACGGGAAAAGTGTAAATTTTCTTATCTATAATTTAGCAACTAACAAACTTCATTAAAATCAACTTTCTTGGGCTCATACATATATTACAACTCCTACAGAAGGCTTACTTTTCTGGTGTGACTGGTTTTAAGTTGATCTGTTGCCTTTGATATTAAAAGGCCAAATTCTACAAATTAAAGTATGCATCCTTTAGATAGCTGAGTTTTAAGGAAGATGTTCAGAGCTCTCAAATCATTATTTGAATTACACTTTTAAATTCACTATTTTTACACTGCTAAAAACACAAGTATCAAAATGTTATGCAGCAAGTACATTGGTAAGTCAGTGCACAACATCACCTATGTGCAGAGAGCAGAATATTTCCCACCATTTACTTTCACTGAGTAACCTATTGGAATTGAACTGGTGCTCTTCAAATATACAGATTTCTGCCTAGTAGAAAACTAGGAAATGTTAATTTCATCCTTAAAGCAAAGCAGAATAGAACTAAATTCATATTTATAACTTTATTCAATCATACAGGAAATCTGAACACAAATGAAATTGGCTGCTCCAAAATTTGACCAGGTCAAAGAGCATTAACTTATGTTTCCTCCATGTATATCAGCTAGGACAGGAAACAAAGTGGTAATGACAGTTGGACAATGGGGGAAAACTGAATATAAATTTATGAGTCCTCAATCATTTTTAGACTCTCCTCCCATAAAGTCTACCTAGCACACCACAGAAAACATCAGAATGAGCATTCAGAAGTGTCTACTGTGGTGTATAACTGGCGATGGGAGTGGAAGGCTAGTCATGTAACTTGTAAAGAAATTCTATCATAATACCTCCATTATGGTCAAATTCATTCAAAAAGAACCACCAAATACACCCAAGAAGAAATTGCCCTAGAATGCATGTGGCCAAGGATTCAATTTCTAGCACTTTATAAACTGGGCATGGTGGGGTACACCTGTAATCACAGAATTCTGGAGGTGGGGACAGAATGATGAGAATTTAAAGGCCATTCTCAACTACATAGTGAGTTTGAAATCAGCTGTATGAGATTCTTATTTTCTTTTTCTTTTTTGCTTTTTTTAACCAGTAAATCCTAATTTAAAAAAAAAAAACTCAGAAATTGTAACAAAAGATTTTTCAAAGGTATAGATTTTTCTAATGTATGTGTTTATAAGTGTCTGGAAAGGCCAGCAAGGGTGTTGGCTCATTCCCAACACAGCTAGAGCTATAGGAAGTTGTGAGCTACCCAATGTGGGACTGGGATCTTAATCAAGTCTTCTGGGACAGCAGCAAGAACTCCTATGCCATTTTCCAAGTCTAGAAAAGACTTTTCAATTCATACTTGCATTACTCCCAAACCCAAATCAACCAAAAGGCTATGAAAGAAAATCACATACCAATATGCCCAAATGAGCAGATGCAAAATTTATCAACACAACAGGAAACTGAATTTAAGTAGTATGTTTTAGATATAGACAGATATGCAATTTATCCAAAAAGGGCAAAATTGTTTCAATAATCAATGTAATCTACTAAACTTTAAAAAACCGATTTCAATAAATATAAGGAAAAAATTCAATATTCAGAAACTCCCAGTACAAGGGCATTTATACAAAACTAGCTGCTAAAGAATTGATAAAATAATCCTTCTCAAAGATCATTCGTACTTGACAATTCCTAGACAGTTCAATATGAGAAAATGAAAACAGATTAGAAAAAAAGGGAAACTACTTATTTGCATTTGACAATATTCTATGAAGGAAGATCCAAAAGAATGAACAACAAATCACCAGAATTTTTAAAAGGCTTCTTACTTTTAATCATGTGTGTGGGAGGGTGGGCATGCATGCGAGGGCACATGCCCATCAAGGAGAGGAGAGGACACAAGAGAACCCTTGGAGCTGGAGTTACAGGCAGGTGTAACAGAGCCACCCAGTGGTGGAAGTAGGAACCAAACTGCGTTCACTGGAAAACCAACAAGCACTCTTACCTGCAAGGCCATGTCTCCGCCTACCTAAAATCATTGAAATTTAATATGACTCTAACAAGAGTACACACTCTGAAGCCTATCACAGTAAAATGTATTCCCATTTATAAGAATAAAATACTGGAATTAGAAATGGAAAAAAATAAAATCATATCCAAATCCCCCAAAACAGTATGTCTAATAAAATATATGAAGGATAAAAAAATATCAAAATAATGTAAAATGCTACACTTCCAGATTTGAAGATTGCTTTGTTTGAAGTCTCCATTGCTTGGTCTATAGACTCAATGCACTTTCTTTTAAAACCCCAGCAAAATCACTGTATATTCAGGAATATTCTAAAATGTACATGTGAAAGCAAAAAAATCTAGAACTGCCCAGAACAACTGTTTAAAATAAAAAAGCTGGAAGGCTCACACTACCCAATTCCTAGATTTATTACAATAAATCAGACAGTAGGGTGAGGTGGAAACATGAATATACCATTAAAACTTCATAGTAATACTTATTTCAGGCAAGAGGCATGGAAGAATGCTGAATTACTAGACAAACCTGTAACTATAAACTGAGTATTTGTGGTAACTCAAAGTATGTCTCCCCAAAGTCTACCAGTTGTAATGGTGCTTTTAACATAGACCATGTTCTTTGAAACTAATCCTCCGGAAGCAAAGATCAATTCCTTTCCCTGGTGACCCACAACCTCTGAAATATGTTTTAAACGTTCAGACTCATTTCTAATAATGCACAACACTGAGAGTACAATTAAAAGAAGCTACCTGACATAGTGCAAAGGGCGGGTATACCGGTATCCTCTCAAATCCCTATTGTGGTAGTCTTCAAAATTTCTTACCTCAGACTACTCACTGAAAACATCAAACTGAAAACTGAGGATGCTGAACAAAATTTCTACCATTAAGCTCTGAAGGTGTCAAAGAAACTAACGTGTGTGTGTGCATGTGTGTGTGTACACTGGTTTCTAAGATAAACCTGACCAGCTACTTACCTAAAACAGAAAGGAGAAGGATTGAAGGTATCTACTTTCTTATGAGAATTGACTTAATTGGGAGAAAACAAGCCAATAACATCACCTATTACATATAACTTACAATAAGAGTATTAAAATAAAAGCATTAAAACAAAAATACTCCAGTAAAATCAATTTGGGAAATTAAGGAATACTTATTTTGCAGAGAACAGAGCAATGTGTGATAAATGCCAAATGAGACCTGGTTTTTGTTAATTTTAAAAAAGGTCCAAAGAAAAAGGCGACTGGCCTACAAGCTGGATGAAGATAGTGGCCACCATACTCAGGTCTTGACTGTATTACTATAACAAGCAACATATTATACCCATTAAGTCATTATCTTCATTATGGACTTTTCTTTTTTTAAGATTTGAATGGCAATTTAAAGAGAAAAGCAAAGGCATTAAAGGCAAGATTCTATTTTTCTTTACAGTTGAGTAATATCCATTGTGAAATGCACACTTCTCATCCATGAGTAGCATCCATTGTGTATATGTACATCTCTCAAGCATTCATCAGCTAGATTTGATAGATTCCATTTCCTAGGCGTTATGAATAGAACAACAATGAACCTGGATAAGCAAGTTATCTCTAATGCCAGATGTAAAATCCTTTGATTTCCTTACTGTAATGGTCTGAATAGGTATGACCTAGATAGACTCATGTTTGAATGCTTGGCGCATAGGGAATGGCACTATTAGGAAGTTTGGCCTCAATGCAGTTGGTGTGGTCTTGCTGGAAGAAGAGCATCACTGTGGGAGCTTTGAGGTCTCCTATGCTCAAGCTACAACCAGTGACAGTCTCCTTCTACTGCCTGCACAAGATGTATAACTAACTCTCAGCTCCTCCAAACTATCTCAGTCTGCCACTGCCATGCTTCCTTCCCACCATAATAGACTAAACCTTAAACTGTAAGCCAGCGCCAATTACCAGGTTCATGGTGTCTCCTCAGAGCAATGAAACCCTAAGACACTTACTAAGGGTTGTATAACTGAGTCATGTGGTAGTTCTATTTCATTTTTTGAGAAATCTCCAATTTGATTTCCAAGGTAGCTACACAAGTTTTACATTTCCACCAAGAATGTGTAACTGTTATTTTCCCCACATCAATGCCAATACTTGCTGTCATTTGTATTCCTGACCAATGCCATTTTAACTATGGTAAGATGGAATCTTAATTTTTATCTGCATTTCCCTGAAGCCTAGGATGTTGAACACTTTTTTTTTTAAGTGTTTACAAGCCATTTGTAATCCTAACCTAAGCCATTTCTCCAGCCCCACATAGTTTATTTTTAATAGGGTAGTTTCTTGGTGTTTAGATACTTTAGTTCTTTGTATATTCTAGACACTAATCTTCTGTTGGATCTATAATTAACAGATTTTCTCCAATTCTGGGTGTAGTTTTCACTGCAAAACTGTTTCCTTTGTACAGGAAGCCATCTAATTATATGATCTCCTTGTCAACTGTCGATTTTACTTCCAACATTTGGGAGTCCTTCCAACAATGGGAGTCCATTCATTAAGTCCTATTTCTACCTACAAGATGAAGTACCCTTCCCGCTTTAGCCTCTACCAGTTTCAGAGTAAACAGAATCATACAACTTGTAGGTAACTTGATTAAACTGAAAAAAAACAAACAAAAAAAAAACAAAACAAAATACTTAAGGCACCCAGGATCAAGAAGCCAAATACTTCATCTCTCTTATTATGTGGATTCCAGCCTTGAATCATTTGTTTATCTCGGAGTAAGTTCCAGGTAATTACCAACAGACCACTGGGAGTAGAAGCATTAAGGTAAGATAATAAAACAGAGATCAAATGTAAGTGGAATAGGAATACTGAAGATGGAAAGGTTCAAACACGGATGGGGTGGAGAAGGCTTAACCAAAACCTGCTAGGAAAGAAACTATATGCGATCCTATGATCTTGCATGCTTTGCAACTTTAAAAAGCAGAGGACATAAAAACCCTGGTAGCATAAAAGAGCAGAAGCAGGAATACAGGGTTAAAGGTTTAGGTGAGGATGAGAGCAGAGGATAAAAGAAATCAGAGGGTTAGGGATGGGTTAATCAAATCAAGAATGTATAAAGCCTTATGGAAACCCACTAGTTCATAAGCTAATTAAGAGATGGGAAAAAAAGGGGAAGGGGGTTTGGGCGGAAGTACCCTGCAAAGGTGGACAATACTGCTCTCAGAAGACATGAGTTGTTTAATGAAAATCTAAGTGTCAGGCATGGTCAGGGAGGCCTTGAGGCATCTAAAACAACCTTACTGGCACTGCTCTTAGTTGCACATCATAACAGTAAAAACCTATTTCTGAAGACAGCCCATTCTGGTTTCCATACGCTGAGGAAATAATCTCAAACTGACCAGGACACCTTCTCCCTGCTAGCTAGGTTTCATAGTGCAGGAAAGTGCTTGCCCTGCTACACTACTAACCTGCCAGGAGCACTGCACTCACTGACACAACAAAGACAATTATGGGGATAAGCAAGCTTTCTAACTGCATTTGAGGTCTGATACACTAACCTTGTTAAAAGCCCATGACTGGGGAAAGATTACAGTTCTTGGGTGTGTAAGGTAACTTACTGAGTTCCACTAAATAATCAATAGTAAGGCCTCTTAGTTAAGATTTATGTTTATACCCATACACATAGATAAATGCTGCTTGCAACCTTTCTTACATTGGGCAGCAGTTAATATAGAGAATATAAGAGACGGAATGCTCAGCTCTATGAGTCATCTATACCAACCAACCTCAACCAAGGCTCAGGAAACATCATGCAAGAATGGGGTGGAAAGAATGTTAACGCCTAGAAGATGCTAAGTAGAGCAGTGAAATGTTGTCTTTTAGACATGACATGGCTGATGCCTCATAACATCACTTCATGATTTCTGTTTGCTTACACAAGACTGGCACAATGTCAAGTCAACAGAAACTTTAGTGAGGATAAGGAAGGGCTTCTAAGGCCTCACTCCTTTCGGAAGAGCTATTAAGTTACTGGCTGGTGTGAGAGGGTTACTTTTCTTATGGCCAATTAACAGGATGCCCATGCCACAGAGGGTAGCCTACATCTATTAAAATATGGTCAGTACTAACTGGATTCAGGGTTATTAGTAATAAAGATGACCTGTTGAAGGGTTGAAGGGTCCTGGAGGAAGGGTTAGGAATTAAAGGGAGGTATGGGAGGGAGGTCAAATCAAAATACACGGCATATGTGTATTTTCAAAAGTTTTTAAAGGGAGATGTTCTTACATGATGTAAACAAAATGGAAGACAAGGTAAGACACCCCACTTTACACAGACTAAGATGGAGAAAGAAAGGCAAGGCAGGGTTAAGTTTAAGGCAAAGGTTAAAAATAAATCAAAAAACAAAAACCAAAGATTCTCCTCCACAGCTTAAAGTATGTTGTTTTAGAATATCTGCTTTTTAAACTCCCATGCTCAGATCTATAAACTGACACAATACAACTAAAGATTCTCCTTCATATCCCACTATTCTACTGGCAATTATGCTAAGAAAAATATCCCTATATCCCATAAAAAGTATTCTAGGTGATGCCAATAAATCGGGAAACAGGTAATGTTCCTGAGCATGTGTCTTGGCATACAATTAGCACTTCAGAAACATGAACTACAAGCACAGAGCAGATATAGGGAGAGGACAAGGCTGGAAATGGAATAGGGAGGGACACACAGCCTGGAAAGGAATATTTTCTAGAGCTAGTTCTGACACTGGTAGATGTTCAATAGCATCCTGACTCTGTAATCATCTTCTGACTGGGAAAACCCTACTAGAACCTTCTGATAGGAAATGAAAACATTTCTTCACACACATTTTTATTAAACAAATAAGGCTGGTAGTAGAACAGTTTTTATTTAATGCATAAACATATAAGTCCCATTATTAGAGAAATTATTGGTAAATATGGTCAATGGTCACATCTATGTATTAATTCTTTAAAAATCAGAAGCAGTAATTAGGATAGACTCTACATTCTCTCCACTACATTGTGAAGTGTCTTGTGTAGTCATATTCTATTGTTGGAATGACAGCTTGAACAAATTTCAAAAAAATTAAAAGATACCTGAATGTCTTTGGCTAAGGAAAATAAGATTTGTAAACAGTATTGTTCTAAATCCATAATAATTATCATTTTTATAAATTTATCAGAAACATAAAATCTTATATCGAGTCTATTAAAATTCGCCTAGCCAAGCAAATTTGTACCTGCTTAAGAGAGGTGCTCTACAGATGACAGATTGGCTATCTGTTCCAATTTCTGAATTTGAAATTTCTAAATGTGAAGTTCATATATGTTGAATTACTACAATATTTATAAGGCACTGTTGTCATTAATGTGTTCAAGTAAGTATAAAACTCATTCATTTACTTTGCCCCTTTACTGCTTACAAATTTTCTAGAATTTATACGAACTTACAATGAACCAAGTATGAAAACACTGTAGCCAATGAAAAACAAATCCGATGCAAGCACTCCATAAGAGAATCTGACCTCATAAGGGGCATCTCACAACCAGAGGATGGACTACATTGTACCATTTTCATTTAATAAAATGGTGACTTTTTTTTTATTGTACCTAGAAACATTTCAAGCTTATTTAGGTTTGAATAGGAAAATTATTATGAATCATCTATAGCATTCCAAGCTGCTACCTACCTAGCCTTTAACATAGAGATAAGTGTGAAAGTTAATGTACATCGAGATTCCAGAAATAAATCTTACTGGACTGAAAAGAAACTTACTTGTTTCCATTACAAATCAACCCAAGGTTCCTCTGTAGAATGCTTTATTAGCAAAACACAGGTTATCATACATTTAAGGTATGAGCAACCTGTCTCTCACTGAATGGTATAAATCACAAAATTCAATACAAACCTATGTCCAAATTAATTCAGTTTACTTGGTATGCCATCACTCACTGTGAGTGCTCTGATATGGACACATGCATCTCAGAGAGATGTGACAAATTGCTTGGACATTAATACTCATCTGTGCTTCCTGTCCACCCAGAAACTGAGCCAGAAAGCCAAAAGGAGATATGTTTCCACAGGAGAAAGATTTACAGTTGCACTTTACTTCTAATTAACCTGCTTAACTTGAAATCTTTGCTTCAGGGAGGGCTAAGGTTGATACAACCTTAACTTTACCATCACCTGATGGGAACACACACACACGCACACACACACACTCTGAGCGTGGCCTACTTTTCATAATATAACACATCCTAGAGAAATTAGATTTTCACAACAACTTCTATACATGAGGGGCTAAAATAAACTATAGGTTCTGTTATGAAAGTTACATTAAATTTCCAAAATGAACAAAAAAATCTGTAGGAGTCATTCGCCACGGATCATATACACACGTAAGGATACATATGAACACCAAGCTCTCCCCCGCCTTCTGCAACTGTCTCAATAATTTTCTTCATCACTTCAGCATGCCTGGAAGCAAACAACAAATCTTATTAGCATGGGTCAATTTGAGCAAAATAAACAAAATTTTAAAAAGCTTACTGTAATTGCTCAAGCTAATCTTTAATATAAAGTAATTGAACTACAAAATACTCTTGTCAATTGTCAAACTATGAAAACACTTTCATTGGAAGGCATTTCTAAATGTTGTAATCACCATAAACTCAATAGCATCAGCTAGCTTTCTGATAATAGAGGCAGAAAACCAGAAGGGGAAATCCTGCCAACTGGTAAATGCTAGGTAACTGGTAAAAGCTAGGGATGTTTGCTCTGGAAACATAAATAGCAGGGTATGTAAATACAAAACAGAAAGAAAAAAGCTATGAGACCCCCCAATAATCTTGTGATTTTAAATGTTTATTGTTACAGTGTTTGGGTATGTGTAGATATGTGCATACCATGTGCACGAATATGGGTATATGCATACCATGAACATGTGATATGTCAAGGGAAATTTTCAGTACTTGATTCTCTCCTTCCCTAATGGATTCCAAGCTCCTGGAGCAAGAGCTTTTACTAATAAGCCATCGTACTAGACCCTTAAATGTTTAAAGATTTATTTGGCTTAGGAAAAAACTATAGCTGAAAGGCTCAATAAAAGCTAAGAATCAGAACCAAGTTTATATTTCCCCTCTGTACTAATGAGTATTATTTATCTGATTCTACTTAAAAAAAAAAAAAAAACCTTTGGATTTCCATGAAGACAGTACTATCAAGAGTCTGTGCTATGCACAGACATACACATAATTCAAGTCTCTCCTATGCTGCAAATTGGTGACATCAACTAAAGGGAAAAAAAAAATCAATATACAAAACATACAGCTCTTCATACATTCCCTAGTTTAGACAGTGCTATTTCAGTTCTTGTGAACAATCCTCAGAAGATCCTCAGAAAACTAACACTGTCCAAGGGAGTCCTAAAAATGTTCCCATTTCTTATATAGGGCCTCAGATTTCATATCTCATCACATTCTACTTCATAAAATAATCATTTGCTTTATTAAACTGTTTAATGTAATTATCTGGTACTTATCTCTTCTTCTCAATAGAGTAAACTTATGGCAAAGACACACATTCCACTCAATTAGAACATATTAAAATTTCAAACTCATAGAACAGATTGACTCTCAAAAAATGATCAGTTTTAGATAATTTAAAATTAAAAGTAGGCCACCTGGTGCTTATTATAAGCTGTTCTCACTACAGAGAAAGGAAAGGCAGAGTAAACCTACCTACACACACTTAGCCCAAGTCTTGTGCATGTTGCATATAATAGATGGGGAAACAGGAGAAGAAAACCAAACACGAAATAACAATAAAATCCTAATGAATTACTACAGAAATATTAAAAATCTTGACATAAATAAGCTGAGAAGTGGAAGCAAGCTTTCTTTGGGGTAAGAAGTTCAGCAAATAAAAAGGTTGCATAAAATAAAAGGATGTCATCAACAGTTTTTAGCTTTGATACACACTGTATAGCCCAAGATAGGCTAGAATTTGCAATCCTCTTGCCTCAGCCTCCCAAGTAAGTGTGTTGGGATTGTAAATGTAACCCACCATGCTCACTAAACAAATTTTTATTTAAAAATTTATCTAATTTTAGCTTGACTTTACTTGGATTCATGAAAACACATTGACAAAGAAAAAATGCCAAAGCTCAAAATTCAGTTGCCTTGGGAAGGCCAAAGACTTCCTAATGGAAGAGCTTACACTCCACATTCATGTAAAGAAGACTCACAACACTTTACTCCATGTCTAAAAGATAAGTGCTATGAGTTTACAACAAACTGCCTAAGCTACTGATAAAACGAGAATGATCTATAATTAAACAAAGAAAAGCAAAACAAAATTCTTAGTACTACATTTAAATAAATCGGTAATATTTATTGTCCTTTCTCTTGGATATTTAACTAAGCAAAAGAAGCACATTTCTAAAGATGAAAGAGAATTTTGCTTATAAAGTAAAATTTTCTGTTACTGATGTTTACACAACTCCATGTAATAAACTCATGAAGCTGACACACACAAACAACAAACACACTCTTCTCTTTCCTCAAACACATATACACCCAGACCTGCATGGGTGAACTGAACACATAGGAGGTGGTGGGAGATGAGGATGGTTTTCAATGGTCACTGTTTTCTTCACATGATCTTGACTGATGTCTTCATACATGTGCTCAACTGTTAAAGGCTGTCGTTGCTGAAAGAATAAAAGGTGCTGTGAAACCACTATTGAAGCTTGTAGCCTACACCTATTTATAAATATTAATTCTCTAATATCACTTGAAATTTACAATTTCAGATTATTCAGCATGACCAGATTGTTTGAGAAAGAATTCTGAACACTCAGGCTCTGTAACAGGAGCCATCCTTAATGTTGAAAAGATGCTACAAATTGGTAAGTTTATAGATCCCAAACATTTTTAAATTTTAAGAATTTATCCCTTAGGCCCATTTCATTTTTTGCTTTCTTTTAACAAGTCATAAAATGGCAAGTTAAATGAGTTGATCTTACTTCAATTATTCTCCAATCCAATATTAGCATAAAAACTAGTAAGGGAAATACTACTTGACCTAAGCTTGTAAATGTTTACATACTCCTCAGATGTATCTTGACAAAATATAAGGAATTATACAGAGTTTAACTTCTCAAATTTTGAAGCAATAAACTTAGAGGAAAAGACTCAGGAATCAGCATACAACATATTATTTGTATTTAATACTTAGCACTGTCACACTGAATAGTTTATTATAAATGTGTATCAAGTTCAATAATAAAACTAAAAAATGACTTCAAAAATTTAAAAGACCATATATACTCATGGAGCAAATAAAGAGACTAAATTAAATCAAAAGCACCAATTTAAAGTATTTACTTTCTATTTCTTTCTACTTTACCTCATCATAGCCAAACAACCATAGCCGTGGTGTCTGGTAATATTTGTCATAAGTGATGTACAGGTCATAAGTCCTCGTTTGTAAAATAGCATCTTCACCTCCAGCATCCGCTTTAGCTTTACAAGCTTCCACTATTTTCCTTGTGTCTAAGGTAGCCTGTTACACAACAATGAAAAAAATTTAGGGCCATTAAAAATTATTCTGAAAGACTATTGTCATCATTGAAAACACCAACTCCCAAGTACACTCATAAAAATTATCTTAAAAATACAAATTTACAAACCTCATCTGTTTCCAACAGTCCACTCTCTTCATATTCTTATATAAAAAAAAAAAAAGAAAAAGGTTAACTGAGTTAAACTTAATGTATCAAGACTTTAATCTTTTTAGTTTGATATATTATCAGCAAAGTAGCATGATTTTTTTCTTCTTAAAAATTTAATAAACAGATTTGTTCTCACCATAGAACTTACAAGCTTGGCATAAGATTTTCTATTCTTACCAAATCATGGACTTTTTTGCCTTCTCACTTACAGTACTTTCCAGACTCACTCAGACATACCCAAGTGGCATAAAGTGCCTTCTGAAGCCATTAAGTAAAATAAAATAAGCCTTACTTGAACATAAGCACTATGATACCATGACAATGGCCATGATATAAGTGAGGTGCTTACAAATGGAAGCCAGATAGCATGCAGCCCAGATATGCTCAATAGACAAAGGGATGATTTAGGTATCATGGATGAAAGACACTGCTCAGCATAAAATGTCATCGTTTTACTTGGAAAACCTGCAATTCAAAACTTAGAGTGTCATATTTCTAGAATTAATTTCATTTTTAATATTTTCAAGACAGTTGACGGCAGGTACTGTGAGACCCCTGAAATCCTGTTATAAGGTAACTAACAACCACAGCTGGCTACCTACAATATGCTAAAAGTTAAAAGTGGTTTTGGTTTCACTATGCCCAGGCCTATAAGACTAGTTTCTACCTTTATGGACTCAGAGGCCACTAAAAAACCAATGTAACTTATTCCTGCACATTGAAACACTTTCTTTCCTTGCCTTTCACATTATATTTTATTGCCTTTCTGCTAACTTTCCTGATGCTGCTTCTTCAGTATTTTCTTCTCTGCTTCTTT
>NW_022196894.1:43010316-43016242 GCF_008632895.1 Mastomys coucha | reverse complement strand
AAAAAAAAAAACAGAAAAAACAAAACAACAACAAAAGCAGCACTTTTAATACTTTAGTGACAGAAGTAGGAAAGATTTCAAGCCTGGGACTTTGTCTTCTCGAACACACTACCATTAAAGATAAACTAATCAGATTCGATGTTTTGGTTTTTTCTTTCCAAAAAAATCGCTAGGGTTAGGGTATGTAACACAGACACAAACTTTATTTTGCAACAACACTGGATGATTAATGGGAATTACAAATCATATATCTAAAACTGACCTGACTCCTTCCATGGTAATTACTCTCAGTTAATGGCCTTTCTCCAGACACTCAGGTCACATTTGTCTACCCTGCCTGTCACATTTCACATCTAATCTAGCATCAAATTGCTTTTGCCCTACCCTCAAAATATTTTCACAATCCTGTTTCTCACTGCTACCATTATTATGAGCCTAGCCCAAGCTACTATTATTTTGTGTTTTTATTTATTTAGTGTATGTTATAAAAAGTTTCCTATTTTCTTTTTCCTCTCACTATAATTCTATTCTTGGTTGACAATTCGATTAAATACAGAATTAACTAAAATTGAAATGGCTACACACCTGTGAGAGTTTTTTCTATTATTTGTGAGGGAAGGCCCACTTCTAATGCAGATCTTTGAGGTGAGAAGATGCACCTTTAATCAAACTTCTGCTAGCAGCCTGTACAAAGGACAGAGGAAAAAGGACACTCCTTCTTTCTGCCTGCTTGTTCTCACCCTTATTAGCAAGTCCATTCCGTCACTGACATTAAAACCTACTTCTCCCAAGATCATGGTATACACTGAAGATTAGCAGACATGTGTCCTCAAAGACTGAACAACTACTGGATTCTTGGACCTTCTGTTCATAGACAGCCACTGTTGTTGTATTAGCTGAACCAGCCTATAAGTTATTCTAATAAATGCCCTTTACATTATAGATAGGCAAGCAGACAGACATAGATTCATTCTATAAGTTCTGTTACTCTAGATAACTTTGACTAACACAACCCTCAATTTTACAGTCACAGTGATTCTGTTCAAATGCTGTCTCATTTTACCTAGAAAACTGCTTCAGTGGCTTCTACTCCCTAGTTAGGACACTATACCATCTGGCTCCCAGTGACTTGTCTGACTCCACTCTCTACTATCTTCTTATTCTCTAGATATGAAATACTTTATATAAGTCACACATGTTCCCACCTCAGGACCTTTGTAGTATACTCCAACATAAACAGCTTATTTACTCCCTTCATTGCAGATATATTTTCAAAGAATATTTCTTGATTAACTTAGTAAAATATAGAAATAGTACTCCCCAAGATATCTTACCCTCTTACCTCATCTTTCTCTCTTAACACTGAAAATAATCCAACACAATATATTTCATTTATTTATCTATTTTCTGAATTTTTATCTAGTTAAAACAAGAATTCCAAAAGATCATGTCTGTTTCATCTCCAGCCCTAAAAGGGGGTCTTAACATACATTTATTTAAAAAAGAAATCTGAGGGTTGGAGGCTAACAATGATGTAGGCGTATATAACAGCTATGCAAAAGAATAAAAGCCCAATGGAAGACATAAACGTTAAGGAAGAAAAATCAGTCACAAAAATAAAGGGAGAAAAAAATAGGATGTATTAACACAATCAAACAATAAAGTCACTACATACAGTAGGATTGTCTTTAACAAGGAGGTCCTCACATAGTGATAGCAGTCCCTTCATCTATTTTTAACTATCTGAGATTTAGTTTCTATTATTCTAAGATTAGTGAAGCAGAAGGGCTGGAGAGGCAGCTCAATGGTTAGGAGCACTGGCTGCTCAGAACTAGGGCCAAGTTTCCCACATCTACGGGGTGGCTCACAATTATTGGCAACTCTAGGGTCCAACACCCTTTCTAATCCCCTTCATGAATGTGATGCCCATTCATACATGCAAGCAAAACACTGATACACACCAAATAAAAAAGATAAAATATGGATTTTGAATGGCCACATATTTAGAAAGCCTTCTAGCACTCCGCTGTGCTTTGAATCTGCATCATCCTCCAGTAGAGGTTCCTATTCTGAGTGCTTCCCTTCTGACAGCATGGTTTTAGGAGGTTGAGAAGCCTTGGGGAGGTAGGGCCTGACTTGTGGGACAAGTCAGAGGAGGTGGGTTTCTGAAGGCTATAGCTCAGCCCTTGCTTTTAGCTGCTGTTTCCTACCCTGCTACTGTGCAAACAGCCATTTTGCCACAGGCTCCTCACATCAACAGAGTAACTCCATCAGGTTTTTCCACTGATGATGAACTGAAAGCTCTTAAAACTGAACCAAAATAGATCTATCTTCCCTTGCTTCTGTCATATATCATGGTGATGTATAAGTGTACACTATTCTGTTAGAATGGTTGGTTTTGATCTTTTGTAATAATGTTTCATTAATATATGGCCCTGCTCTTTCAAATTCATGGCTTCTTTTCTCATTAACTGTTGTTATATGCAGCAACAAATATAATATCAGAATATAAGCTGCTTATGTCTATATAGTGTTACTTATGAAGTATGTTTGCAAGACTATTTGGTATTGGATAGCCAAGTGGTGTGCTCCTCCCTGGGGAAGACTATTTCTCCCATTCTCAGCATTCCTTAGCTGCCTGTAGTTCTTGTGCAGGGTTGAGGCCTCCGGGGCTTTCCCTCCACCCACTCAGCATTTCTACTGTTGTTATCCTTGTTCAGCTTACATTTGGGCACTCATGTTGGTCAGACTTTAAATGGACACAGCTCCTGACCCTCCTTGAAGACACAATAATCTCTAGTCCTAGTCCTTTGGCTCTTACAGTCCTCCCACACCTTATGTGGCAATGACTCTTGAGCATTCTGCATGGGAGTTGTTTTGTTGATGATGGTGATTCTTATCTGGTAACCAACATTATTTCAAAATTTAAAGGAACAAAAGAGGGTTCTACACAGCTCTAACGTCCACATTAAGTAGACATTAAGTCTCTTTGCCCATGCATGACACACACCTGTAATCCCAGCACTCATGAGGCTGAGGCAATACGATCATGACTCTTAAGTCAGACTGAATTACATAAGGAGATCCTGCTTAAAAACAAAACAAACCAATGAAAAAACTATCTTTCCATGTCTAAAAGCACAGGACTGCAGTCCTAGCACTTTGAGGTGGGAGAATTTTTGAGCCAAGAAAATAATAAGATGCTATCTAGTGAATCCTTTGAGATTTATGACTAATCCTAGTAGAAGTAATTCTGTCAAAATCATGTTCTAACTAAAATAGAAGAATGTAAAATCAAAATAAGTTTTATCCTGACCTGATAAAATTTAAAATAAACTAAATATTCACAAGGCTCTAAAAGGTTAAGCCAACAGAAAAGTATTCTTAGTCCACATGAAGTATAAATATTAGAGAATCACCAGTCTAATGGAATTAAAGCAATCTGAACTAGTAATACCTTCCATGTCTGCAGCTTCCCCTTCATCTTCCTCCTCTTCTTCATCACACAGTGCTGAGCAATCTTGGAGTTTTATACTGTCCTTTGAAATTAATTACACTTAAGTTATGCAAGTGCATGCTCCTTAATTCAATATTAAGCATACTTAGCATGAAACTTTTATCAGCAGTATTTATTTCCTTCCAAAACATTAAATAGCCTGTCACATCCATGGCTCCATTCTTGGCATTGCTGATAGAGTGAAGAGCACAGAATCAGTCCTCTGACTGACTGCCTGTGCCCCTTCTATGAATAGTTTTACGACCATGCATCATTTAGTGATGAGGACACTGTTGGGTGGTTTCACCAGAGAAGACCAGTATAAGTAAGGTAGCCTTGACACAACCAGAAGATACCATCTTACACAAACTCAACAGCATTAGTGTGGCCTTCCTCATAAATATTTATACTGAACAGAATAGTAACTAAACTAACCACAGTAAAAATCAATGTCATCTAATCAGGTAGTTTATGTTCCCTAGAAATTCACACACCAATGACAATGACTAACCCATAAATAAATCAGAAGTAACATGCTAAATGCTGTGATTTAAAAGTATCAGAGGGTATTAATAATAGGTTCCAAAGTCACCTTAGGTGACCATTTAAAAGTCATTTCTAACCAAACTCTCACTGCAACAGTACATACTTTTAAAAAAAAAAAACATTTATTTTGTGTGTGTACATGTACAGAGTCCAGAGGAAATCTTTAGAAGCTGGTTCTCTCTTCCCACCAATGTGAGTTGTGGAGATTGAATTCAGGTCATCAGACCAGGCAGTCAGCACCTTCACTCACTGAATCATCTCACAAGCCCCAAACACTACTTTTCACTGCTAACTACCAGTGCATGGGTATTAAAAAATTAGTTCATCTGGGCAGTGGTGGCACACAGCTTTAATCCCAGGATTCAGGAGGCAGAAGCAGGTGGATCTCTTAAGTTTGAGGCCAGCCTGGTCTACTTAGTGAGTTTCAAAATAGCCAAGGCTACAGAGATAAAAACAAGAAAAGAAAAACAGCAAGTATTCTGTATTTTTTCATAGCATTTCAAACAATCATATAAAAATATGAAGCAGATGCAATCAATCTGAGAAAAGAACTACAACATCTAACCTAAATCAAATTCAAATGTACTAGCACAAAAGCTTCACGCAATTATACTTATGTTTACCCACACAAACTTAAATGATTACTCAAAATGTCACCATTTTGGCTGATACTAAAGTACACAGTGAAACCTCTAAAAACAGAATTTTAGAAGTTACTTCCAGCAATTTAAAAAACAAAACAATTGCCGGGCGGTGGTGGCTCACGCCTTTGATCCCAGCACTTGGGAGGCAGAGGCAGGCGGATCTCTGAGTTCGAGGCCAGCCTGATCTACAGAGTGAGTTCCAGGACAACCGGGGCTACAGAGAAACCCTGTCTCGAAAAACCAAAACAAACAAACAAACAAACAAACAAACAAAAAAACTGGTTAGAATAGACTACAAAATGTAATACTAATATGACATTAGCAGCTGCTAATCATCAGCAAAGGCAACCTCTCACAAATTTCCCTTTGAACCACTTACTATTCACTGTACTTACACTAGTGTGTTTATAATAATCCATAGCAGTTACAAGCCTGATTACCTGAGTTCTATCTGCTGGACCCACATGACGGAACAAGAGAACCAACTACCCCAAGTTATCCCTCAGATTTCTACATCCTTGCTTTGATACACACACATTCACATACACAAACCCAAAATAAACAAATACAATTTAAAATTTAAAATTTATATATAAGCAAAAACTAGGGTCACTGACTTTAGAAAGGTTAAGCAATACCTTGCTTTCCAGTGTAATCTCCTTAACTGCTTCAGTAATTCCTGTAATACCTGTTTAAAATTCAGCAGAAAAAAAAACACTAAAATTAAGCTGCAAACATTCCAGTTATGTGGATAAATCACTTATTTAAATTTTCACAACTCTGAAACTGACATATCTTGACCAAATCTTTACAAATGAACTTTTACAAATAATCCCAAAGGTACCTCCAAAAATATGCCTCAAAAGGGTTCTAAATTAGAAATGTATCTCTCAGGGTTGTTTTGATTTGCATTTCCCTGATGACTAAGGATGTTGAACATTTCTTTAGGTGCTTCTCAGCCATTTGGTGTTCCTCAATTGAGAATTCTTTGTTTAGCTCTGTACCCCATTTTTTAATAGGGTTATTTGGTTCTCTGGAGTCTAACTTCTTGAGTTCTTTGTAGACATTGGATATTAACCCTCTATCAGATATAGGGTTGGTAAAGATCTTTTCCCAGTTTGTTGGTTGCCGATTTGTCCTATTCACAGTGTCTTTTGCCTTACAGAAGCTTTCAACCCTGAGATTCCACCTCACACCAGTCAGAGTGGCTAGGATAAAAAGCTCAGGTGACAGCAGATGC
>NW_022196894.1:42957461-43009677 GCF_008632895.1 Mastomys coucha | reverse complement strand
GTACCTGACTAATACAGATGTAGAGGCTCGCAGCCATCTATTGAACTGAGCACAGGGTCCTCAGTGAAGGAGTTAAGAGAAAGGATCAATGGAGCTGAGGGGTTTGCAGCCCCTTAGGACGAACAACAATATGAACTAACTAGTACCCTCAGAGCTCCCAGAGTCTCAACCACCAACCAAGGAGTACACACAGTGGGACTGATTGCTCTGGCAGTGTGTATAGTGGAGGATTGCAAATTCGATCATCAATGGACCTCAGCCCTGTGAAGGTTCTGTGCCCCAGTGTTGGGGAATGCCAGAGCTTATAAGCAGGAGAGGGTGGGGTGGCAGGCATGGGGAGTGGAGAGGCAGCTCAGCTGGGGTTTGTTTTTGTTGTTTTCGTTTCTTTGTTTTTTAGAGGGGAAACTGGGAAGGGAGAAATTTACATGTAAATAAAGAAAATATCTAATAAAAAAAAATAATAATAATAAAAAAAAAAAGAAATGTATCTCTATCACCATGGCTTGGTCCATTACTATTCTTCATTTGAATTTTTATCAAACATACACTATGATCAAGAGATTATATGACTTCTGCTTACAGTTTAATTAGACCTGCATCAAAATTAGGTTTTGGTTATGTGGACATACTATTTGCTTCAAAAATCTTGGCCATCTGAATGTAGTAAGACCATACCTCACTCTTATGGACCTTTTACTACACCAAGCATTTCTACATTTTATCCTTACAAACTCCATCTGTGAAACAGAGTAACACTTTCTCCTTATAATGAAATGACGTTGACAGACAGACTTAGGTTAGTTATTCTCACTGTATTCAGTGGGTACATCCTCAGAAGTCCCTTGTCACAGAAGGTATAATGCAGATAAGCAGCAGCACTACACCATTGCCCTGCATAATGATCCAATCCCAGGCACCTATCAGTTCTCAAAAGGACAGTTTAACCAGGCTGGGAAACTCAGTAAGATAGGAGTACCTATTATAACAGATTTAAGTCCTAAATTCAAAATGCACTTAGCTCCCAATAAATGCAGCATATTTTCTAATTCTAAAACTGGCATGCCTTTAACATTCCTAAACCAAAGGATGATGAGCTCACCTTCACAAATGGAAGATGGCACACTCCTAAGACCAGCACTACAAGTTTTTATTTCATGGCAGTTTGGCTATCATCCTACAATAGATATGACCAATCAAGACAGTAAAACCCAAATCTTAGCCAGTCAAACTAAAAACACAAAATTATTTACTGGACATAAAAAGAAACCTCATCAATCTGCCAAAATATAGAAATGTATCGGTCAAATATATAATAATGTAGTAGTATACCATTAAGCCCAACCCCAAGGCATGGGCTGGACAAGCCTTTCTGCAGTGGGAAGCAGTCATGCAGGGATTCCTGATGGTCAAAAGGGCTAAGACTAAGTGACTACTAGGTGCTTAGCCTTCAGTATGACTCTTTATCCCCAGGGCTCAGGGAACTCTAGGGAAGAAGTGGTAGAAAGCTAGTGGGTGAGAAGGAATGCTGAGGGATGCTGTATTCTGGCCATGACATGGACAGTGCACCCATGATCTCACAGCATCTCTCTGGTTATCTGCATAAGACCTATACAAGATTAAGGCAATGAAGCTTACATCATGGATGGGGAAGGTACTCATGAGGTTCCATCCCAGGTGAGTACCACTGGTGTTGATGGCTGCTCAAGGGGTAAAGATTTGTGTTTGTTTTGCAGGGAGGTACCACGGGTGGGTTGCCCAGCCTCTGGTGGTTGATCCCACATCCATGAACATGTAGTCGACATTAATCAACTCAGTGAACTATTTAATCATTTAAATGAAAAAAATCATTTAAAAAGAAAACAAAGGAGGGGATGCTTAGAAGTTAAGTGCACTGGGTGCTCTTCCAGAGGACCAAGGTTAGATTCCTAGCACACATGGTAAATAAGAACTGTTTCTCTTATTTTAGGAAATCCTATACTCTTTCTTCTGGCCTCCCCAGTGTGTACACTCGATATAGGCATACATATTGATAAGATATCAGACACATAAAAACCAATAAGGACATGAGAATTTTTTTAAAAGGACACAAAGGTGAGGGGGTAACCAAGAATATGAACAAAGTATACTAGACATATATAAAATTGTCAAAAGATAATTTTTTAAATATTCTTAATTTTAAAAGTATACACCCGACAAAGCAAAAGAAAGCTCAAATGTTTCTAAATAGTCACACTCTAGACTTGTGATGTTCTATTCTGTCAACCTGGTTAGTGTGGGATAGCCAGCTATCTGGTTAAAAACTAGTCCAAAGTTTGCAGTGGAGGTACTTTTTAAGAGACTTTGAATAAATACTAAAACCAGTATTAAATAAAGCAAATCATCTTTCAAAAAGTAGGTAAATTGTATCAAATCAAGTAAAGGAGAGAAAAGGAAATGAAAGCAGTAACTTCCTGCAGCATCAGCCGCTCTGTGGCACTCCAGCCTGTTGGGGCACGCCCTGTAAACTTATATTACAGTGTAGCAGTGATCCTCAAAGGATGACCACTGGAGAATTGAAATTACCACAAGAGATCCTATCCTGGGAGAGAGTAGGATTTAAGTCCTGGCTAGAGAGGAAGAAGGAAGTGTTCTCAGGCCTGACAATTTATGTCCTAGCTAAATCCACATTATATTACATTTCCTGGTCTTTGTTTTATCTTTTTAAAATCATAGCATCACTGAAGAGAAGGAAGAGATCTTTTTTCTTCCAAGTCTAACCAAAACTGTAAATAAATCCATTGCTATATCCTGTGGTTTTCCTCTAGCCTGACAGAAAGTTCCATTTCTTCTGTCATACCTATCCTTCCAGCATACCTCTGTTGGTTCTGCACCTCTAAATAACTGAACAATACAGGAGCTAATAATAGGAAAAAGCAACAATGAAACCTGGATGAGGCGAAGCAAGGGAAACTGGCCTCATTTGGGAGTACTGCTTTATCCTGAGACACAGTTTAAAGTTATAATTCTTTAAATATCTCTAATGAAGAACAGAATTCATTATATATAGCTAATAAACTGAAAATCAATACTTTTGCTACTTCCCACAGGGGACAATGGTGTTACTTGTTCTGTAGCTTTAAGTAAACATTTTTTAGCAGTCAACTTTTTGTAGACTTTTGCCAGTCCAAGCATACTACCACCTACTTAGCTCTATGCAGTATGACCCTATAAGTAGGTTCAAAGTTTAGGATAGTGTTTCTAAAATAAAATACAACTAGAAAATGAAGTATCTCTCCAGCTTTTCAGAGAAAACCACACTATAAACAATCATTTTAGTCAGTCAACAGGCAATTTACTATCGACATGTATCTTCCAACCTTGAGAAAACTAATAATGAAGAGCACTGAGAATTCTCTGAAGGATGGAGGGAAGCATTGAACAACATGAAACAGACAGGGAGAACGGCTGGTGGAACGTGTTTAGAATGATGCTGAGTCTACCACTTCCTCTAGGCTTTAGCACAAGAGATTCTGAGCAAACATATATGCAGAGTCAGTACTTTGTACTGGATTTAGTTTCTCTTCTATTTAGAAATGAAAATAAATGAGTATCTCGAATTGTAACTGAAGCAGCAGATACTCCCTTTTCTTTTTTGACTGTGGGGACAAAATTGTACCTTATGTGTCCTTTTTTAAATTTTAAATTAAGTCTACTATAAAAACTTTGTGAAAAACTTTAAAATAATTTAAGCTAAATACATGTTATTCTGTACACCTCTCACCTGTGTTGTGGTATGTATCTACCCATCCCCCATCCCCATCATCTTCTTCAATGATAGCCTCCAATTCATCGGAATATTCCATCTGTTTACACCGTTTGTAGCATGGAACTGTTAAAACAATCAGAAGCCAAATGTAATTACTAGTATATAACCCACTAATAATAAATCCATTAGAAAAAAAAGGCTTCTATCTTAAAAAGAAAAAAACTCAATATTAAGTAAAACTTTGAGAGTATCCCAATGAGACTGATAATTTAAGAGTTACACTCAGCCCAGACACATCATTATCTAGCCCCATTAATCCTTCCCCAGTCTGCTTTATCAGAAGACAAGTAAAAAGGCTCTGGTGTGAGCATCTCTGTCTTCCTTTGCCATGATCTGTGAGGAACAGCTGGCTGAAGCCAGATGATGATGCTGAATTCCAAGCTAATGAATAATATTTCACACTAATGGCTCTAGTCTCAGAATAGCAAGCACCACCTGTCACACTGAAAGGTGGTAGAGGTGACCTCTAGATTGCAAAACTAAAGTAACTATCAATATAAATTTCATAATTCATATTTAAGTTTCAATTATTTACCAAGGATAGACAGATTAAAATTCAATAACCTGCTAAATTTTACTTCTTAATAAAGGTGCCAAATGTTTCATTTAGATTAATTAACAAGTACTATTATTTTATAAACCTATAACTATCAATATCATGTGGTATAAACATTATGCTCAAGATATCATCATTAATTTCCTGTTTAAACAACCAGGATATATATTATCAACCTTAAACATATATGTACCATCAGAAAAACGTTTAGATTTTTTTGTTTGTTTTTTAGTACTGAATATCAAACACAGGGCTTTGAGCTGAGTAAGCCCTTTACCATAGAGTTGGCAGTTTACCTTTTTTAACCACTGAAATCAAATTGAAATTTTAATCACTGGAATTGAAGGAGACCACATGGTCTCCTCATATAGTTCAGGCTGGCCTTGCACTTACTATAGCAGCCCAGATAGCATTCTTTCATCCCTATATGCAAGAAAATGCACACAGGCCCATGCCTGCAAAAACTGCTAGTTTTTACATATTATCTGCCTTCCAAGTTTAGGTTAAATTACAATAGAAGTCAATGTATTGTTACATGGTGATTTTAACACCATTACAATCTTCTGATGTTTTAAAAATTAACTTCATAAATAAGATGACTTCTATTTTAAAAGAGTTGTTGTGCCTGTGGGTAAATTTTGATGGAACAATGAATAATAAAATCTTTAATCTTAAGATTTTTTTTTTTTAGTTTTTCGAGACAAGGTTTCTTTGTTTAGCCCTGGCTGTCCTGGAACAGACTCTGTAGACCAGGCTGGCCTTGAACTCAGAGATCCGCCTGCCTCTGTCTCCCAAGTGCTGGGATTAAAGGCGTGCGCCACCACCGCCTTTAATCTTAAGATTTTATATGTCAAAGGTGAAATCAATTTCATGTTCCATAAAAATTCACATCTAAAGATTAAAATCAAACAGCTAAGTACATTGTGATTATGAAATTAACTAAGAGGAATCTAAGTTTTCCTGAGGATTTCTTCCATAGCGTGACAATTATATCTTTTCTGATAAAAAGAACTGAAAAGGAAGAGATAAAAAATAAAATTTAGTAATGTATACA
The DNA here is from genome assembly GCF_008632895.1 of Mastomys coucha. Lineage (NCBI taxonomy): Eukaryota > Metazoa > Chordata > Mammalia > Rodentia > Muridae > Mastomys > Mastomys coucha. The sequence continues at coordinate 43,004,262 of NW_022196894.1, read as the reverse complement.
ATGATGTAATTCTTACCATTTTTGGTTACCAAAAACTGTTTCTCTGTTGGTAGATATGCTTTCACTTTCAATTCTTCGCCTGTAGCCCTTTAAAAACAGTGGAAAACACAAAAATACAAAATCTTGTAAAAGTCAAATGTGTAATAGAAGATATCACATGAAAATATCAAGACTATTAAGGCTTTACTTCTATGGGCAGACATTGCATTAGCACTGTTACAGAAGTCTGCCATTAAGTAAGGGCACAAAAAAGAATATACTAACATGAGTAAAATATATTGGGAGATGCACACAGAAAGAATATTTAATATTAGGCAAAAATGGTAGAATAATAAAAATAGGAAACTATTATACTTGCTTCTAAACAAAAATAAAATGCAGCTCTTTCATAATGTATCCCATCATACAACTTCTCAGATAGTCAATATCAAACTACTGCTGATTTTGAGATAAGGGCACAGGATGGAAAAAGTTGTATGATATTACAGACAAAGTAGACAATTAGCAAGATCCTTTATTCCCTAGAAGTGGGGATGGACTGGGGAGTGTAAGGGGGTAGTGGTTGAATATAGCCTACATGAAAAAAAAATTCTTCATAAAACCTATCACTTTGTACAATGACTATACACTAAAAAAAACTTTTAAAATCCCTCTTCCTACTATGTTTAAAATTGAAACTAACAGATAAAAGGTATTGAATCAAAGATGGTAATACTGAAAATAATGCTTAATAGCAAACAACAAAATCCTGTTACAGCACATAATTACAGGACCTCCAACTCCAACATGAGCTATTAATTATCAATTAATATTCTTTAAAAGGCTACTATTACTACTGTTGCCACCTTATAAATAACAAACATTTAAAAGGATCGGAGTGCTGCTCACAATCAGTGAAAGAGGCTGTAAGAGCCAGGATCAAGTCAAGAGACTGTAGGACTCTTCTTGAACCACTCCTGCTGTGAGTCAGGGCAACTGTAGTGATCTGAGTGCTCTGGCCCCTCTCTAAGAATCAGTTCAGTCTTCTGTGCACCATCTACCAGACATCTGCTAGAACAGGACAGAGCTGGCATATGGCACCTTCATAAGTATCAACACAAAACTTGAAGTTATGCTGCCTTTCAAGCTTCTTCAATTTAAACCCCATAGACTTGCGAACAAAGCCAGGAATATTTATAAACCTTACAATCATAAAGCTTCTTTCAGTAAGCTCAACTATCAGATTCAACACCAGTGCCTAAAGTTGTAAGGGAAGGAAAGAGTTAAGACCATGCTGGCTTATGTACACAAAAATATTAGTATGCAAATATTTGCTTCTCAAACTACTTTAAAATTAATATTCCTTGGCCCCAGCAATTCAGACAAAAGTGTAGGCCTTGGCATGGAGTATAACTGGGTTCTCAGTTACAGTTTAATTATTTTAACAATCACAATTCATAAAGTGAAGCTGGCAAGGTATCTCAATGGCTAAGGGTGCTTGCAACCACCTGAGTTCAATTCTTGGCATCCATGAGGTAGAAGGAGAGAACTGACTTCCATATATTATCCCATGATCTCCACACACATGCTTTGGCATGCTACACTCAAACACACACACATACACACACACACACACACACACACACACACACACACACAGTATTTTTTTAAATCTGTAAATACAGTAATCTTATCTACTAATCCCTGTTAAAAGATATTGTCTATGTATACACAGCTCCTCCTAACTGTGCTATACTTGCAACACCTTAACTACATGGATAACTTAAGGCTACAACAACAAAAAACCTTTAATAAAGAAATATGGGTCTATCATATTAAAGAAAAGTCAAGTAAGTTCTTCTAACCAAATAAGTGTTACCTTATTTCTATACTAATTTGCCTTGAAAAGGGTGGAGATATGTGTATGTGTATAAATATACACCAGAACCTAATTATGGCAAGAAACTTAAAACACATTAAATCAGAGAGCTTCTATGGACTTTAAATTTTGGAGCAAAAATACAGACATGTACACATATAAATAAATGAAGCTGACAATCTGCCATTTCTTGGTGCATAAGAATTAATGCCCTAGAAGATACACAGCAAATGATAAAGGCCAATGACAACAATTTCAGGTACATATTAAAACAAAAATGAAAGGAACTAAAGCAGGTCACAAATGAAGAATTTTCTAACTTTTGTTTAAAATAATTCAGGTGATTAAATTCTTTATCTAAAAAGAAATCTGGAACCAACTACAACCTTGTCATCCTAGAATCCAATAATGAGAGCTGTATCTTTCAAGTATAACTGAAAAACATCATTGATGAGATACAACATGTTAAAACATCCATACAGCATCTACATGAAAATAGCTAGTTATATACAGACAACTGTGACCTAAACACAACAGGTCAGCCATTAATGAAATAACATTTTAGAAAAACACCCATCTGTTAGTACTAAGAAGTAATCAACTTTCATTCATTCTAAAGCATATTTGTGTTACATTACTTTAATTATTTAAGAGTAATGTAGTGAAAAAATTAACTATCATTTTTTATGGGCCTAGTCCCAGCCAATTTCCAAAGCAGGACCTAAACATTCACCTGTGATGTTAAAGTCTAGGTATTATATCTTTTTAAAAAACATAAACTCCATAAAATCTCTGCATTCATCATAAAAATGTTCAAATTTATTAAACTCCTAATCATATTTTTAAAAGAACTATCGATCAGACCTAAGGAAAACAAAGAAAATACTAGCAAAGGAAGTTAAGTGGATTTGAGTATGTCTACAGTTTGTGCTAACAGAGCAGAGTAAAATATGACACCTACTCTCCCCCACCCCCACCCTTATTTTCCTTGGTGTTTCACTGTTTCAGTACAAGAACCTAATGAAGAAGGTTTTGCTGGCTTGTCCCTGACTTCTCATGTGTTAACAGTTTACAAGCTGCCTGTAATCCTAAAGCTTCAGCAGTGTTCCCGTTTTCACTCCACATTACTTACCATTGCCATGTGGGACAGTGGTGGACTAAGTGATCTCCAGCTGCCACAAACTATGCAGGGATTGCAAGGAATATGGAAAAAGCGGAAAAGATACATTGAACATCACTGAGTACAGGATGGCAAAATACCAAACTGATCACCCTGGGTAACTCTGAGATTCAATAATCAATTAAAATAAAAATAGCACAAAACCTACTTTATAACCTTAAGATTTTCAATTAGTAAACTTAAAAAAAAAATTGTTATCATTTTGTTTTGTGCTCTGTGTATCCCTGACTGTTCTGGAACTCACTTTGTAGACAAACTGGCCGGGGAGGCACCACCACAACCGGCAAAATCTTTAATTCAATTTTCATCATCAAATCATGTTTCAAACCTGATATGAAATGAACCTCAAGTGTCAAAATCTATCTTGCAATGCAATCATCCTGTTAAGGATTGGAAACTCAAGAAAGACGTTTAAAGAAACAGATATAGGTCTAATGTCAACCTGTTTCATTACAGTGGAAGTTTCTTCTTCCTCTTTCCTTTCTTATATCTTTCCATTAATTTATTTATTCACTTTATATCCAGATCACTTATCACTTTACTCCCTCTCTCCCAGGCCCCCTTCACACAGCCCCCCCCCCATCTCATTCCCTTCTCCTCTGAGAAGGGGTAGGACCCCTGGGTACCAACCCACCCTGGTACATGAAGTCACTTCAGGACTAGGCACATCCTGCTTTGCCTGCATGTATGTCTTTGCATTCCTGTTGTCCACAGGGGTCAGGAAAAGGCATCAGGTCCCCTGGAACTGAGGTTAAATGATGGCTGTGAGCCATCGTGCGGTTGCTGGAAACGACACTCAGGTTTTCTGCAATATCTAGTGATCTTAATACTGAGGCATCTCTTTAATCCTCTATTATTTTTTTAAGAAACTTTTTTTTTAATTTTCTGGACCAATATTGAAAGAAAGCTTTATTATATTCTTAAAAACTACTCATTTACAGAAACAATTATGGGGGCTGGAGAGATGGCTCAGTGGAAGAGCACTCACTGCTCTTCCAGAGGTTCTGAGTTCAATTCCCAGCAACCACATGGTGGCTCACAACCATCTGTAATGGGGTCTGATGCCCTCTTCTGGTGTGTCTGAAGACAGCTACAGTGTACTCATATATACATAAAATAAATCTTTAGAGAAAAAAGAACAATTACACTATAGTAACAAACAACATGGGGTTGGGAGGAACTTAAGTTTTAGACTAACTATGAAAACATCTACAAAAATCAGATTTGGGGTCCAGGCTGGATCTCCAGCACCTCATCACAGCAACCCTGGTGGCACACACATGAAATCCCAGCACTTCTGAGGTGGAAGCAGGAGGACCAAAGAGTTCAAGGGCCTTGTCAGCCACCTGGTACATTCCAGATTAGTCTGGGTGGGATACATGAGACCCATGCAAAAACTTTTAGAGGGAGAAGTATAGAGGGAGAAGAGGAGAAAAAGGAAAGATCTAATGGATTCCTTGGGCTTTCTGAGCAGGCTAAACATATAAGCTTTCATTTTTCATCACAAATAAAAGTTAGACTCAGGGAAAAAATTTTCTAGTTCACATGAGTATAAGGTAATCTGGCTGAAGAATACTAACTTTGCTTACCTTTAAATGCAGAAAACAAGAGTCTGCTAAGCAGAGCTACATTGTAACAACTGGAAAGATTTGAAAATGCTTTCCCAATTGCCTCTATTTCATGACAGTTCTAACTTAGAACTCTATCATTTGGGTTATTACACAGCACAAAATTAGGATACTTTTCATATTCTCAACACTTTTTGAAAAAATCTATCCATCCAAAAGTCCATTTTCAATTTAGAGAGTAGAATTCAGCTGTAGAAGTATTCAGAAAATAGCCAACTTAAGATGATATATCACCAAAGTTAAGATATGGCAACTTTATTCCAAATAAACTCTTTCTTCTTTCATTTAATGCATTTGGGGGTTACCACAACCAAGTGTTGCTTTTAGCTGTGTGGTTGTCAGGAATTTATCAACACATCCAGGTAACAAGTTAACAAAATGCAAGCCAAAGAAATTATTAAAAATGAAATTCTTTAATTATATTGCCTTCAAATCATAAGACATTAATTTTATCTAGTAGTCTTTTGATAGTAAATATTTAAATAAAATAAAACATTATGAAATAAAACTGAAAAAAGAAACCCACAGAATTGCACCAATAATTAGCAGATGTGGATATCTGTCCTCATTAGCAAAAGCCATTATTACTAGTTTCAAAATTCAAGTAAAATAACATGTTACAGTCAAATTTCAAATTAACAATTGCTTATAGTAGCTGTCTCCTAGTAAATAGTCTTCAGTGATATTTCTCAATACATAATACTGGTTAGTACTGTATCCTACAAGATACAACCAATATTTGCATTTTGGCAAACACTGTTCCTCAACTGACCTTTAATTCATGTATCACTATTTAAATTAGTTATACCAGCATTTACTTGTCCCCAACAGATACAGTATTACCCTACTTCTCTTGAAACAAAAATATTTCCACATTTCTCAATGAAAACAAAAAAAGAGCTGGAAACTGATGGGTAAGAGCCCAGAAATAAGAAGAAACAAATTAACAACTCAATTCAGTATGTAGTATTTATCCCAAGCAAATCATACCTTCCCATTGTCTTCCCTCAGGCTCATTCTAATTTAGCTCAATCCTTTAATTAAGTTCTATTTAAGCCTAGCATTACAAGCTTTGTATCAAACTAAGCTAGTTTTTTTTTAAGAGAAAACTCATACTTCATGAGGCTATTAATTTATTCATGTTAGGATGAATTTTTATTTGAAAAGTGATTGATTCTATAGAACTGCAGCCAACAATTAGCTATATTCACACAGTAAAGATAATGCAAAGTATGCAATCCCACCATATGAGTATCTTTGCTCTTGATTTCAGATAATTAAAAAGCCACAGCTAAACAAATGTCTGTTTGGGAAGAAAATTAATGAAACCCTTAAGAACAAAACTGACTTTTAATTGACATTGAACATATTACACTCATGACATCTAAAGCAAAGAAAGTGCTTTCAAAGAATTTCTATTCCAAACCCCTCATTTTACAGATGGGTAAACATGATGCTTAGACCTAGCAGATTTGCCTAATGTTAAGAAATCAGACAGATGGTTCTAGAAAGTACATTCCTTAGGCTCTTTCCACAACACCCCATGTCTTTATTAAGAATAAAGACAATTAAAAAAAAACAAACAAATTCAATCAGTACAGCAGGCTATCACTAGGCCTCACAATGAACTCTCAAGAGAGTAGCACCATAACTGGAAACTGAAAGATCAGTTAATTCTCTTCTTTAAAGCTTTTTAATTTAGAGCCAGAGCCAGAGCCTCATCATACGACACAGCTTATTTTATGTTTCTATCAAAACAAGGAATATGATTCTACTGCTAATGAATAATGTTGTCAGTGAAAACTGAAGATCAATTTTAAATAAATCTGTTGCTTTTAAGAACAAGTAAGTGTAATACAAACATAGCTATTCATAAAATTGAAGTCCCTGGGATAAATTTGTGTGGGGGTGAACTATCTAAATGAATGACATCACAATACAAACTTGTTGAACAAATAAAATGAAGTGAAATTCAAAATATTGCTCTATTCGAAAGCTTAAAAAGTATAGGGAGCAGGTAAAAATCTCCATAATTCTAACAGTACTTAACTTTCAACACAATTTGTTTAGCAGACAAAGTGAAACATGGTAAAATACTCAGTATCAATTATGTAAAATTAAGCTAAATGATATGAGAAAAATCATATCAAAGTTTCACCACAACATCATAAAATATACATTTGGTCTAAACAGAGCCAAGGTAGCCAATGCCAGTGCTAGCAGGGCACATCCTCACACGGCAATAAAAGATAAGTGCTCCCCTCCCAGCGTCACTTCCACAGAGTTCAACTACAGAGAAATATGAGAAGCAGCCAAACGAAAAGATGTTCTATATCATCTGCTAAGGAAAGTAGAAATTCTCTTAACCTAATTATTAGTTACCTAAGTGCAATTTACTAAAAAAAATTCAAGATGTTTTCTAACAAAGAGGAAAAAAGCAGTAGTCTAAAATAAGTGTAAGAATATAAAGCTTTAGGGTATCTTCACACTCACCTCTTCTGGGGTGATTACACCCGTTTCCTTAAACTTTGATTCCTAAAGAGGGCAGAAAGAAGAAAAGTATTAGACCATGTTCACATTCAACTAAAAAATGTCTTAGGGACAAATATTTGCCCTGTCTGGACAATGAAGAGGATACTATGAAACAAACAAAACACTAAAACCTAAATATACTGTGTATAATAACACTGGCCCATGCTAACAAAGACAAACAGGTATAATGTAGAGGAATTACAAGAAATCACTTGCGGTATAATTTGCTCAGTACGGTTTTAAAAAAAGCATGCTAATATTTAGCTCACAGTGGCTCTGCGTGGTGAACAAGTCATTTTGCAGCACTTTATCACGGACAATGTTTAAATAAACTTATATTAGAAATCAGCAGAATAAATCATTTAGTATTTCATATTTCTCATTTTTCTCAACTCCACCATAACTTTTTTCTTTTGTTTTGATTTATTTCCTTCTGGATTGGGTTTTGTTATTCAGGCCAAGTTGGTGTATAATTCAAAAGCTTCCTGCCTCAGCCTCTAGAACACTGGAATTCTAGGCACTGTGTCACAACCAATATGGCCAGCGTCACTAAACTTTTAACAGTATTTTCTTCTCTGGAGCAACAATGCTATTGACTAATTTTTGTTCCACATTTTTACTTACAAGATTTTTGTGGTATAGTCTATAAAATATAAGACTCCATTTGTGAATATTACTTATTCAGCAAATATTTACCACTATATGACAGTACTATTTGAGATAATATAACTGATCTTTATTCCATGAAGAAGAAAAAAAATCAAGTAGAGGAGAGGTGGTATTAAAATAACTCCTCAGCTAGAGGTTTAACTTAGCACCTCCAGAAGGCAGTGGAATTTTGATTGGCTTGATCTTGTACAGGTAATCACGGGCACTCTGAGTTTGAATGTATCAGTCTCCTAACTCCAAAAGATACTTTCAAAGCAATCCTCCCAACCTCTGGCAGTTGATGGCTGCTAGAAGAGAAGTCTGTTTTCTTCAAGTTGTGCCCCTTGTAGGTTGTCCATGCTCCAATGGGTGACCGTGTACCCCCCCCCCCACACACACACACAAACACACAAGGCAGCAGTGACTCAGCTCAGAGGATTACAAAGCAAACATTAAGTTGGCAGAGGTATATGCTGGGGACAATCTGGAAGGAATTGGAGGGGGGAGTGAGGGATGGATGTACTCAAAATACAATGTACACATGTATGAAATTCTCAAGAAATAAGAATAAAATATATTATAAAAGAATAAAGGATAGACAAAAGACCAAACCATATGGCTGTCTGGAGTAAAAGCATTGCTGGCCAAGGAAGGAAAACAAAAATTCTAGAAGTAAAAGTCTGCTTGATGGTATATGAAGGAGAGAAACTACACCACAGTACTAACAAGATAAAGGAGACTGGGCCTTCTAGTAACCAGAAACCCTTCAAGATCACTATGAGGATTTCGGCTTTACTACACAGCTGTCATCTAAACAAAGCATGCCATCTCTAAACCTTCACTTCCTAATAAAACATTATTTCTTTCTGGATATTTCCTTTTTTCTCTCTGCCTTCCCTCATCTAGGAGGTATCTATAAGGATTCTCTTTGCAGGAGTAACAGGAGTGACAAGGAGAGGCCATTAATTCTCTCTTTTAGACTAAAAACACGTGCCACACTTTGCCTCCAGGCAGGGTGGCAAAACACTTTAACCTCAGACCTTAGGAGGTAGAGGAAGGTGGATCTCTAAGAATTCAACATTGGCCTGGGCTACACAGTGAGTTCCAGACCAACTAAGTCTACACAATATATATATTTGATTCCTCAAAATCTGTCCTACAAGTTCAACAAAATGCAAGTGATATTTTATATTTAATTGAGAGGTGTTTTGCTCATCTCTCCCCCAGACTAAAAGTTAAATTGATAGCACATTATTAAAACATTCTGAATCTACACAGATACAATATTCTGGAAGCACAACATACAAAAGCAGCATTTGATGCCAATGTTGAAATTATTTTCCAATTTTTTTTGTTTTGTTTTGTTTTTTGAGACAGGGTTTCTCTGTGTAGCCCTGGCTGTCCTAGAACTCACTCTGTAGACCAGGATGGCCTTGAACTCTGAAATCTGCCTGCCTCTGCCTCCCAAGCAAAGGGATTAAAGGCGTGCACCACCACTGCCTGGCTATTTTCCAATTCTTAAATAGAAGAGTAAATCTTAAAATGCAAAATGACTGTCACAGTAAACATATAAACAAAACAAAATAAGATTCTCATTTACAATTGTTCCAGACTCTTCAAACTTGATCCAAAAATGTATTATTTTCTAAAGTATTTTAGAAATAGTTATTGAAAAGCATTCCCCCTTCTCAAGGAAAGATCGAACAGCCAACTCAGCCTATCAGCAGATTTCATCCCTGCACTACGATTGGTAAAATTCTAACTGAAAGCTAAATACAGAACAAAAACTACGCAAATTATCTGCTTCTCATTCTCTGCTCCCTTTTTGCAAAGCAAAAGCCTAGAAGGTGTAAGAAAGCTCTCAATGAAACTCTGGAAATCTACTTTTGAAAGCAAGCAATCCAGTGTGTGCCAACAACTAACCTATCACAACTTTCACCTAAAAATGTTAATAATGTTTCCAACCTATACAATATGCAGTCGGTTGTGCTGAACTGTTGCTGTAGGATCACTCAAGTCCAAGATTAATGATCAGTTACGGCTACTTTAAAGGCTTGGGAAACTACAAGTTTCGCTCTAGGTTCAGCTCAAAGTTACTAGTTACAATTTGCTATGCTCCTCTGAAACCTAAGGAAGTTGGGAATTAGATCGCCCGAAAAATCAAAACTTCCTATGAAACTTGGAAGGAAAAGTGGCATGCTGTCAGCCACCAACCTGTCATCTTTTCAAAGGCTAGCCCAGTTTACCTATTTAAAAGGCTACGGATGTCAGAACGTTTGTACCTCTCTGCTCCGCACCACCTTGCCTTGCACTCCAAGGCACTGATCAGTGGAGACAGCAGGCACCGCGCTTCACTCTAGTTGCAGCCGGGAAGCCAGCAAGCCTTGGGACTGGCCCAGGAGCCCAAGGCTTGAGAGGCAGCACCCGGCCGCGCGTCTCGCCCTTCCACCTTCTACACCCGTCCACGCTGGGGACCAGGACTTGGGCGGCCCATGCAGAGTCAAGCCAGACCCTCCCCACTTACCTTGAGGACCGGGGTCAGGTACTCGGCCACTTCGAGAGCCTTTCCCTTCACCGTGTTGATCACATTCTGCATCCTGGGACTGGGGCAGCGATGGGGCACGGAGGGACTGTCGCAATTCGGGCCAGGGAGTCAAAAACTGCCCCGGACGTGCCCGACTGGCATCGAACCCCGCAGCGGCACCGGCCCGGCCGGGGGGGAGGGGCGGCGGCACGCGGAGGCCCGGCCCAGCTGTCACCTGGCCGCGACGGCGGAGGCCCAGCCGGCTGAGCGAGAGACGGGTGCGCGCGCAGCCCCCGGCCTTCTCGAAACTGTCTTTCGTTTTCCGCCCCCCGCCCCCAAGCTCCACTTAACACCCCTTCCGGCTTCCCCTTCCTCTTCTCACACTCTCCCAACAGCCCCGCCGCCACCTAGGCCTCACGTGACTCGAACCTCCCGGGCCACGTGACAAGAGCCGGCCCGCGGGGGGCGGGGCCGACCGCTCCTCGCTCCGGCCCGCCCCCCGGAAGCGCAGGAAGGAGCGCGCCTGCGCAATGGGCGCTCAGGCCCCCTCCTCCCAGGCGGGTGGGTCTCAGCTTTGTGCTCCATCCCTGGAAGGCACCGGGAGAAAGTGTTTATTTTTCGCCTTTGTTCCCGGTTCATAGTTTCCCCATCCATGGGCCTTCAAAACCTACTGCTGCCACTACGGAGCTAGGCAGTCACTATCTCGGCTCTATGATGTCCGTTCTTCCACTAGAACCTTCCCTGAGCGACTGAGGTAACCGCGCCCTCGCGGGCTGAGTGTTGCTCGCGCGTGTTAGGGGCTTGGAAGCCGCCCGCTATCCCTATTGCGCATGTGTGGGAGGGTTTCCCTGCCAGCGAGGGAAACTTGGCGGTGGTGGTGGAGAGCTGACCAGTGACCTTCTCTCTGTACGCTTGCACCCACCTGCTCTAATTTGGGCCTATGTCTGCGGCCCTGGACGGTTCTATGTGTCCATCCAACTTGTGCGCTCTGGGCAAGTATTTACCCTGCCTGGAGTTTCGTGACCATATGTCGTGAAAGACTGACCAGTTAGGCTCACTGACCCAAGATGAGCCTTCTGGTCCCATCCTGGTTCAAGTAAAAGCCATTAGCTGTGTTTCAACTGTTTGCACTTGGTCGTTTCTGTAAAAGAATCGTTTCCAGTAAGCTCTTTTTTCTACTCTGAAGGAAGGGCTGCTATTAAGAGCACCTCTCCCTCCACCCACCCACCCCCAAATAAATGTCATTCCAAAATCTACTCCTTATGGACCGAAGTTAGTACGAATAAACTGCTTTTCTGCAGTCCCAAACTGTCAGTTACACACTTCCTAACTTATTTCCAATCTGGCCATCCCTTTCTGTTTCGAGAATCGCCTCTCCTATCAGATTTTGGCAGTATCGTTCTGTTCGTTTCCTTTAAGTTCTCTCTGTTCTCCTCGGCTGTCTTAGTTCTGATGCAGTTGTGGCCAAACTTCTACAGGTTTCCTTTTCTGTTATGCACAGTCTTCAGTATTTGCATTGTGCTTAAATCCTTAGGTCTGCCAACAGGGCTGCTCATGAAAGTGTTGTTTTTAAGAAAATTTAAAACCAGTGGGATGGAAAGAAAATGCTTCAGGCGCCCTGGGTTAGGCCCACCAACGCTGTACACATTCCTGCTAGGCATTATATTCATTACTCTAAGTTCAAGTCGCATCCTACTAGTAAAATATTCTGCCAACGAAGGTGAGTTAAAATGTAAGTGTGTACGGGGTACTTTTAATCATTTGTCTGGTGTTCTTATGAATAAATTACACATGATACCTTTTAAAGTATCATACTTTGTGTCAATGATAAAGTGTATTTGAATTTTAAACTTTAACCTTATGATCCTTGGCAAGATTTTTTTTGACCCTAGATGAAATTTGGATCATTCAAATTTGTAAATTTATGCAAAATAAATTGCTCAAAATAAAGCACAATGTATCACAACATCTGATTATACTTCACCCAACAAGTATTTCTGGATCTCTAGCAAAACGTACAGTTGTAGCTTATTTGGTATCTGTGTGAGTCAATATAAGTATTTTCTCAATGGGGCAGTAAAAATTAGGAGTTTGGTAAGTATATACTCAAGAAACTTATTTTTTTCATTTAAGGGTTTATGCAAATTTTTAATTTCACAAAACTGCATTGGTTACTTCTTAACTATTGCCAACTATAAAATCATGACATCATGACTTTTAGGGGCCTACTTGGGCTACCTGTGAATGTAAGTCTTGACTTCAGTTAATATTTGTCTTTCAGGCCCTAGGCTCAGTTTTAATAGTATATTATTTCCTTTCCTTCTTGGTCTGACAAAGATACCTGCAGTTTAAGGAAAAGGTTTCTTTGTGCTCACTATCTGAGAGTTACGGTTCACCACATCGAAGAGGTCATGGCAGAGGAAGCTCGTAGCAGTTATTCACATGGTACCCACAGGCATCAAGCAAGAGATAGCCCAGAAGCAAAGAACACTGGCTGCTTTTCTCCAGTCTGTATGTTCAGTTCCCAGCATCCACATGGCAATTCGAAACTGACTACAGCTGTAATCCCAAAAAGTTGAAATGTACTCCCCAAACCTCATAAATACACTTCTGCCACTGTAGTGTTCTGCCACCTAGCTAGAATTCTTCCACCCATTCACATGATATTACAGGAAAAATAAAAAGTCACACCCAGCTCATTTTCACCTTCTTATATATTCTAAGACCCCCCAGCCCATGAAATGCTGTTGCCCAAAGGTAAGGTGGGGCTTCCCACCTCAGGCTAATTTATGTAGTCCCTAACAGGCATGATCAGAGGCTAATCTAATTGAAATAATCAGCACAGGTCTGAGCAGAGGCCTAGTTTCTTAACTAGATCCTTGGTAACCATTACAGTTACAGAGTTCAAAGTGCATGAGATGCAGACCATATCCTTAAGGACTTGATTTGCTAGAAGAGATAAACATGTAAATGTGTTATAGAAGTCTATCATAAAAAGACTATGCCCAAGATGTAGAGATAGTCTATGAAAAAGTACTGCATGTGTCTGGGAAAGGATGTGGGCAGTGCCTAGGAAGCAGGGCCACTTCTCACTAGACGCCAGTTGATTTCCCAGAAGACCAGGGATGTGGGGCATTGGTATCAAAGACAGCAACTTATAAAAAGGAACAGAGGCAAAAGAATAAACACTTGGGGGAGAATATGTAGTTAAGATTGATTAGGTGATGGCCCTCACCTTTAATCCCAGCACTAGGGAGGCAGAGACAGGCAGAGCTCTGTGAATTCAAGGCCAGATTAGTCTACAGATAGAACTTCAGATAGAACAGCCAAGGCTACCCACAGAGAAACCCTATGTTGGAAGAATCAAACAAACAAAAAGAGAATTATTGAGCAAAACACTTAAAAGTGTTGGATCACAAAGGGAGTTTGATTAGAGAGAGAAATAACACGTTGTCAAGGGCTTCATATACCAAGCTGTGGTGTTCTGCCTAGAGTCTGGGCAAATAAACATTTGAAGTATTATAGCTGCTTGCCAGTAGAATAGACTGGAAGAAGGCTAGTTAGATAGGAGATTATTGAAAGTCAAGCCACAGGTGATGAAGACTGACCGACCCTGCTATCAGAATATAGATGATAGAGTCAAGAAATATTCAAAACACACAAAAATATGCAATTGGACAGTTTGTTGAATGTGAGGATTAAAGGAGATGAAATACTGAATATTTCAAATCTTTCTGGTTCAAGTTGCAAGTAATTTGATAGCGTTTTTATCTCAAATATGGGGACTGCTAGTAGGAAAAGTTGGGTCAAGCTTGAAAAAAATTACAGTCTTAAGGTATTTACCTTCCATGAGGCCAGGAGGTATGTCCTATTTACTGCAGTCTATCACAGTAACTGGCACAAATGCACATAAAGATAACACCTAGTAAAGGAGTAAAAGGAGGTATTTCCTCATAGATGTATTTGGTGAGGTTTAAACTAAATGTCGCAAGATTTAGAGCTCAGTTATTCTTGAACTGATATGTAGACTCTAGGAACTGCAGCCTGTGCAGATGAGAAGACAGAGCAATGGGAATTACACTAAGTGCAAGGCCAATGTGCTGAGCATTAAGAATTTATTAGAGCTGGGAGCCAGAGTTGAATGCATCTGAAAGGTTTTTAATACCAGCATTTGGAAAGTGAAGGCCAGAGGATTACATGAGGCAGAAGTTCAAGTGCTACATCCAGAGCTTGCAAGTGGCCTGGGAGAGAAAGAGGGTTAAGAAAGAGAAAAGAGGTGCCCCCCCCCCTAAAAAATTGTGGTTTAGTTAATTTGTTGCTTGGAATGTAAAAGAGCTAGGAAAGCAAGTTAAGGAGGGGAGGGTTTGTTTTGGCTTATAGTGTGAGAGGACAAAATGCCTCATGGCAGAGAAAGGGGTGTGAGACAGCAGCTGGTCATACCAAATCCACAGGAGTCAGAGAGATGAATCCTACCAGAGAGCTCACTCTCTTCCTTTCCCCTTCTTATTCAACCTGGACCCAAGGACTTAGGGTAGTTTGCCTCACTTCCTTCAGGATGCATTTTCTCTCATGTTTTCTCTCTGAAAACAACCTCACAAATGCACTTAGAGGCATGTCACAGGGGACTCCACATCTAATAAAGATGACAATGAAGATTAACCAGTCAACCAGAAGAGATTAGACAAACGTGCCATACGATGAGAAGATACCGATTAAAACAAGCCCAATGGTATTTGTAGCTGGAAGATATTTATCAGAAAATAAGTAATTTGGCCCAGACGGTGGTAGCACACACCTTTGATCCCAGCATTTGGGCGGCAAAGAAAGATCTCTAGAGTTTGAGGCCAGCCTAGAGCTAGTTCTGGGACAGCCAAATTACACAAAGAAACCCTGTCTTGAAAAAGAAAATGAGGCTGGGCAGTGGTAGCGCACACCTTTAATCCTAGCACTTGGGAGGCAGAGGCAGGCGGATTTCTGAGTTCAAGGCCATCCTGGTCTACATAGTGAGTTCCAGGACAGCCAGGGCTACACAGAGAAATCCTGTCTCAGGAAAAAAAAAAGAAAGAAAAGAAGAAAATGAGTGATTTGAATATAATAGTAAAGTAATAAATCAAATGGGTGTTGACTGATAGACTGTTACGGAGAGGAAAATGTATGATAGGGTGTCTTACATTTCATTTATCAAATATTAAGCTTTATGAATACTAAAAGTCAGATTAATAGAGGAATAAAGGAGCAATGCTGGAGTCAAAGTAGATAGGTATTGAAACTAATCCTGAGAAGGACAGATTCTGACAGGAGAATGGGTACATAGTAAGGCCATGGTTCCTTTCTCTGGAACTAGAGGAAAGACACTTCTAAGTATGTGTAAGAAATAAGTGGACTGAGGCCATACACAGTGTCACACAGTTTGGGATTATCTGTGAGAGAAATACCAGAAAGAACTAACAGAGAGCAGAAATGAATTAAAGAACATTGACAGTGTTCACTATTGTAATCTGAGCATCCTCGTGTCTCACTTTAGTTCATTTTTTTGTATCTCATGATTAAGATTATTAAAAGTGTCTTTTAAGGGTAACTGTGATTTAAGTCTATCTTTAAAATGAATAAAGGGAGTAAGTATTTGAACTAGTCTTTAGATGGTGTCTGTAGTTGAATAAGCAAATACTTAAATTCAGCTGGACGTTTATTAAATAAATGCCAGTTATAGGAAGATGACCAAAGCCTGGTCTATTTGTTATAGTACATTTACTTTCTAAGAGTTGCATAACATAATAAATAATTATAATATAGTTTGTCAAATGCTACTGTCCAGGTTGATAGATTGTACCTAGAAACAGACAAGTAGTCAATTTGCCATATGTTGGATGTTCAAGGGATTCTGCAGCAAAGAGGGAGAAAACTGGTGAGAGAAGGTTAAATTGGCAAACCACCTGCCATGTTTGCCAAGTTTTAGTATAAGAGAAGCAACCAAATGTTTACAAAGAAGGAAAAGATGCACTTCTAAAAATAGTACTTAATAAAGATTCTATTTGTTCTTGTCACTGTTATAAAGCAAATTGTTGTTAAGTATTTAGAAAAAAACAGGTTGTAACTAAGACCAAAACATGCTAGCCAAACCTCATGCTTAATTCAGTTGTCCTATTACCTAGAATATGCTTTATAATTCATCAGTGAGTATAATGACCCAGAGTTACTGCCTCTCTGCCTTAAAAATAGCCAAGTTCTTTGCCAGATAGTTTTTTCTACCTCAGTTTACCATGTATGGCAGAGGCTGAGGAGCCAAGCAGTATTCTTGCATGTACTATGTACATCTAGGTTGGAGAATTCTGAATTAGAGACACGCCATTGGCAAAGTAATTTTTTATAAGGCAAATAAGTCAGGCTAAATACTAATTCAGCTGGTAAATTGGTAACTGTTGATGAGTCAGGTGCCGAGTTTTAATGATCTGTTTAGAAGTCAGTCTCTGCCTCCTTCCCATGGAACTTTCTTTGCTCTTGATCCTAACCTCCCAACATATTTATCCAAATGTTGGGAAAAACTCTGCCAGCTAAAAGACATTCAATGTAACAAGTGTTAAGTTTGATTTTTAAATTTAAAATATATTAATTACATGTAAAAGCATTCAGGATAAACTTGATGGTTTTAAATTTTCCTGTTGCATTTCAGAGAACAAGTATGATTATCTCCCTACGACTGTGAACGTGTGCTCAGAGCTGATGAAGCTGATTCTCTGTATACTTGTGTCACTCTGTGTTCTAAAGAAAGGTAATTGCTAATATTGTCTATTTCCTAAATCATGCTATCAAGAAACAGTAGAGCTGGTGCAGCGTTTATATCGTTTAGTCTAGTCCAAGCATGAGTATATGTTATAGTTAGGGAAACAGGATCACAGAAAATGCTAGGAGACTTACATTGGAAGGAGGGGAGCTAGGAGGTTTACCATTGTATTTCCAAGTGTCCTGGCCCTCATCATTTATTCCTGAGTTCCATTTCCTCAGTGGGTTTTTCTTAATTTTCCATCTCAGTTCCCCAGTTATGGGGCTTTGCCACTTTCATATCTTTCATCTCATGTGAACTAGACAGAGCTTTTGGAGCACTCAAGTGCTTGCACAGGAAGTCTTCACACCACACAGTTTCAGTCTGTGATGAGTGTCTAGTCAGTTGAGTGCATTTCATAATTTCATGAAATGTGTGCATTGCTTGAAGGGTTTAAATTACCTTTTTTTTTTCTTTCTTTCTTTGCATTTTATTTCTTCCACAGCATGTCTCCAGAAGTCTCTGGAAGTCTAGAGCAGGAAGAATAGCTAAAATCAGGATTAGTAAAAGTTAACCATCTCAGAGTCTATGCATAGAAATTCTCACTTACTAGTTCCCTCCTTTGATCACCCTTTGAGGGGAGAGGGAAAGCATAAAGGCTTCATTGTTTTTGTCTGCTTATTCTGTTGAGCTCTTGGTTGTACGTTCAGAGAAGTAAAACATACAAGTCTATCTGGAGTCCCTTTGAGTTACTAAGATCATGGTTCTGTTTCTGCTAAGGGTCTGGCCGATTGATCATGACACACAGGTATAGAAAAAGAGATACGGATAAATGCCATATTGTCTTTTACTTCTGTCAACCTGAAGTCTTGTACAGAGGCAATTGCATAAAGCCCAGTTTGTAGAATTATATTAGTTATCAAGCTTAGTGTACTTTCTATGGAAACATTCTCACTGAAGGTTGTTTGCTCCTTGTATGCTTGCTTTGTATAATTCATACATTTCTTTCTTCAGAGGATCATCAAAGTAGACATTTGAGATGTACTTCGTGGAAGGAATTCGCAAGTTTCATGAAGTGGTCCATTCCTGCCTTCCTATACTTCCTGGACAACTTGATTGTCTTCTATGTCCTATCCTATCTTCAGCCTGTAAGTAACACTGTAACAGAGGAAATGCCATTGAGAAGACACAAGGAAGTGAATCCCCAAACTGATCTTCCCTTTCTCCTTCCCACGGGCCTTCCTGACACCTCTCTAGAGCCATCTGAATACCGATTTGCCTGTCTGTGCCAGATCTTCCCATTGTTATTGATTTCTGTGCTGGCTTTTTGGTAGGGTGGGGAATTGCTCTCTGGCAAGAGGACTCAGAAGCCACCCTGATTTGTGTCAATGATCAGTCTCCCTTTAGTTTGAGCTCTCTTATGATCACTCAAGACCTCCACTCAGACTTCCAATATTAATTCAGAAAACAATACAGCTGATATACTTCTCCTTACCTGTTTTAATGTAGTTTATCCATTTACTATTTGTAAGTATTTATATCCATATTTTCTATATGACTTTTCCTTACTTTTTTTTACATTTATGTGTGTGTTGGTGTATGTATATGTGTACACATGTGCCATGACAGGGATGTAGAGGCCAGAGAAGAGCTTGTGGGTGTCCGTTCTCTCCTTCCACTATATGATCCCAAAATCTGTCAAACTCAGGTCATCGGCTGGCTCTAAGCACCTTTTCCCATCTTGCTTGCCCCTTTCTAAATTAGTCTTTTCTACAGGTTCCTTAAGAGTGTGGAACTATATCAGTTCAGCTGATAATAGTAGGAATATTCACTTCTGATATGCTCTTTTGTATTAATGTGGAAAGGCATTAGAATCACAACTGAAAGTCTTCTGCCTGGATGGAGACTCACACCTTTAATCCTAGCTAGTGCTTTGCAGTCAGGGACAGGCAGATCTCTGAGATCTCTGAGGCCAGCCTGCTCTACATCGTGAAGCCCAGGACAGCCAGGGCTATGTAGAGATCCTCATTCAAAGAAAAAAAAAAGATAAGAAAAGAAAAAAGAAAATCTGTTTTCTACTTTTACCCGTAGTCAGTTTGGGTTCCATTGCTCCCTTCCCCAAATATAAAACATATTGGGGGTTCTTAATGCCTGTGTTATGTTTTTAAAAAATAATAAAATTAATTGCTTTAATTTTAAGTAGTATTCATTTATGTGAAGGCCTGATCTGCTTTAGAAACAAAGAAAAAGAGGGAGCAATAGAACACAGTAGGAATCAAGTGCTTGGTGCTTTTTCACTTGTGGAAATCTGTGTGGCTGGGAGTGCCCTGTCTGCCCTCTGTTTCAATTCTTCTGTATGTAAAATAGAAGAAAACATGCTAAACCAGCTCAAAGGCAGGTGCTTAGGCCAACTGAACACCTGTGCTCCTGTCTGCTCCTCGATACAGGAGATGTTTTGTCTTTTGTTTGTCGTTTTGTTTTCCATTAATTTATTTATTTTACATCCCAATCAAAGCTTCTCCTCCCTCCTCTCCTGCCAGTTCCTCCCTCTCCTCTCCCTTCCCCCTTAGGCCCTCTTCTGTTTCTCCTCAGAGATGGGGAGACCTTCCATGGATATCAACCTACCTTGGCATATCAAGTTGCAGTAAGTGCATCTTCTACTATTGAGACAAGATAAGGCCATCTAGTTAGGGGAAAGGGACTCAGCCTCTCTTCTTACTACTAGGGGTTCCACATGAGGACAAAGCTATACATCTGTTACATATGTGTAGGACTAAGTCCACCCTCTGCCTATTCTCTGTTTGGTGTTTCAGTCTTTGTGAGCCCCTATGGGTTAATTGTTTCTGTAGATTTTCTTGTGGTGTTCTTGACCTCTCTGGCTCTTTCAGTCCTTCCTCCCCTCTTCCACAAGATTCCCTGTGCTCCACCTAGTATTTGGCTTTGAGTCTCTCTGCATCTCTTTTCATCAACTGCTGGGTAAAGCCACTTAGATGACTTTATGCTAACCTCCTGTTTGCAAGTATAGCAAAATATTATCAATAGTGTCAGGGGTGGGCTCTCTCATGGCATGGGACTCAAGTTGGGCCAGTCATTGCTTGGCCATTTCCTCACTTTCTGCTCCCTCTTTATTCCCTGTACCTCTTATAAGCAGAAAAAATTGTGGTTCAAAGGTTTTGTTGGTATCCCCATCTCTCCATTGGAAGTCTTACCTGCTTATAGGAGGTGACCATTTCATGTTCCATATCCCCTATTGCTAGGAGCCTTAGCTAGAGTCACCCTCATAGATTCCTGGGAGTTTCCATTGTCCTAGATTTCTAGTTTGTCCCAGAGATACCCCTGCCTCCCACCACCTCTGATTCCAGTTCTCTCTCCCATCATCCTCCCTACACTTGATCCCACCTTTTCTTCTCCCTACCTCCTTTCCTACACAGTTCCCTCTCTTCATCCACTCGAGATGTCTATTTTATTTTCCCTTTTCAGTGTGATTTGTAATGATAATAACTGTTCAGCTCATGTAACACACCTACTTCTAAATTCTTCTTTATACCTTTTCAGATTTGATAATTCCTATCACAGCAATGTGATTGTTCATATTCAATAGTAAATATTACTTATATTTTATTGGAAACTAACAGATCAGCTGTACATTTATTCCCATTCCTACAAGCCCAGTATTAAGCAAAATTGCAACTTCCTTATTCTTCTTCCGTATTTATTGCTTGGCTCTTCCCGAACAGCTATAACCACAAATATTATGAAACAGATTATATGATTTATTGTATGTATTTCTTGCCTAATTCTACTTAAGGAATTAAATAAAGGTGCATAGAAGTTTTAGGAGAAGGACTATAGTTAGATGCATTCTCTGGTGTTAACACAGGAAGCAGCCAGACTGACTAGTTATGTGCGTTTGCACTGCTCCTGTGTGAGCGCTCAGCACCACTTCCCTACTCTTACCAGCCTCTTTCCTCATCATCTCTTCTCTTCTCTCCACCCGAACCTCACAAACACTTGTGTTACAGTGAGGTGCACTGAGAAAATCCACTCATAGTCTCCCACACGGACAAATGATTGGGAAGCTAGAAACATTGATTACCCTGATTCAATCAGTATACATTATGTATAAATAGTAAAGCACTACTTTTCACAACCAATGCATACATGTGATTGACTAATTCTTACTACAAAATTCAATAGAAAAACATTAGATTCTTAGACTTACAATTAGTTTTATTCAGTTTCACTTTTTTGTTTTTAACTATTGTAGCTATGTTTGCTTTTATTGGTGGTTATACAAGACTTGGTAGTTTCTGTTGTTTGTTTATTTAATTTCTTAGTGCAGAGTTTTATTATGTCTCAGACTATATAGGAGCCCAAGATTCTCCTGCATTAGCCTTCTGGGTGCTAAAACTAAGATAGATAACAACACATCTGGTTTCTGTGTATATTCACCCTAAAGTGATAATAAGAAGTAAGGAAAAGTGAAACATACCTTTTGAATATTGTTAAAAAATATTAGTATTGCCAGATCCTGGTACAAATTAACAATGGTAGAATTTCATATATTCTGAGCAATACAAATATGTGTGTGTGTGTGTGTGTGTGTGTGTGTGTGTGTGTTGTGTTCCCTTTAAACAGAAATATAACTCTATTCACAAAAGCAAACTACTATAAAATCTAGGTAATACAGTTCTAAATGTTTAGAGTAATTAAAATCAACCCAAAGACTTTGTAATATGAATTATGTTTTAAGTCATGTTATTTCATTTGGTAAACTGATTCAGTTTCTAAAATAACAAAAATGCTTAAAGATGTACCTGCATCTTCTTACCATACAAATAGGCCTAGCACGTTCCCTTCTCTTTGCCCATAAAGCCAACATTAAACAGCTATAAGGAGAGTGTAGTTAGAGCTCA
Organism: Mastomys coucha; assembly: GCF_008632895.1. Classification (NCBI taxonomy): domain Eukaryota; kingdom Metazoa; phylum Chordata; class Mammalia; order Rodentia; family Muridae; genus Mastomys; species Mastomys coucha. The sequence goes on along the minus strand of NW_022196894.1, from coordinate 42,982,216 downwards.
GTGGTAAGGTGTGAACCGCTCTTACTTGAGTCCCAGAACTACACACATAAATAATAATTTTTAAGAAGTCCATAAAGCGCTTTGACAGTTGTTAAAATAAAAATAAAGAAGTGTGCTTCACCTTTAGATTTCGCATTTCTTGATCTATATACATTCAGGTCATTTATGCACACCTTTGCCAAACTTAAACACATATTGTCAAATCCTTGACAATAACTTGGTCATATCTGCATAAATTTAACAAGTAATAAAAATGGAATTTAATCACCCAGTGAAACAGCTGCCCTAATAACCCCTCTGCTTTGTGATTAAAAGCTTTTGTGTCAGGTGAACAGCAAGCCGGTAGGTCCTGAGGTCAGTGCTTGGCTTGGGTTGTAATTCTATCTTCTCTCTCTTTCTAGGCCATGGCTGTTATCTTCTCGAATTTTAGCATTATAACAACAGCTCTTCTATTCAGGATAGTGCTGAAGTAAGTAATTCAGGATGGAAGCATCCGCCATCCTTTAAAGTGGGCCATTCTGGCTTTAGAGAATTTATGCAGAATGCTGGGCCTTCAGAATCCATAGCCACGACTTTGTATCTAACTAGCCTTGTATATTAGATACCTTGTTTATCCAATGAGGAAAGCAACTCTAGTGCTGTTTAAATCCTCTGCCATCAAGTGTATGAAATATCTTGAACTTTTCAAAAGTAAGATATTTGATTACTATTTGTTAGTATTTTAATCTTTAGTGTTTTTTTTTTAAATGTGTTTTAAGATCTTGTGACAGATCTTACTTTGTAACTCAGAATAGCCTGGAACTCATAGTCCACCTGCTTCAACCTCCTAAGTGCTAGGATTACTAACCACATCCAGTCTACCAGAGGCTGCACCCTTGAAGAACACTAACTCTCCCTGTTGTAGCTGCTGTCAGTTCCTTATAGGGGGATGGGACTGTGTGCTCATGTGCCTGCTCTGTGCTGGGACTTCCTTTCTCCCTTGAACTTGCATAAGTCTTGTGTATACTGTCACAATTGCCAGGAATTCATACACACATCTGCCTGGCTATGTCCAGAAGACACTCTTTCCTTGAAATTATTCATAACTGCTGGCTCTCACATTCTTTTGCCACCTCTTCCTCACTTAGTCCTAAGCCTTGGGAGTAGGGTATCACAGACAATCTCTTATTTTCTGAACTTTGACCACTTGTGGGTCTCTATGTTAATTACCATCTAGTACAAAACAAAACTTCTGTGATGAGAGTTAAGAGATACATTAATCTACAAGTGCAATGATAAGTCATTAGGAGTTAGTTTAGTAGTATGCCCATTTAACAGAATATGGTAGTAGATACTCCTCTAGGACCAATGACCTGTCTAGGCACAGGTTCCTGTGCCTGATAACAGTGCCAGGTATGGGTTTCAGCTTGTGGAGTAGGCCTTACATTCATTCAGAAGAGGTCACTACTTCTGTGACATTTATGCCACCATTGTATCAGCAGGGATGCATTGCTGCGCTGATAGTTACTGTATTTCTCAGGGTTCCCAGCTCGGTAAGGTAGATGATTACCTTTCTTCTCTGATAATGCTATCATAGCACCTTCTAGCACTATGAAAGCTAGCCTATATGAAGCTTGCATAGAAGGCAGGAAGTAGTATGGAGCCATTTCAAGGGGATGAAAGAGGCATGTCATGGGAGATGAGATGCAACACAGTACCATAAGAGTTCAAGGGAAGAAGGGAACAGAAAGGATTAAGTGTGGGGTAGAGAATTAGAGAACCTGTTAGAGGGGTAACTATGGAGAGGGATAACTAACACCAAAGACCTTCAAAAAGGTCACGTGGAAACTACTTTAGAAGTTTTCTGAAATATGTACATAGATAGACATACATACGAGTCTAGATAGAATTACCCTGTAATGTGACACCAATACCCCCAGTAGACACTGCGGGCTGACGAAAAGGCAAGTCCCAGGAATGGTTACCTCTTAGGGATTATTGGTCAGTGATATCCCCCGTTCTTTTTATGTCAGCTTGCCGCAAGCTAGAGCTATCTGGGGAAAGAAAAAGACAAATAAAAAACCTTGGTTGGAGACAATGCCTCCATCAGATTGCCTGTCGGCAAGTCTTTGGTGGCATTATCTTGATTAATGATGATTGATACAGGATTGGGAGGACCCAGCTGACTGCCAGCAGTGCTGCCGCCTGGCAGGTGGCACTAGATAGTAAAAGAAAGCAGGCTAAGTAAACCATGGAGAGCATGCCAGTAAGCAGCCTTCCTCTGCGGTCTCTGTGTAGTTCCTGCCTCTAGTTTTCTGCCTGCTTGGGTTTCTGCCTAGCTTCCTTCAGGGGGAACTGTGATTATGTAAGCCAAATAAACTTTCTTCCCCAAGTTGCTTATGGTCACAGTGTTTATCATAGCAATAGAAAGCAAACAAGAACACCCCCAGGCATTACAGGCCCTTGCCAGTGTTCTTGAGTCCCTTCCAGAAACTGTATTAAGTCTATCACTGAATACACCCTGTACTTCACTCATAGAACATGGAGAAATCAGCTAATTTTCTTTGTATCTTTTCTGAAGAACTCTATGCAAACATAATTATTTTTATTGAGAGAGTGAAAGAGAGAGTGTGGGTGTGTATGTAGGTGTGGGTATGGATGTGTATGAGAGAGAGAGAGAGAGAGAGAGAGAGAGAGAGAGAGAGAGAGAGAGAGAGAGAGAGAGAGAGAGGAAGAAGAAGAAGGAGGAGGAGGAAGAGGAGGAGGAGGAGGAGAGGGAGGGAGGGAGGGACGGAGGGACGGAGGGAGGTGGCTATGACAGATGAGCTTGTGTGGTGCTGTAGCACTTGTGTGGAGATCAGAGGACAACTCTCAGAAATGCTTTATGTCCTTCCGTTGTGAGGTTCCATAATCAAACTCAGGTTGTCAGGCTTGTATGCTAGCCTTTTTGCCTATTGATCCATCCCACTGCCCAGATTTGTTCAAAGTGGAAACCAGTGGCAGGCATTATTCCTCAAAGCTTCTCTTTCTGGTTTGTTCTTACTTTAGCATAGTTGTGTCTACTTATTCTGGGAAATGGCATTATTTGAGGGTTGAGATCTTAGGGTAAAAATAAAAATGATCAATAGTAATTTATCTACCGAGTATAAGTTTTCTCCAGTAGAACCAGAAAAAAAAAAACTATTACTCATTAATACAGTAATTTTCTTCGAAAGTATGCATTTGAGGAATCTTTATGATTTCATCGTAACTCTGTATCCCTGGGAACTCACTCAGAGCTACTAGGAAATGTGTTTTGTGTGAGTTTCTTGAGAGAGCAGCCAGGTGAGTCCTATTATTGTTTTATTCTCTGCATTGCTTTAAATACAGTAGAAACACAATAAAATTGCTCTTACCTGACATAGTTTAACCTAATTTCTTACTTAATAAGTTAGCTAATAATGGTAAATTATGTATAGTTGCCTCTAAGAATCTACAGGATTTGTTTTAGAATGCCAAAAATTACATGAAAATCCTTAAATAACATGTAGTATCCCCATGTAATCTGCCACATTTTCCAAGTGCTTTATGTTATGTATGCTGCCTAATAGAATGTAATTGCTGTACAAATAGTTTTAAATTATTTATCCTGCTTAATATAATGTAAATATTCCTATTTTAGGAACAATAAACTCTGCTCCTGATTTATATTTTTCCAATACTTTCAATCCACTAAATCTGTAGATACAGAACTTGGCTCACTGGACAGTAGTTCCTCTTAGTGATGGGGAATATGTCAGTACCCAAACTGGATGCTTGAATAGTGCTAAACACTGCATATTGCTGACTTTTATCCCCCCAACACACACATATACACACACACAATATTCATTTTCATTTGAACTAAACACTTAGCCACATATATCACTGTGACTTTTCTAGTTTAAGATCACTTCATAGTTTATAACAGCAAAATTAGGATAGGCTTCATTTTTCTTCAACTTCTTCATGAACAGATTTTCTTTTTCTCAAGAGGCCTTAACAACCTTAACTTATTTTTTTCCTTTACCTGTTAAGTTGAAATTCTCAGCATTTCACTTAGAGGAAACACCTTCCAGCATCTCTGAAAAATAAACTGTCGGTACCACACTTCCTTGCACTTTGGGGCTATAAGTAAAATAAGAGTAACTTCAGGCAAACATTGTGACACCTCAGTAGTCCATCAGAGAGCAGGCAGGTGCTGAGGAACTGGCACGGAAGTTCCACACTAGAAATGAGGGGCAGAAGGGTGACTCACATGGAACATAGGGCAAAAGGAGCAGGAGAGGCTGCATTGCTCCTCACATGGTGCGCAGTTAAAATCTCAGTGTTGGCAAGCTGGCTCAGCAGATTAAAGTGATTGCCCTGAAGTTCAGTCCTCAGGACACACATGGTGGAGGGAGAACCATTTCTGCAAGTTGTTTTCTGACCTTCACGTGTGCCTGTGTGCATGTACATACCTGCATATGCACACACACAAAATATAATAAGAGAGAATTTAAACAAAGTAAATTGTCTTTTCATAACTTATCACATATGTGGTGAGCTATAAGAGACTGCGAGATCATTTTGTAAAATCACATCTAAAACATAAAATAATGTTTATGAGAGCAGAAGCCTTCAGCCACCCAGCTACACTCTGAACATCAGCCACTGTCCTACAGGGCAGGAGAGGGATCTGCTCAGTGAGCTCCCACTGTTCCACTAGCTAAAGAGTGAACTCAGCCATGTGGGGTCAAGGCATCACCTATGCACATATGCACAGATCCTCAGCTGAGTAGTTTTAAAGCATCATATTCCTTTTCTGAAAATACCCCATGTTTATCAAAATTCTTAGTAACTTTTATCTTCCCTACAGCATTAGCTTGAATCAGAAGTTATTTGCAGTGGCTGCTTTTGACTTTATTTCAGGACTTTTCCTTTAGATTCTTTTCTTCACAATATTAGCAGAAAATCTATAGCTGTCAGTATGAAAAACTTCTGAAAGCTATAAAGTTCCTCATCTGCCATGTTCAGTAATTCATAATTATTTTCATAAATTAGATATCCATTCTCTATCTGCATTTTTTTCTTTCCAGTCATTACTTTCTACAGCTTTACTGTGTGCCACATCCACCTTCGGCAATGTTGTGGCTCTTCATTTTCTTAATCCCATGTCATAGGGCTATGACTAACCCCATCACTGGGATCTAACTCTAGCTATGTGAAAGCCACTCATGAGAAGACATGACACAGAGAGATGCTCCTTCCTAAGCTACCATGCGCATTTAGCGGTTTCAGAGAATGAAGCTGTAGAATCGAAGTCAGACTCATTTTTCTGCATATGTCCTGGGAGTTTAGAATGAGTCTTAAAAGCTTTAGCTATCCAGGAGGAAGAAGATACACAAAGCCATGGCAAATTTCTTTCTTATTCTTTCATAAACGCATGAGCAAGGAAAGCATTTACCTCTCACTTGGCTTTTTCCCTAAGAGCAAGAATTGCCTACAGTGTCCTAGGCACTCAGGAAATCCTCTAGTGATAACAGACGTAATCACTTGCAGTTCTCACTTTGACACTTGTGCTTTTGCCTGGTTTTCCCGTCTTCTCAGGGGTCTGTAGACTTTCCCTGACTGAGAGATAGGTACACCTTCTTTGTGGCTTTTGCATAGTTCCTCTTCAAGTACCCATCCTCAGTATAGCCCCTGGCTCAGATGTCACTTAGCTCATGGCTCTCCTGATTATAAGCTCCTGATTATGTAAGCTCCCTCAGGAGGGAGGGCGAACCTTTATCTGCCCAGTTTGCCTGTTTGCATGTCTTTGAGCTGAGTAAATGACCAAGTAGAATGACAATACAAATCCTCTACAGTTCACAACTTTCTTGTCAGGTAAAGCTGATAAGTAAAGCCTTGCTGGGTTTTATAAGAAATGCTGCCCAAGTGTAATTTTTTTTTCTTTCCTTACCCTCCAGTATTTTGTTTTGTGGTGGCTTATTATTAGGCCCATGACCCAGGAACTAATGTCCTCAACAATAGGTATGTCATGAGTCTAGTCTTCTTTGAGAAAATTTATCTGTATTGATTACTAAAGCTTATCCATATTGCTTTTTCTGATTCTTGCAAACTGAGCTAAGTTCCCCTGTTAGAATTTACAGTTACTCACAATAAAAGTCACTGTATGAGAGGTCCAAGTTAGCCGTCAAAGACAGGAGGCTGTGTTACACCTACATTCTCCAGGTAACTTGTAGGAAGAAGTTAAAAATGACCCTAAAGCATTCTGAACTTGAATAGAGGGGTTGGGTTTGAGACACAGACCCATCAAATTTATAGTGCACTTGGATTGTAGGGAATACTAACAACTGGGTATAATTTATTCAACCAGTATTCGCATTCCCAAATTTTCAGTAGAACATTTAACAGGGGAAAGAAGAGTGAAAGTAGATGTGGTAAAATCTTATTTTCTCCCTTTTGCATAGGCGGCATCTGAACTGGATCCAGTGGGCTTCCCTCCTGATTCTGTTCTTATCTATCGTCGCCCTAACTGCCAGTACCAAAACGTCCCAGCATGACTTGGCAGGACATGGATTTCATCACGATGCCTTCCTCACCCCATCTAATTCCTGCCTTCATTTCAGCAGAGACTGTTCCCTAAAAGACAATTGTACATCACAGGAGTGGGCTTTCAGCGAAGTCCAGTGGAACACCACAGCCAGAGTTTTTAGTCACATCCGTTTGGGCTTGGGCCATGTTCTGATTATAGTTCAGTGTTTTATTTCTTCAATGGCCAATATCTATAATGAGAAGATCCTGAAGGAGGGGACACAGCTCACTGAGAGCATCTTCATACAGAATAGCAAGCTTTATTTCTTTGGCATTGTTTTTAATGGGCTGACCCTGGTCCTTCAGAGCAGTAACCGTGATCAGATTCAGAACTGTGGGTTTTTTTATGGCCACAATGCATTTTCAGTAGTCCTTATTTTCGTGACTGCCTTCCAGGGCCTTTCAGTTGCTTTTATCTTGAAATTCTTAGATAACATGTTTCATGTCTTGATGGCCCAGGTGACAACTGTCATCATCACAACAGTGTCCGTCCTGGTCTTTGACTTCAGGCCCTCCCTGGATTTTTTCCTAGAAGCCCCATCAGTCCTCCTCTCTATATTTATTTATAATGCTAGCAAGCCTCAAAATTTAGAATGTGCACCTAGGCAAGAAAGGATCCGAGATCTAAGTGGCAGTCTTTGGGAGCGTTCCAGTGGGGTAAGTTGGTGTAAATGCACGTTGTGCTTATTCCTAAATTCAAAGAGAATAGCATTAGTGTATCAGAAAATGTCTTAGATCTCTTTGACTTACAGAAGTCATGCACTGGACTTCTGATGCTGGCAAGGAAAGGACTATGTAAGTCATAATGCCCCAAGGATTTTGTGTGTTAACTATACAATTGTATCACATAGAAAGGCAGGCCCCAAAAGTACTCACCCCTTGTCTCATCCTGTCTCCCCTAGATTTATGGTTAGAGAGTGAGTGAGCCAAATACTTGATAGACAGTAAGTAAAAGAACTGCTACTGGAGCTGTTCCGACTCCCAGTTCCTTGGTTTTCTACTACATAGTGGTTGGAAAAAAGAAGCTGATCTCTCACATTGGTAAATCATGTGACAAAAACTTGTTACCTTAATCTTCTCCATATTTATCTGTCTATTTCACATAAGAAAATGGTTTTTAACAAGAGCTCTCTTGGGTAAGAATATATTCTTTTTTTTTTTAAAGTTTTATTTATTTATTATATGTAAGTACACTATAACTGTCTTCAGACGCCCCAGAAGAGGGCGGCAGATCTCATTCCGGGTGGTTGTGCGCCACCTTGTGATTGCTGGGATTTGAACTCAGAACCTTTAACATAGCAGTCAGTGCTCTTAACCGCTGAGCCATCTCTCCAGCCCCAAGAATATATTCTTAAAAAATATAGTCATTCTGAATTTACAATTTTTATCAACACACAAAGATGAACTACTTCACATCATGAGTCCATTTTACTCTGTAGGAAAATCTGTCATTTACTGGTCTCATAGCAAAAGTCCACATGTTGTATCTCTGGGGTTTTGATAACAGATTTTAAGATTTATAAAAAACAAAAACAAAAACCAAAAAACTAGATCATGTGTCCCAGTCCTGAGTCAGGGAGTGTACATTCAGAAGTCCTCTGTTCTTTCCAGTGAGCTGATAATAACTGCTTGCCTTGCTCTTTAAGGAATTAAAATCATAATAGTACTAAGAGCTCTTCAAATCATTTGCCTTCCTTTAATCACTTCCCTGAAAGACCTGCAGATGGTGGTCTTACTCTGAGTTGAATACACTTCACTTTTTTCATTATAAAACAAAATAAATTTTTTTAGGTTTATTTTATTGTATGTGTATGAGTGTTTTGCTTCCATGTGTATACACCATTTGAATGCCTTGTGCCCTCAGAGGTAAGAAGAGAACATCAGATCCCCCCGGGACAGGGATTACAGGTGATTGTTAGCCACAGATAGTTGTAAAGTACCATGTGGGTGCTGGGAACCAAACCTGGGTCCTCTGTAAGAGCAGTAAGTACTCCTGGGTCCTCTGCAAGAGCAGTAAGTGCTCCTGGGTCCTCTGCAAGAGCAGTAAGTGCTCCTGGGTCCTCCGCAAGTGCAGTAAGTGCTCCTGGGTCCTCCGCAAGTGCAGTAAGTGCTCCTGGGTCCTCCGCAAGAGCAGTAAGTGCTCCTGGGTCCTCCGCAAGAGCAGTAAGTGCTCTTCAACACTGAGCAGTCTCTCCTGTCCCATCTTTCCTTTGGATCATCTCTTGTGCTTCAAACTGTAGCAATTTCAAGTCTTTAATTTGACCAGATTATATACACAAGTTAACAAACTAAAACTCATAATTCAACGAATAAACCTTTGATTCATGTATTCAATAAGATATTGAAACATCTCGAATTCTAATTAGTTACTCATTTCATGTTTCCTTTTAGGATGGAGAAGAGCTGGAAAGACTTACCAAACTCAAGAGTGATGAGTCAGAAGATGACACTTTGTAATGGTACCTGGTTGGTAGACAACTCCCACAAACTGGGTTTGCACATTTTCAGCATTTGTGGCATTTCTCTTTTCTGGTAAACTGATGATGTTTGAAAGCATAGTATTCTTTACCTGTATCTAACCACTGAATAAACAGCTCCATCCAAGACCTATAGCAGCCACAGGATGGCAGAGTTCTAAGACATAAACATAGCACTGTGCATAACTCAATACCTAATGAGTTAACAGGACACATATGCAAATTGTTTGTTCAACCTCCAGGTGCCAGAAGTCATGTTAATTTGACCCTACAGATAACACAAAAGGAGACAGCTTACCAGATACTAATCGTTGTGTAATATCATCTGCCCACCAAGGACATCTCTCTCTGTCATTGTTATATTGTCTTGGTTGTCCCTCAGATTTCGAGGCCTTAGCAATAGTCATTTTGCTTTTATTAAAGCAATAAGACTCTAAAAGTTTTGTCTGAAAGACCTAAGTATCTGGCTGTGCCATAGATTTTAAATAACATCCTTTATGATAAATATTTTTAAGCTATTCAGAAATAAAATTTCAAATTTTTATTTGGAACTTATAAGAAATTGTATTCTTAGAAATCATCTTTTATTTACATGAAAATTGGTTGCCTTGTTATCATAGTTAGCACTTGTATTTTAAATCACTTAAGCCAATGTGGAATTATTTGTTTGCTCCATCCTTGATTTGTACATTTACAAAATCTTGACATCATTACCTTTTGATGTTGAGTTCCTGTGCTGAGAATTCAGTTGTTTTATTACTGAGTTATTAATTGAAGTGTGTAACTGTTATCTATCTTTGTATAATATCCTATTCTAAAAGTCAGGACTCTGACTTTAGGATGCCTTTATAAGAATCCTTTTGTAAAAACCATGATGACTTTTAATGAAAGAGAGTAGTATTACTCCAAGAGGGCCAGTAACCAGAAAGTCACCTTTCAACAACACTTCCTACTTATAAGTGCATGGTATTTCTCAAGACAGGTTTGCATGCAGCCAGTTGATTCTTCATTGCTAGAGCAGTCGTGTGACAGATAATTAAAATGTAAGAAAATAGAGTGATTTGTCCCAGGTCTTATAGCTGAAGGGTAATAGAAACAAGCTTCAAGCCTGTGTGTTTACAAACTCCTATACTGTAAATGTGAATTATAAGCTACCATGAAGCTTGCACATTCCTTCTTCAAGTTTCCATGTATTTATATGTAAGATATTACTATTATTATAATCCACCTGTCTACCCAGAATAATAGAACTGGCAATCATTGCTCAAATTTTTTAATTAAAATAATTACTAAACTCTTATCTTGTATCTGTACTCTGTCATATGAGATGTGGTATAGAATGCTTTAAATTTTTTTTGTTTTTTTATTAGATATTTTCTTTATTTACATGCCATATGATTTCTCCTTTCCCAGTTTCTCCTCCAAAAAACCCAAAAAACAAAAAACAAGAACAAACCCCTGTTGCCTCCCTCCCTCCCCCTACTTGCCACCCCACCCTCTCCCACTTATTGGCCCTGATATTCCCCTACACTGGGCACAGAACCTTCACAGGGCCAAGGGCCTCTCCTCCCATTGATGACGGACTTTGCAATCCTCTACTATACACATGCTGCCAGAACAATCAGTCCCACCATGTGTACTCCTTGGTTGGTAGTGACTCCCTGGGAGCTCTGAGGGTACTAGTTAGTTCATATTATTTTTCGTCCTAAGGGGCTGCAAACCCCTCAGCTCCATTGATCCTTTCTCTAACTCTTTCACTGAGGACCCTGTGCTCAGTTCAATAGATGGCTGCGAGCCTCTACATCTGTATTAGTCAGGTACTGTCAGAGCCTCTCAGGAGATAGCTATATTGGCTGGATTGTCCTTCCTTCAGTCTCTGCTCCATAGTTAGCCTCTGCAACTCCTTGCATGGGCATTTTGTTCCCTCTTTTAAGAAGGAATGAAATGTCCACCTTTTGGTCTTCCTTCTTCTTGAGTTCCTTGTGGTTTGTGGGTTGTTCTTTGTGTATTCCGAACTTCTGGGCTAATAATCACTTATTAGAGAGTGCATATACCATGTGTGTTCTTTTGTGATTGGGTTGCCTCACTCAGGATGATATTCTCCAGATCCATCCATTTCCCTAAGAATTTCATAAATTCATTGTTTTTAATAGCTAAGTAGTACTTCTGTGCCCCAGTGTAGGGGAATGCCAGGGCCAATAAGTGGGAGAGGGTGGAGTGGCAAGCAGGGGGAGGGGGGAGGGGACAATTAAAATAATTACTAAACTCTTATCTTGTATCTGTACTCTGTCATATGAGATGTGGTATAGAGTGCTTTAAAAAAATTAAAATTTTAAAACAATAGAATAAGGCAAATATTCAAGTAACTTAAAACTTTGTCTTTGACTAAATCTTGGTGTCAAAAGAATGGTTAAATTCTCTACCTTATCATAGGCATTCTCACCAGAGTCACACGAAATGGGATCAACCAACATGATTCAGTTTAAAGATAAGGATAATAAAAAATAAGAGAGCATTCACTTTTAGAAATGAGAGCATGAAAATTATCTTCCTGAGCTTCAGAAGAAGTTGCACCTAAAGGGCACTTAGTATAGCAACCATTTGTATGAATGGCATGGGAGAGTTTGATTTTCCTTATTTAGAGTTATTTTTTGCATTCTTACTTTTTTGGAAAACATTCATTGTTCACCATCATGTTAACTTGCCACCCCCTAAACGGGCTGAGCTGGATATAAAATGTCAGATAGATGCACTTGAGTATTTTAGAAGCATTTCTGTTTTAAGAAGGACATCATGAAGGTAAGAGGTCCAGAACCATTTCCCAGGTACTAATGGAGTGGGAATTATATGACCTAGAAAAGTTGTCCCACAGAAAAAGGAATAGACACAATACGTGTGGTTCCTACTCCAGGAACTTAATGGCAGTGAGGTAGCAGGGCAACCCTTATTCACACACACAAAGCAAAGATACCTACAGATCCAGGTCATATTTCTCAGCATTGGGCAAGGAAGCCCAATGTGGATACTGGTTGTGAAGGGGAAAGCGACTTAGACCAAGATCCCAAGCCCTTACCTAGCTGCTTCTCACCCCATAGGTTTTCAAGCTCTATGTACCTAATGCCCCTGTCCGGGCATATTTGCTCAGCTTACATCTAAGGCTTATTTTCTGTTTCACCTCTGAATCCCCATGTGGAAGCCCTGTTGCTTGTGAGGTAGATATTGTGGCTTTGTAACTGCTAATGTTGCTCCGATCCTTTCTCTCTGTATAAGCCAACTGGCTGCATGTGGCCAGATCCTCCTTGGTACCTTTTCCCTTTTCCTACAGTGACTTTATCTATGAACTCTTAACATTCCAAGCAGAAAAGGCTAAGCATGAGGGTGAGGGGTGGTTTTCTCTCTCTAAAGCCTAGATCACAGTTCTTGAAATTGAGTAATTATATATTTCCACTTTTAATGAAGAAAACATTTGATAAAAGTTTCAACATCAATTTTTACTCTTAGTAAAGTACATCCAAACACTGTGATGTATGAACTTATTGTTTCAATACAGATTCTCATTGTGTACTGTAGGCTAGCCTTGAATCTACTTTGTAGACTATACTGGCCTTAGAGTAATCTACCTGCCTCGGTCTCCCAAGTTGATATGTCAGATATGAGCCACCATACCAAGCCTCACTTACATGTTTTATATGAAAACCAAACACATTTACAGAATAAAATATATAAAGATCTATAAAGATCAATGAACTTTAAAATACAAACTTTGCTGGCTAACTTTATGTCAACTTGGACACAAACTATAGACATCTAAGAGGAGGGAACCTTAATTAATCCCCATCAGATTAAGCTGTAAACAAACCTGTAGACCATTTTCTGAATTATGATTGGTGGGGAGGGACTAGCCCATGTGCATGGTGCCATCCCTGGGCTAGTGGTCCTGACTTCTATACGAAAGCAGGCTGAGCAGGCCATGGAAAGTGAGCGAACCATTAAGTATGTGTGTGTGTGTCTGTGTGTGTGTGTGTGTATGTGTGTGTGTGTGTGTGTGTGTGTGTGTGTGTGTGTGTGTGTGTGTGTATGGTGCACGCATGTGCATGCTCGCTCACCGTCCATGGCCTCTGCATCAGCTCTTAGCTCTGGGCTGGGTTCCTGTCTTGCTTGAGTTCCTGTCCTGATTTCCTTCAGTGATAAACAATGACATGGAAGTGTAACCCAAATAAATCCTTTCCTCCCTAAATTGCTTCTGGACATTGCATGTTTTATCAGGACAATAAAAACCTTAACAAAGACAGAAGTTGGTACCAGGATTTCAGAGTGTTTCTGTGACAGATCTGACCATAGAAAAGTCATCCAGTGTTGAGAGCTCAGTGGACTGTTCTATAGGAGCTTGGAAGGTAAGTGTCAAGCAGTGTTGAGGGAAGCCTGGCTTGTGAAATAACAGAGGGAAGCAAAAGACTTTTAACAGGCCGTTTGGAGAATCTGTGATGTCTGGTCAGCTGGAGCTGAAGAATTAGCTGTGATTAACAAGAGACCAGAACTACTAAAGTGAAACCTTCATTTTACTGGGGCAGTTGATGCTGCTCATTGATGGGGCTGAAGAATTATCTGTGATGAGTAAGAAACCAGAGTCTTTGAGATGAATCTTCTGGAATGTGTTTCCTAAGAGTCGGTACACAGAAGCTGTGTTCCAGGGGTATCCAAGGTTGTGTTCCTTTGTCCTTATTTTATATTTGGAACACCCAATTTCTTTTGGTTATCCTTTTAACAAAGAATGGGTTGTTATGAACTATAGTTACTCCACTGTAGTTTAGAATATTGATGCCAGTTCATTCATTATTTCTTTCTTTCCTTTTTTTTTTTGTTTGTTTGTTTGCTTGTTTGTTTGCTTGGGTTTTTTTGTTTTGTTTTGTTTTTGGAGACAGGGTTTCTCTGGATAGCCCTGACTGTCCTGGAACTCACTCTGTAGACCAGGCTGGCCTCAAACTCAGAAATCCACCTGCCTCTGCCTCCCAAGTGCTGGGATTAAAGGTGTGCGCTACCACTGCCTGGATGCCAGCTCTTTCTATATCACTGTGTTTGGGTTCCCCGTTTCCAACCACCCTCCCTCACCCCGCTGCCACACAGTTCTGTTAGTCCCTGTTCCACAGTCAGATCAACTTTTCAGGTTCTGTATATAGAAGAACATGTATTATTTTCTGTCTGACTTATTTTGCTCACCACAATGTCTTCCAGATCCGTTGACCTTACTGCAAATGATAGGATGTTTTTCCATGTCTAAATTATCTCTATCACATGTATATACCACATTCCTTCAAATACTCCTCTGCTGATAGGCAGCCAGGTTGGTCTCCTGGCTATTTCAGCTATTGTTATTAGTACTCAAGTACAGTGCCCAATTTCTGTCTATGTATATCCCAAAGTAGGATAGCTAGTCTATTTTTAGTGTTCCTGAGAACTTGCTTACTCTCCGCCATAATGGCTATGCAAACCTTTCCCTTTCCTTCACATTTTGACCAGCATGTTTTGTGTTTTCTTTTGATAATAGCCATTCTGCTTTTCATGACATGGTAAATCATCATCGTTTGACAGTTCTTTCTCTTGTGGCAGACAGAGGGAACAGAAAGAAGGACGAAGACTATATAAGGTCAATGCCTGTGCCCAGTGATTCATCCTCCAGCAAGGCTATGCTGCCAAAACCTTCCCAAATGGTGCCACCACCTGGACACTATGTGTTCAAACACCCAAGCCTATGGGTGGGAGTGGAGGGGGGAGGTTATTTAAACCATCACTATGGGGAAGAAGAGGTAAGTCTTGGGGGCCTACTCTGCTTCTTTCTTCAGTTTTTAAAAGTTTTCATTGTACAAGTCTTTCATTCCCCTTGTCAGAGTTTATTCCATGATAGTTAATTGGGAGTAGGAGGTACTGTGGTTGGGATTGGTTCCTGATTTCTTTCTCATCTGTTTGTCTTTGATATTTAGGAAGGCCACTCACTGATTTGGGCATGTTAATTGTGTAACCTGCTCTGTGCTAAAAGTATTTATCAGCCTTAGCAGTTTCCTGATGGATTCTTTGCCTTTCCCACTGGATTAATTCATGTCTCCTATAAATAAGGATGCTTTGACTTCTTTTCATGTCTCCCTTTTATTTGTTCCTCTGGTCTCTTCCCTCTACCTAAGACTTCAAAAAAATATGAAATAGGAAGCAAGAAGATAGTTCAGTTCAACACAACTACGTAGCCAGTGTTGGCTCAAACTTCTGGAGCTTGACCCTGAGTAGATTATTTTAAATATATTTAAACATAGCACAATTTGATGAAAACTTATTCTGATGATAATTAACTCAATCCCATGTGCACAACAAAGCATACATAAGTCTCTTTGAGGAACAAAGTAAGCTAAATACAGATTGGAAACTGTTTACAAAATCCACAAGGATAGCTTCTACAGATTAACTAAGGAAAACAAAATTATAATAAGAGTCTGAAGATCCCGTGCTGGGAAAGTCTAGTCACATAGAGACTGCAAAGGACACCAGGCTGTTAAATATGTTAGAAGGTCTTTGGGTGAGTAACAGGTTATACATTCCTTCCTTCGAAAGAACAACCCAGTATAACCCCTATGAAAATAAATATGGGGGCTTTTCATTTTTTTTTTAAATAGAACTAATACAGGGTTTGTTTATACCATTCCTGAAGAACTCCTACCCTATTACAGAGATACCTACACACCCACGCTTATTCCTGCATTGTCCTCAGTGGCAAGGAAATGGCATACGGTGGGATTTTGTTCAGCCATAAAGAAAATGAAGTAAGATTTGCAGGGAAGCCAAGCAAAGTAGAATTATAATAAGTAAAGTAAGTAGCATTATAATAAGCTATCTATATGAGGAGTGAGTGTGTGTAGAGTGTATGCCACCAGAGAGAAGGTGAAAAATGAGATGCGGAGAAAGCATGGTAAAGCAATGTGGTGTGCAGAAGATAAGAAGGCAAAGGAAGGAAACCATGCGATGGGGATAGATGAGTACAGGGTACAAGGGGAGGCCAGTGGCATGGGGAAGAAGAAGGGAGGAAAGTCAGCCATTTTGCGTAAAAATACATATTGTAACCGAATATTGTTTATGATAATTAGAAAGCAAAAGTAAGCAATAAGAAGAAAGGTAAAGGCTTTCCACCAGTGTAAAAAGGCGTATATGGGTTTGTTTGTGTATAAACATGCCTTTTCCCCCAAAGTAGGCTATTTTACCCTGCTACTAAGCTGCCTTTTTAACAGTTCCGCTTCACATTCCGATGGAGCCTGCTATTTGCCATAACGTGATGGAGGAAAAATATTTTTCATGTTGTCCCTCTTTCATTGACTCCTGTTTGATGGTCTTTGAGGTAGATGCCTCAGAGGAAGAGAGGCAGAGGCTGTAGAGCTTTACATTGAGGGCATTGTGGCTGTTTACTTCTCTTCTGGTAAAAACTCCTTAAGGACCACTCCCACCAAGATAGGAGTAATACCGTCTGCTGCATGTGAGGCAGTGTTTCACTTGGGTTTTACCTTTGCTTGCCTGTTTCGGAGTGATAAGTCAGGTTAAATGAAATACCTCAGAGAAGCTCCACTCTGTTTGCAGCTATAAAGACAAAGACTAGAATTCTCATTATGTTTAGACTTACATTTTATAGATCTTAATATTCATTATGTGTGGTTTTAATACAGTATGCAAAGTATTTATGTATTCTAGGCTTAATATTTTCCATGTTTTATATATAAAAATATTCCTGCTAGGCAGTAGTGGCGCATGCCTTTAATCCCAGCACTTGGGAGGCAGAGGCAGGTGGATTTCTGAATTCGAGGCCAGCCTGATCTACAGAGTGAGTTCCAGGACAGCCAGGGCTACACAGAGAAACCCTGTCTCGAAACAAACAAACAAACAAAAAAAAGAATGGCAATGTCAAATCATTGCTTGCCTAAGCCAAGTCTTTCAGTAAATCCCAACTTGTTCTTCTCAAATTTAGGAATGTTTCTAGAATGGGGCCCACTCATGTTCTCTCTTGTCTGTCTGAAGACAGCCCATGACAAGAAGCAAGCCAATGGAGTTTATGTGTGAAGTACCAAGAAAAACTATAGCACATTGTGTAGCTGTAGTAGGACCATGCACCAGATAGAAGAACTAGTAAAGTTGAGTAAGCTCAGACCCAAGGAATCTGAGAGACTTGAGATTGGTAGGAGTCAAGCTACTCCCTACCCATTTCTGTACCTGCTCTAGAACATATATCCATGACACCCCACCAAGAGGACAATGCCAGTCAGTCATGGAAGGAAACACTTGGAGTCCTGACCCATGCAAATAGAGCATCACTAACATCTCAAACTGAGCCAATAAGAAACTCCTACCCCTAAATCCCACCCCACTCCTCAGTGTTTATAAAGTCCCTAAACACATGACATAAAGCTCACAAGTTATTTCATCAAGGATCATATGAGAGTGACTGTTTTTACTGAGCTGTAACACTTGGGGAAGAGTTCGCTCTCCCAAAACATTCATTGCTGGATCTTGGAACCACCTGGCTGGCCAGGCTCACACCACCACAACTACCACTGTTGCTGCTGTGGTAGTTGACCTGGGACCTTGGCTACCTGCCCTGCCCAGGCTATCCAAACCTTGCTTCTTTGCTAAGAGCTGTAAAAACCTCATATGGCATAGAACTGTTGTAAATATTTTTAGACTGATATTTCAAGTGTTAACAAAGCCATCTGAAGCCAGATATGGTTATTCATGCCTTTAATCCCAGCATTTGGGAGACAGAGGCAGGTGGATCTTGTGAGTTTGAGACAAACATTATCTACATATTGAGTCTTAGATCAGTCAGAGCTGCACAGAGAGATCCTGTCTGAAAAGAAAAACTAAGACATCTGTTGCCTTCTGTGACTATCCAGGTGTTCTACGAAAACATTTATACTGTAAGTTTTAATTTTCCATAACACAAATTTTTACTTACAAATTGATAGAAGAAATGAAGGAAAGATGTATAAACATTTTATATACATTTGCATGTCAAATAATAGCTATTATATAAGAAAAGAGATACTGCCTTTTGTTTTTCAGTAAAAATTATTTAGCACCACATTTCCCTCTCTCCAGTTAGAGAGGTCTTTTAAATATCTTAATAACAACTCATGAGTAGGGGAAAGTTTACTATTTCTTTAATCTTGGAAGAACACTGAAAGGAAAAGTCAGGGTATGTGGTGTATGGAGGAATTCCCTTATGAAGCTGCCTGCACACAGCTTTAGCAGATGAAGGGGAAGCTGGATGGGAAGAAGGTTACATATTTTCTGTTCAGTAAGGATATCCATGGTGGTAACTTTCATGATGACGGTAGTCATCCTGGTAGCCATCCTGGTATCCTTGGTGATAACTATGGTAACCATATCCTGCGTACTCATCTTCTGGACAGCGCATCCCCAGTGACTGCTGAATGGCCATTTCCTGTCTCCGAAGTTGCATGGAATCAATTAAGTCATACACGATGACCATCGACCACATAGGAGAAGGATACCAAGATTTAACATTGCCATCTTTTCCAACTAGAAGCATGGAGAAGTACTCTGGGCTCACTTGAAAATAGTTGCGGATGTCTTTGACCAAGTGGGCTGGCACATCTTCCCGCTCAACAGTGGCACTCCCTGGAATAGCATTGTAATGGTTGTTAGTGGATTAAAGGGTCAGAGTTCATAGATGCAACAGAACAAGAAGAAATCACCATGAGAGCAGAAGACCCACAAACCTGTTCTCTTTAGTTCAAAAGCCAGTTGTTAGCTGGGAGTGTCCAAATAGCAATTAAATGCCCAGTTGTGCAAGGTTGTTATTGCCAAACTATGGGACTATGGACAAACTCTGGCATCTCTTTTGAGAATATTACAAAATACAGAACCCATGCCTTAATTTAATCCTACAACATCAACATCTGAACAATCTGTCAGGGACAAACAATGATGTTTCTATTTCTAGGTATTTTTCCAGTTAGCTTGCTTCTTTACATTCCAGTTTTCCCTTCAATGGACAATAGAAAGCTTGTTTTGTTGTCCAGAGTGAAAAAGAATAATTATATTGAAAACCAATGACTGGATCTAAACCAGTAGTATATGTGAAAAGAAGAGATGGGGAACTGTGGCTTGCTGGGGTGTCCACTCTGGTGCTCAGCTAGGTATTTCTCACACTGGCATTTATTTCAAAACGAGGGTCCGTGGAGGGAAGATGGCTATGCTTTCTGCGAACTTCAGTCTCTTAGTCATTTTCCTTTAGCTTTGAGCTTTTATTTCATTTCCTTATCTAATGATAAGATTTCCTTATCAAGGTGATAAGACCTCACAAAACAATTGTGAGATTAAATGATAGAGCATAAGTTGCTTTGAAAAACCTTAAAGCTCATTAGCAAACCAAAGCATGATTTTGATTATGAATGTGGATGTCTTTACTGTTGGTTTGAATGATTTTATACCAAAACCAAGATTAGTCCTTAGTCCAGCCCCTGCCCCATACACATCATGGGCACACAAGCATGCTTGTTTTCACATACTATTCCCTTGAGGCATACCTGCCAATTGCATATAACCAAACATAATGTTTTAAAACAATAAACTATTACCGTTAATTGGAAACAGTTCTAAAACTCCTCCAACTTCCTCTCCAACACCCAAAAGCTTCAGAATGGTTATATGTCGCAGACCTGACCCAAAAGAAGAAAATCACAAAATTAGAGGAATAAAAATATGGAACTGTCTTTTCCTTCCATAGACCTGACAACTGATGACATGATTTTCATGTCAGCTAAAGTCTGAAAAGAATATAGAACACAATCAACCAAGTAGAATGATCTGTCTTTGATATTTCTACAACACAGGAAACTTTAAAAAAAAAAAAACTGACAAGAACAGTCACAGATTTTAGGATTAACAAGAATCAGGTGATTTTGTGTGTGAGGCAGACGGACTGAAAGAGATTTGCTCTCAAAATGATTCTTGCCATAAAATACCAAAATATGAAACTAATGAAAGCAAAATATCTGCCATGAGCTAAGCACAGTGTTGGATTCTGGGGGGAAAATTAAACCTGAAAGTGTCATACCATTTATGGATAACTTCCCCTCAGAGAGAAAAACCACACGAACCATCTAAGCTATGGTTAAAGAGCCAGTCACAAAGAGATGCTTCACTTGACTGGCAGGTTCTTACTCATACAGAGGATACGTAGGGAAACCCCAGGCAAACACAGCTTCCCATCTTCAGCTAAGGTTTCAGCCAAGGAGGGAAGGTCATGCCTTGATAGCTTGTTGGAATTCTTTTGAAGATGAAAGGCATATGAAGGGATTCAGAAAGAAAACAGCAAGATGAAGAGAGTCTAAGCAGGGTAATAGCTTTGAGCTAATGATAAGATCAGTGGAATTCGTTGCCCAGGGAGAAAATTAAAAGCTTCTATATGGGAGGGCTACATTAAAGAGGAGCTAAAGTCAAGGCAAAATGCCATTCCCCACATCTCTGTTTTGTTTTCCACCTTTATCTTTTCCCGGAAGGGTGAAGCACTCTATTCCAAATACCAGTGAGTCATATTTTCAGAAACTGAAAATCATGAACATGACTCCTGGGAAGTGTGATTTGTTTATATTTCCTGAGTATAACAAGAGGCTTTGCTTACACTCATGTGGCACAGGCTTTCTGTACTAGTATAAAAAATAAAAATTAAAAAAAAAAAAAGAAAAAACAGCCCCTCCTGCAAACCATGATATTACTTGGTGTCATCAACTCTTCAACATGGGTCATACTCCACAGTCCAGGCTGGCCTGGGACTCAAAAACCCCTAGTTGGAGTCTCTTGATGCTGAGATTACACATATGTGCCACCACAGTGGGATTTGTTTTGATTTACATTACTACTGTGACTAATCCTTCAGTGCTCTTAAGGATATCTTTCATAATCAGCACCATTGATGATTCTGAAGAGTTTTAAATAAAATTCGGAATGTTGAGACAATCAAATATTATATGTTGCTAGTTGTAAATCATGGGCCATGGTAAACGGAAGATATGTGAGGGACTCCTGGGTTGATATGAGCTTGCTTTGCTGCCTTCCTTCTCACTATTTCACATCTTACATTTGGAAAGTACTTATAATTCAGATGCACTGGGCCATATGACAGAACTGGGTCCCACTAATGCTTTACAAAACTGATGAACACCTGTCCTTCAAAAATCAAGTACAGATTTTCTTTTCTCTATTTTTTTTTTAGTTTATCTTATTTATATGAGTACACTGTAGCCATCTTCAGACAAACCAGAAGAGGGCCTCAGATCCCATTACAGACAGTTGTGAACCACCGTGTGGTTGCTGGGAATTGAACTCAGGACTTCTGGAAGAGCACTCTTAACTCTCTTAAACTGCTGAGCCATCTCTCCAGCCCCCAAGTGCAGTTTTATAATGGTGCCATAATTATAGACATGACTCTTCCTACTGAAATATCAAAACAGTCTTGATTTGTAATGTTATAATGAGGAATTTTTAAATGAGTGACTGGAAACCAGCCCTTCCACACATACCTCTAAGTGCTCCCCTCGGCAGCTGCAGGGATCACGGTGTCAGCTGTGATATTGACACTACCATCTTACTGTCACCCCATGTCACACTAAACCTAGTAATAAGTTCTCTATACTGTGCATATATTTCTGTGGCCAGATTAAAAATGATACTAGTGCTTTTAGTTAGCCCAATGGAAAATGTTTAGTAAATAAAGTGACATTTTATTTTTCAAAATATTGAGGGATTTGCAACAAGTATAAAAGAAACATTTTTTTTTCCTTTCTGATTTGGCTTTAAAAGGTTCAGAACTAGACAGAGTGACACACACTGGAAATTCAGGCACCCAGGAGGATTTGAAGTTATGTAGTAACATTCTGTTTCTAAAAAAATAAGGTTCTGTTTTATAAACTCCTAGACAAGATCAATATATGGAAAAGTACCCAATATTAGTATCCAGTTTCCAAGTATCAGATAAGTGATCCTGCTTGAATTTCATTAACTTAAGACATTTTTAAAAAATAAATTAAAAGTAAAGCAGTAGATACTTTCAAACACTTGGAAGGAATGCATAGTTGACTAAAACAGTACTTTGAAAGCAACTTCATATTCAATATAATCGAAAATGTGTCTGGGGAATGTGCATCTGAATTGGAGTATATTTGGATGAACTAATGTTCTATGTTCCATTTTAGAATCATCCAGAAAGAAAGCAGTATGGAAAAGCAGAAATAAGGTGCCTCCTACTCACCAAAATTACATGCCTGACCGTTGAGGGCCGAGAGCTGTTGTGAATAGGCCCAGTCTTCATCATTAGGAGCGGAGATCACCAGCAATCGCCTCCTCCATCTGAACCTGGAAAAGATGCAGAGAGCCGCTATGACTGCTTCATACACTAGAGGCCAGTGTAAGAAAACCCGAGCAACATCAGCTGGTTGGGTTTTTCCATCCCCTGGCCCATAGAACTCTTCCACAGCTCCTGAAAGCCATTCAGCTGCATTACCACATACCCTTACTTTTTCTGTTGTGTCTTTTGTCTGCCTGAATGAAATGTTGGGTCCTGGTCATTATGCCTAATGAAGACATTCAGAGTAAAGTGACACTCTCAGTTATAAGGTAGGTACACTTGTCAAAACTGTAAAGGAAGCAATGATGCCAAGATGACAGAAGAATGCTAAAGAGAGTTAAAGTCCGTAGAGTTCCCCCTGGAGTTCAGCAGGGCTGGAGAATGAGAATATAAATAAGAAAAGGCTAGAGAGGGGGGTGCCAAATTTTAAGTATGTGACAACAGCAACAAGAAGGAAAGTGAGAAAGTCACTAAACAGATTAAGGAGTGTTCTAGAAAAAGAAAACCCCATGTATTTTCTTTAGTAGGGGGTTGTTATTCTAGAGGCAAATGCAAGTTCTGATCTCCATTAATAAGTGGCAATGCAGACTGCCCCTATGAAGTATGGGATTTTGATAAAGCCAGCTTCTACTGTTAGTATAGCTGTCATGGTGGATTAATAGACCTTTTATCTTACACATGGAAACTTGAATTCAAGTTTGTCATCACTACTTTTTGGATGTCTTTGTGCTGTCACTCAGTTCAGCTAAGTCTCAAATTTTCATTATTTCTGTAGTAAAAACTCTATTTGTTTCTACTTCAAAGAGATGTCAAAAAATTAAACTCTCAAACCCATCAGTATGTTACCCACATGATGGCCTACACCTAGGAAATCATGTCTTCGTTTACAGCTGCTCCCAGTTTAAAAACCTGTACCATTACCATACCTTGGACATCACCCATCACGATGCCACATGACAACCTATTTGAGTATGTCAGTATGCCATTTTAAAGCTCACTTTCACTACATAGTAAGTGTTCTTCACTAAGGCTCAAGAAAGCAACCTGGGGTTTCCCCATTTTATGAATGATAAGACTTGAAGAAGTAATTTACGCAACTAGTAAATCTAAGGCAGTAGTGGTACGAAAATACAGACTTAAGGATAATGATGCTGTATTTGTGCTCCCAGGGTCCCTAGTGCAGTATGAAATAAATACAGTGTGCTCCTAGTGGAAATCTGAATAGAATTATCTCAAACTGGGAGAAGGGGTGTTGTTTTCTGCCTTAGGTGCAGGCAACCGGAAGGTATTAACAATCACTGAGCTGGTGGCCAGTCATTTTGCTTTCTCTCCCTAGGCCCCATCTAGCTTCAGAATAAACATGAGCATCTTTAACCCCAGAGAAAATGGCCCCTTGGAGGGAACAGTGGTTTGGGAGTGGGGGAGTGGGAAATGAAGGACTATAATAGTCTAATGAAATACAAGCTCTGAATGGATGTCTGTCTCCTAAGACTTGCCAAGGATCGCTTGCTGGGACATTAGATTCACTTCCTCTGCTTGTTTTTTCTTCAAAGGGAAAGGAAAACAAGTCTCCGCTGAGGATAGGAGATGAATGTTTTGGCATAGTTAGAGGGAAAGGAACATATGAGACTGTCCAGAGGTTCCTGGGAAAGGGAACGGTGGTGGCTGCTGGGTCACAAGCTCCGTCTCTGATCTCCCTGCTTCCTTAGGAGGAATGCCAGACCAGAGTTGGCTCCCAGCCAGCATGTAACCAGGCCAGCCTCTCCGGCCTCCATGGAGCCACTGAGTTATTTTGGTGAGGTCTGTTTTAACTTGTTTACCTGTATGTGCCACTGAATGAGGTTTTGATGGAAGAGGGATAAGACGCCCTGTCTCAGACACAACCCAGAGAAGGTTGCTTCCCATAAGGAATGATTGGACTTCACACCCTGGGACCCAAGACTCCAGCTCAAAGGCACTAAAGAAAATAACTTCCAGGGCCTGGGACAAGAACTGTGAACCTGGTGAGGTCCCCATTTGGGCCAAATTATTCTTTGTCACGTTAACTTCTCAGGAAATGAAATCCTACAAGCCCTGTGTATGTTTGCGTCTTTTAACTGGCATCCCAAATTAGTGTGCATTTGCCCACTGTTTGGGACTTCTGTCTCAGGAAGGGTAATTATAGCCTAAAGTACAGTGCTGAAGGCCAGACTGACTTCAGGGTCTGGTCAGTTGAAACCAGGCTGTGCAGTCAGTCTCACCAACCAACCAGTCAGCAAATTTAAGGAAAATTCCCATTTAGGGACTGGCTTAGCCATAAGATTTTTTTT
>NW_022196894.1:42905567-42957451 GCF_008632895.1 Mastomys coucha | reverse complement strand
TTTCTTTTTCCTTTTTGGCTTAGCCTAGATATCAATTCAGAATGGTCTACTGAGCTTCTCTCACCGACAAAGTGTGGCATAGGACCAGAAAAATGCACTGGAATACCGTAATAGCATTTACTGATCATTTGCTTTGTACTAGGGCCTAGGTCATTGTTACCTTTAGTATTAAGTTGCCCTTTCACAATAATTTTAAGAACAAGAATGCTTATTATTATCATTTTGCAAATTAGAAAACTGAGTGAGAAAAAAAGAAAAAGAGAGAAGGAAAAGAGAAAGAAAGAAAGAAAGAAAGAAAGAAAGAAAGAAAGAAAGAAAGAAAGAAAGAAAGGAAAGAAGGAAGAGGCAGAATTCTAACACAGGGCTATTTTATTCCTGCCTCTGAGTAATCTGTTTATTCTGTTTAATTTTTGTTTGTTTGTTTGTTTGTTTTTGTTTTTTCAAGACAGGGTTTCTCTGTATTGCCCAGGCTGTCCTGGAACCCATTATGTAGACCAGGCTGGCCTTGAACCCAGAAATCTGCCTGCCTCTGCCTCCCAAGTGCTGGGATTAAAGGCATGCATCACCGCTGCCTGGCAGACAGTGGTGTTTAAAATTTTGAGATAATATTTTATTAGTTCTTTAAATATTTCATACAATATATTTTGATCATATTCTCAACCTGCCGACACTCCCAGATTTACCCCCCCCACACACACAATCTCCTACCAACTCAACTTCCAGTTCTTTTTCTATTACGATTTTTAAAAGCCATTGAATACAACCGCATTGTCCAACTACATTCAGGAGTAGCGCCTGCCCTAGAGTGTGGTCTGCCCACCAAGGGTCACCATTAAAGAACACTAACTGTCCCTTTCCCAGCTGCCATCAGTCTCTCTCCAGCTAGTAAGTGGGATTATATGTCTATCATGAAAGAGGGTGTAGTGATATTTTAAGTTCAGAGGTAGTGGTTAACTTTAAGGAAAATGTTTTCTAGACACAACAGAGTGGTTGTACATACAAACTTATAAATATCATGACACCATCCATAAGACCTATAAATAAATCTGTGCACACACACAATCTTGTAAAGTTTAAAAGAACTTGGCCTACTGCCAACTTGCAACTTCAAATGAGGTTGTGTAATTGGATAATTAAGAAGTTTAGCACACATTGAAATCTAAGTGAATTTAATGGAGGGCATGGTATTTGAAAATATCCAAACACAAGAATCTACGAGCAACATCTTACATCTGCATGTACCTGGTATCAGCATAAATATACAGCAACCCTAGATAGAGGAAGGGTTCCTTGCTAGCATTATTTCAATTTTATAGCAGATAGATTTTTAAGGCAGTTTAGTTAAGAACTGTAAGGTCAACGTGATGAGTGTGGTGTAGATTGAATCTTCATATGAATAATAAAGCTTACTTTCTTTAAATGAGTTGCTATACCCTAAGAGCCCCAAGTTTCCTGAGTCTGCAGGAATTCAAGTCATTCATGTATTAATCCCTTATTTCTTGAGATCCTGACTAACACAAGGCAGTGAATAAAGATTAAGCCTATGTGACTCACACTTAACACTGAGCCTTCAGCAAATGTTTACTTCATTTCTGGAGACCCTCAGCCTTGAAGTACAGCTGGGGTAGTGCTTATATTGAGATCTCTGCGATTTGATTTGTTCTGAGTACATTCTTCAGTTTTGTCCCTCTTAGGGACTGACTCAAAGTCCCTATGAAACTTACACCCAACATTGGGAAAGACTTGGAGCAAAGAAGAAAGTGTTATTTTGTTTTCCTTAAGCTGGTCTCCAAAGGATGCCCAACCTCTGCTGTCAATGGACACTACTCCCCAGAGAATTCTGGAGCGAGATCAAGAGGATTCCTACTTCTAGGGTCTCAGTGTGGCTTTCATTGTTTTGTTGTAAGGAAGTAGAAAGTCAAGCATCATGCATCAGTCCCATTTGGAAGTGAAAGAAGAGTCATGGAAAACAAAATGCGATGTTCACAGCTTCTCAGATTTGCTGACTGCATGAAGCAATCCTCACAGAAGTTCCGGATTCCATGTGCAGTATCAAAGGAAAGAAACAGAAGAGACCTCTCCAGTATCACAAATCAACCTTCACAGTCAGAGCTGGACCTAGCCTTGCAACCAGAACCATTTCCATAGCCACAAGACTAAGCCCTATAGCCAGGGTGCTCAAAAGATGCACACATGTGAACCGCTGGGCTTCCTTGATTCTGAGTCATCAAAGTCAACCATCAAATTAAAAAAGGAAAAAGACAAACAGGCAAGAAGAAAGGAAGGAAGGAAAAGAAAAGGAAAGAAGAGAAAAGAGAAAGAGGAGAGGAGAGGAGAGGAGAGGAGAGGAGAGGAAAGGAAAGGAAAGGAAAGGAAAGGAAAGGAAAGGAAAGAAAAGGAAAGGAAAGGAAAGAAGGAAAGGAAAAATCTCCAGGCAAAATTGTACTAGCCTCTTTTGGGAACACAAAGATGATGTACCTAGATAGGAAATTCTCCAGGGACTGCCTCTTGTCCTCCTTGCAGGCAATGCCCTCCTTCTTCTGCTTTTCCATATCTTTGATTCGCGATTGGAAAGTATCAATCAGATCAAACACGGACTTCATTGCTATTGGCACTTCATAGTATTGCTGTTTAAGAAAGCATAGGATTTTTATACTTTCCAGAGAAATCTAGAAAAATCTTTTTTTTTTTTTTTGCAATAGTACTATTTGCTAGTTGCTTGAAATTATACAATACACACCTTAAGTTTATTCCCATACTGCTGGCACTAAGCTGATTTCTATTTATGACACTACTGGAGAACCAAGGGACAGTATACTAACATAGAAAAGCAAATGAGACAGCATTTTAGCATTGTTAACCTGATTTTCTCACCAAATCCTGTTTTATTAAGTCATCTAACATTAGGTCATGTTTGCTTACATGTTCTCGGAAATAGGTAAGGAAAGACTCAACTTAAAAACAATTAAATTCATTTTCTTGGATCCCAGCTACCCAAACTTTCAAAAGTCACTTGATGTGGATATGGGCCCTGCTGATCAAAACCAATATGAGGGACCACCTGAGCAGGGGTTCCAACTTTGCCCGAGTGGTAGAAACCTTAGAGATCATCTAGTTCAATTTCTTCTGTGAAAGATAAGGTGACATATGTGCAGAACACATTAATGGAGTGCTATCTCCCCAGAACCACAAAACCACTGCAGGTCAAGTCAGCTATTTTGATGGCGCAGATAACACCCGCCTCTAAATCTTCATGGAAGCTAGCTGACTGTCAGCATCCTAGGATGCTAAAGACTCCAGGACCTTAGATAGCCTTAGATTTCATCTCTGGGGATGAAATCTAATGCTAACTTGATCGACCTGGATAAGCCACTTAACCTTAAATATATGGGACTTTATTTTTTTTCTCTGTGAAAAAGAAAGATACTGGTATTTATTTTAGATCTTTAAGACAAAGGTCGCATAGGTTTGAGCAGTTTGCTTGGTGCAAGGAAAGTACCCAATAAAGTGAGCTATTTCGTCACTATTGTGACTGTATAACTCAGTTGTGGGTGGTTCAGATACTTTGTTGCTATAGAAAGCAAGTAAACGGAAACATTTTTGCAGTCTCTCTCTTTTTTTTTTTTAAATCTGGAGACAAAATTCTAGACTTTCCCTAAAGCAATGGTTATCAAACTTCCTTCCAAAGGGACCTTACAAAGGGTCCAATGATGTGACCCTTTAATACAGTTCCTAATGTGGTGACCCCAACCATAAAATTTTGCTACTGTTATGAATCATAATGTAAATACCTGATATGCAGGATATTTGGTATGTGACCTCCATGAAAGGGGTCACAACCCACAGTGGAGAGCCACTGCCCTAAAGGAACCATGTAAGTATAGGGTTTCTTGAAGGAAGAAAGTCCTGTGTCTCTTGTATTCCCAGGGCATGGATTGCCACAGGTATTTAACTAGTGTCTGATAAATTCACCACATTCATGTGATGGAAAGATTCAGTCATGTAGCTGGGATGTTCAGTCCAACCCAGTCCTTTTCAGGAGAGATCATTTCTGAGTGTAAAGTCATAGGACAACTGAAATATTAGAGCTGTTTAAAAACCTTGCCAGGAGGGCACAGTCTGTGGACTTACTGACCATAAGAAACCATAGATTCTCTTCTGAGGAACTGTGCCACATTGCTCACAGCAGCACCCATACCTTGACCCTCAGATCCACATCTGTCAGCACCATGAAGAAGTCATTGTAGGTCATTCCGTACTCCTTCCTCAGCTCACCGATGAGATGTTGGTCCACCAAGTCCTCATCATCCACCACACGCATGGGTTTCTCATTATCTTAAGAAAAGCAAAATGTGCAGAAAAATGAGCATGGCAAAAGAGAAAACATTGAATACTGTGAGTGGAGACCCTGAAGTTCATATAGCTCAAACCAGACCATTCTGTCTAGTTTTTTAGACTTACCACACAATATGTGTGAACAGTTTTACAGTGAACTAAATTGAATTAAAACTATATAAATAGTAAATTCATAGGTATAAGCTACCAAAGGAATACACAAACTACCATTAAAAACTGCACTTTTAAAGATAACAACCCATCATCTGCCCACAATGTTCGTGCGAATCAGAAGTGTTAGCATTAAGTTTGCTTAGCATCAAGTTGGTAGAAAACTGTCCATCCTGTCAGAGTGTGAGGCTTTCCCTAAATTGCCAGGAAGCTAGACCAGACATGTTTGTTAAGGCTCACTTCCGCTATAGATAATTCTGAGTTGGAAGGCTGTATCTGTTCCTCTTTTAGCATATAATTAACTTTGGAGCTCAGTAAACATTGAGAAAAATAGTCTATGCTCAAAACTAGACACAAGTTCATTTGGGCTCCAGAAGAAGCTATATAAATTTCTCAAATGAACACAATTTCAAGCAAAACTTAAGAGCTTTTGGAAGGCTTTAAGCGTTATGCATGTTTTCAGTCAAAGAAATCATTATAATTCAGAATAGTGACTGAAGGTGCCACCGAGAACATGAGAAACATGAATATCCAACTGTCTTAGTTAGGGCTTCTATGGCTGTGTTCAAACATTGTAACCAAAAAGGGCTTCGGGAAGCAAGAGTTGATTTCAGCTTATGGTCCCAAAGCACAGCCCATCATGAGGAAGTCAGGACAGGAACTCACACACAGGGCAGGACCCTGGAGACAGGAGCTCATGCAGAGGCCATTGAGGAGTACTTCTTACTGGCTTGCTCTTACTGGCTTGCTCCTTCTGCTTGCTTATGTAAAGCACCCAGAACCACCAGCCCAGGGGTGGCACTACAGAGACCACAGTGAGCTGGGCCTTCCCACATCAATGATCAATCAAGAAATTGTACCACAGAGTCTCCCGTAGGCAGTCTGGTGGGGGCATTTTCTCAATCGAGGTTCCCTCTTCCAAAATGCCCCTAGCTTGTGTCAAGATGACATAAAACTAGCCAGAACACAAGATACAAGTATCTGTGGCTTTACATACAAGTTACATATCTGGAAAGTATTTAATCATTTCTAAGAACAAGACAGCTCTACAGACTCAGACTGTCACTAACTTGTGGCTTGATTTAAAGTTTTTCAACTTTATGATACAAGCAGAAATGACAGAATTTCAGTGAAGCCGTGATTTGAATGTTAATCCTTCTACATGTTCTCTCATGATGTAAAGGCTACAGGAGCCATTTGATCATGGGTAGCCGCTGACTCTGTAGGGTTAGTTGTATTGCTATGCTGTCTATCACAGCTTAGATTATCAGGTTAAGGAAAGGAGATAGCATTTGAAATGTAAATAAAGAAAAATATCTAATAAAGAATATCAGGTTAAGTGGATTTCTTATTTTTACTCTTATTTCTTTGTGTGTGCCAGTGCCACATGTGCATTCAGTAGCATGGGTGTGGAGGACAACTCTCAACAGTTAGTTCTCACCAGAGCCAGGTCTCTCCTGCCACCCAGGGGCTCAAGGAACTGAATTCAGGTCATAAAGCCTTCTTACAAGAACCTCCATCTGAGGTTCTTTTTTGCAGGCCCTAAATGTGTGCCTGTATCATAATATTCCAGGTCACAGTGGGTTTGTCAGGTTACACCCCATGGTCAATTAAAAGGTACCTATATTTAATTTCTCTTCAAAACAGATTAGTGTTTCCCTCAACCCCACCTAAAACTGCATCTTCGAAATAATCCCTCATACTTAGGATAAATGAAAAATAAAATTAGTGAACGTATGACAACATAACTATTAACACAGAGAGTCTCAGTTATCAACATGGACCCACTGTGAGCAGTACTAGGGACTATTTTGCAAATACAAGATTAAAGCTGAACATATCCATTGCCTTCCTGATAGGAAGACAATTTCAGTTAAACTGTTACTTTGATCCAGTTGATTATGCTAGTTAAAAAAAAAAGAAAGAAAGAAACAAGTACCTTGATTTCTACAAAACAAAGTGAAAAGAGGAAGACATCTAGTTTCCAAAGTCCTGACAGTGCTTCATGGAGGTGGTCCACAGACACAGGGCCCGAGAGACTGTATGGAGGTGGTCCACAGACACAGGGCCCGAGAGACTGTATGAGGACCAAGCACTGCCTGGGAACTAGAGGAGGCCATGATGGGACATATTATACACATCACATATCTAGTTTTCGAATTGTACAGCTTGTTGCTGATGACAAAATATGTACTAATTAAAAACTAGTATGTCGGGTTAGTAGTTTTGCTTGTTTTTAGTATGTCTTCAGCACAGAAAGTAAGCTGCAGAACTAAATGTTCAGTATGCTACTGTTCTCAGTTCAAAACATTTGTAAGGCAAAAGAAGATGCAAATAGGAACACACAACCTGCGGCACCCATTCTGTAGGACACAGAGCTGTTCACCGTGATTTCCTCTGTGAGACTCCATAAGGTGGAGTCTTGACTTGTTACTCTCTATGTCTATACTATTCACATTTCAACAAGGCATAAATAATTCTGTGACTAATAATGAAGATTTTTAAAATGTCCTTAACTATAATGTGTCCATCAAACTACTTTCTAAATGATTGTGTCCATGTGTCCATGTCAGCTTTTTATAGTACCACACCAGTGGTAACTCCAGAGACTCACTGTTGATCAAAGTATTGGGAATAAACAGTTGTGGAATGACCTAACATAAAGGAGACAACTGTAACACTGCCTCCAAGGCTCAGGGAACATCACAGAAGAAGGAACAAAAAGAGTATAAGGGCCGGAAGAAGGCAGGGGAGATGAGTGCTGAGTTCTAGGGATGACATGGCTGTTACACTGTGATGCTCATGGCAAACATGCTTACCTATACAAGGTGGTACCCATCAACACCTAGTCACTGAATAAGGGGCTGGAGTGCTCTATAACACTCCAGAAGGGGAAGGAAGAGACCATTTTCTTCAGTGCTGGAGACACTGATGAGGTTCCCATGTTTCTATAAACAAACTCTCATCTTTGTTTCTGTTAGAAATGCTAATGAAACTAATTGGTACATACACACACATAAGACATAAAAACAGAAGGAAGGTGAGCTAGGAAGAGTAAGGAGATCAGTGAGAATGGGAAGAGGCCCAGACAAGGAAACAGTAGTAAGATGGTTAAATATATCCTGGACATGAAATAAATGGTACAATAAACCCATTATTATGCATAAATAAAATGCTAAGAAAACTATGAAAAATTAAAATGTCCCTTGCCATTAATATTCTAAATCTTTATAAACAGATTTTTATCTTCACCTAGGAATTATAATTTTGATGGGTTTGTTGTTACCTTATTTTGCTTACTTTTTAAGCAGGGTCTCATGTAGCCCAAGCTGGTCTTAAATTCTCATTGTAGCTGAAGATGGCTTTGAACTCTTTTATAAAAATATATCTAGTTTTATTATTATCATTATTCTCTCTCTCTCTCTCTCTCTCTCTCTCTCTCCCTCCCTCCCTCCCTCCCTCCCTCTCTCTCTCTCTCTCTCTCTCTCTCTCTCCTCTCTCTCTTTGTATGTGTGTATGTGTGTATGTGTGTGTGTGTGTGTGTGTGTGTGTGTGTAGGGGGTTAAACTCGTGGTAAGTTCTTTTGCCATCTCACCGGCCTGACCTTGTACATGTGCAATGGTGGGTGCAAGCCTGGCCAGGAGTAATGGATATAAAAGCCATCCAGCTCACCTCCAAACTGGCAGCCCCGAGTGTCAGCCACATTAGAGCTCAAACCTCCCCCTCTGTCCACTCCTGTGCTGTTTTCCTCCCTAGGACTGGAGGGAGGGAGATAACTCTCCCTTCATCTCCTTACATTCAAAACACAGAGACTCGAGATCTCTTCCTCAGAGAACTCACTCTGTAACAGACTCTGAGGAAGAAAAAGAGGATTGACTTGCTCAAGTTCACACTGCTAACTAGAAGCAAAATGGCAGCAGGACTCAGACAGCCCAACTTCCTCCCTTGTAGCCACTCTGTACTACTCACAAACACCTCCCAATCGTTGGCCAGGAGGACCTTGGTTGAAGGCCTAAGACAAACTTTGCTCTAACTAGCAAGAAGCTGATTTCACAGTCTGGTTTCACCTCTCAAGCAAAAATGTTTTCAGAAGTAATTCTGCCAAACATTAGAAATAAAACATTTTATACTCTTGGGCTACTGAAATGTCTACATGTTTGGCCTGAGGGAAAAAAAATCTGCCAAAGGAAAACAATGAAGTCTCTGATCAAGGCTGCATCCAAGGAGGACAGAGGCAAGGGTGCAGCAGGGAAGAATCCACTCCCAGCCAAATTCTGAAGAAGGTGCATGTGAGGCCATCTCCTGTCTGTGGCTGCCTGCTCTAACCACAGGTCTCTGCTACCTTCTGTATTCTGTACAAATCAGAGCTGGGCTAGTAATAGTCTTTGGTTTGGGAGTCAACACAGAATGTATAGATTCTTTAGTTTATCTACTTTTGTCTGAGCACACTAGTCAGTCCTCATGGAGAACTCCTAGACTTACAAGTAGACATTCTTTAAAGAAGTCCTATAAACTTAACTTTCTCCTGATTGAGCTAACATGGCTCAAAGGTCCATGTTCATTTTGTGAGGTCAGGAATGGGATTATCGTGGAAAGGGCTAGCCAGATGAGGAGAGCTCTTTTTGACACTACTACACATAGCCTACAAATGGGATGCTTGCCTGGTTCCTCATTCGTTAGGAGTCCCAGTCCCAAAACCCAGTGGCACAATTGTGGTTGCATTCCAGTAAGTTTCTTCATGTGTCTAATTGACTATTGATAGCACAGTGGCACTTAAAATTTTACTTCGATTATAAGCTATTAAACAATTGTATGCCAGCATTATGGTCAAAACTTGTGACTACTTCCTCTCTTGACATCCATGATTTATTTTCCTTTCCCTAAGTTCAAGCTGTGAACTGAAGTTCTCTAAGGTTGCCAGATCTGTGCTGGAGAGTGTGCAGACAGACTGACAGACGACTGCTTGAGTGACTGACTAAAATGTTGTAACTGTGGAGAGATGGAATGCTGCAGATTAAGAGTCAAAATTATCTTGGACTATCTTTGGTTGTCTTAAGACCCACTCACTCCCAAACCATGTCTTTGACCTAACATCTTTCTGACTATTAGTAAAACTTTTGGAATGTGCTACTCAGCAGATCTCCACCAACCCTAAAGCTAGGAATGTTAAAAGATAACATCTGGGCTAAGGAGATGATTCATTTGGTACAGCACTTGCCACGCAAGCACAAGGAGCTGAGTTTAGATCTCTAGTCCCAACATAAAAAGCTGAGCATGGGCGTGTAGTGGCTACCCAGTCTAGCCAATCAGCAAGCTTCAGCTTCAGTGAGACTCTGTATTTAAAATGAGGCGGGGAAGCCAGGCATGGAGATGCACACCTCAATCCAAGCACTCTGGAGACAAAAGCAGACAGAGTTCTGAGAGTTTGAGGTTGGATTGGTCTACATATAGAGTTCCAGGCCAGCCTGGGCTACATAGTGAGATCCTGACTGAAGAAAGAAAGAGAGAAAGAAAAAAAAAAGAAAGAAAGAAAGAAAGAAAGAAAGGAAGGAAGGAAGGAAGAAAGAAAGAAAACATGAGAAAATGGTGAAGTGTGATTAAAGAAGAAATCTGACATCAACCTCTGATCATTACACAGAATGGCACATAATGGAACATACACAGAGGCACACACAGACACAAACATGGACACACATAGGCACACACATAGACACACATAGATACAAACACACACATGGAAACAGACTCAGACACACAGACACAAATATGCACATAAAGACACATGCGCACACACAGACTCACACAGACACATGCAGACACACACACACACACACACACACACATACACACGACATCTGAAAACTATAAAAGAGATTGCCTTGATGTGTTGTTCCTTACCAACCTAATCTCCCACCAATGTATTTGATAAGCACATTGACTTATGAGTGTTCTTTTGTTCTATCACTATGAAAGCTCTTGTAACCCCTCCACATTAGAGTATGCCATTCAAGGTGACCTGAATCTATGTTCACAGGCCATCATGATGAACTCCATTATTTCCTTGGGACAAGCACTGCATGGTGCATATATAAAGCCCTTCACCAATGCCGGAATCATTTCACCATCTCCTGTTGCTGCAGCACTTCCATATCATCGCTGGCTTTTTCTAATCACTTTTTTAAATCACTGTCAATAAAAATCTTCCCATTACAATCTTTGGATCCAGACCAATTAAATTAGAATCACTCATAGTAAGGCCAAGTGAGCTGCATCTAAACAGGTTTCCTAGCTAATTGTAATGCACTCAAAGGACAGAAAGCCACTCTCTCACAGAAAACAACCGGAACTTTTATCATAGCATATAAGGCACAAAAAGCCAGACTCATAAAGACAACTAATATTTTCCCTCATGTGCAGAAGCTACATTTAAACTTGTATGTGTATGTGTGTATGTATACACATAAAAAGATAGACTCTTCCAACCACCGTAATCAAAGATAACACCATAAATGACATAGAGTGGGTTTATTAATGGAGAAGACTTGGAAAATAAAATTTATGTCATTCTAATTTTGAAAACTGAGATATTTTACCTTCATCTAACTTTTGTTGTTGATACATATTATTTATATAAGAAGTTGTACATTGAAGGTTCTTGAATCTATGCCTGATTCTTTTATCTATTACTCCCTGCCCTCTGCAGGCAACTATATGTAATTGTGCTTCTTTATGAAAGTATAAGTATCTATTTTCTATTTATTATATATAAATATATTTTATATGTATATACATATATAAAACACTCACATATATATATACATATATATATATATATATATATATATATATACACACACACACACATAGATATATAAGGAGAGAGAGAGAGAGAGAGTCCTGCCTCAGCCCCCTGGGATTCCAGATGTGCACCACCAATGTATTGAAAGAGGCCATAGTTGCAACAATTGAAAATAGAGATCTCGAGCATAGTATATGGATTCAGTCTTAATAGATTAGTTAAGATACACTGAGTCAGTTACACACCCATCAGTTTTTCTACCTCCTTTTTATTAATGACCCTTAAATACTCACCCTCTCAGAAGAAGCTATCAGAGCTGGGGAGATAACCCAGTTGGTAAGAGCACACACACTGGGGTCGGTGGGGGACTTAGAGTATCCTTTGAGTTTTAGCCCCTAATATGTGGGGACCAATACAAATGTAAAAATATATTCCAAGTTTATGTTTTTTGTCTTTTTTTTTAGGGAAATCAAA
The DNA here is from genome assembly GCF_008632895.1 of Mastomys coucha. NCBI lineage: Eukaryota > Metazoa > Chordata > Mammalia > Rodentia > Muridae > Mastomys > Mastomys coucha. The sequence goes on along the minus strand of NW_022196894.1, from coordinate 42,945,672 downwards.
TTCCCACCTGCTGCATTCTATCTCCTTCTCATTTTATCATTTAATAAAGAACCAGTACCCAGAAACTTCTTCCTAACTGACCAATTCTATGATCTTTCAACTCAACATATACACCAATATTCTAGAGTGACATTTTAAATAGGAACAATAAAGAAAGCCTTTATGTGTGAATCCATTTTAGTATCTCACGCATAATATCCTTCTCTGTTGGCAAACCCATATGAGCACTGGGATTTGCCCAAACCTTGTGACTTTCTTTAGACTAATGTCTGAAACCTTAAGTTTAATTTCCTAGTATTTGTAGACTCATAGCAGATGTTCTAACTACCTTTAACAAGATGGACCAGCTGATGCAGGCATCCACATTGTGTATGGTTGTCAGCATTTGCTTTCAAGGGCCAGTAAAACTCTGGAGAAATAGAGAGTATTTACTTCATATTTAAGGAGAAGTAAAGCTACTGGACAGATCTCAGGCTGAAAATCAGACAAAGCTGGGATTTGGTTCACTAAGACTCTAGTTCATGCCAAACTTTATTTTCCCATAACTGAATGCCAGTCTTGGCTGAAAGGGCTACGAGCCTTTCTCATAAGGGTAACCTGGGACACAGGGAGGGAAGTGCCTTCCAGGAATTAGGTGAAAGAAAAAAAGAGCATTCCCCTCTTTCAAAGCAGACCAGTGCTGTCACTCTGTGAGACAAAGATACAAACTGTAAGACCTGATTTTCAATAAGTCAGAAAGAAGAAAAAGAAAAATCCCTCAGCCCCCACAGTTCATATTCAATCCACATTTCTAGAAAACACCAGAATAATGCTAAAAAGTTTTCAAGGCAGTACCAGATGCTTATAATATGACTACGCCAAGGCTGATGGGGAAGATATAATGACTTTCCCAAACTCCTCGGAACTAAGGAATGAGAGTGCTTTGTGGAAGACTTGGTAGGTAGCACATTTGACAGAGAACACCTGGCTGAGGAGGACTTTTATCATTTGCCAGCACCAGTCTCTGCTGGACTCAATGTCTATTTCCTCTGTAGACATCTGGAGTATCATGAAGCTGGCTGGCTCAAACTACTATGTGAAACTCCAGGAAACAAATGGTTTGGATCCTCATTAACCGCTAAATATGCCTTTATGTTTGTAGTCTCTTGGGCTTCTCATTGATCACCCAGAGTACTAATACAATCTTGCAATCTGGCCAGAAAGAGCACTTGCAAGTCAGCATTCTGTAATTAGCAGAAAGCAATGGCAATTGTTTTCCTGGTGACAATTGTGACAGCTCCTTTGATCTCCAAACTACTTGGATCAAACTACATTGCTCACCAGATCCAGTGGTGGTGATAAGATAACTATAAGAATGGTGCCCATGGTCAGAAGGGGTGTATACACAATCTTACTTCATCATCACCACAGCCTGTGAAGTAGGTTTGATTTCTTCTAAGACTTGGGAGTTGGGTTGGAGAGATGGGTCAGCCGTGGCTAGACTTACGACCAAAAAAAATACAACCTGTCCAAGATCACATAACAAATAAATTGTAACTCTGGATGTAGACCTACTGGCCTCCCAAATTACTTTTCCCCCATTTTGGTTTACTTGGCGTTGTTTTTATTGGTTTGAGGCAGAGTATCACTATGTAGACCAGGCTGCCCTCAGACTCACAAAGATACGTCTGCCTTGCTTTCCAAGTGCTGGGATTAAAGATGTGTATCACCATATTGGGCTGTTGTCCTTGATTAAGGACATTATTCTGTCCCCAGACAAGCACATAGCAGAGGGATAGAGTTCACAAACCAGTTACTAATATGTGGTAATTTATGATAGGGCAAAGGAAGGATGCTGTTTATGTTCCCTTTGCAGCCACCTCAGGGGATGGTGAGCTAAGGAAGAGAATGTATAACTGAGAATGTATAGCCACATTCTGGAGAACTGCTGTGTAATGCTATGCTTCTACCACTATATCTTACATTAAAAGATATGTGAAGACCAGAGATCATATGTTAAAGACTATTGTTGCAATTAAATGTGAATAGTTTAGAAAACTAGTCCATATGCAAATCAAGCTGACATAATTAAGACAGATGGGTTATTTGTACCAAGATCCTGCATCAGAAAAATCTGAGCTGTGCTCTATTATTTTGTATTAATATTAATTAATAGGGGAAATACCTTTCTATGTTTTCTATGTTTCAGAAGAAGTGTATTTTGTGAAAAATATAGAGGATAATGAAAATAAAGAAGATAAAGAAGAATAAATACAGAGAGCTTTAATTATAGTTAAATAACAAAAGCAGTAAACTTAAGGAAAGATTTAAAAGAAAAGAAAACTTTTGGTGGGAAGAAGAGTTTCAGTGGGAGAGGGAGGGGTTTGAGAGAGGGTAGTTGGGGGTAAAAAAATGACCAAAATTACATACACACACACACACACACACACACACACACACACACACACACACACACACTGTCACATGGAAACTTTCATTGATAAAAGAACTATAAAATAAATCATTGCCTCGGTTCCAGTCTTCTGTGTGTGAGACAGGACTAATGAGTAAATCTTGCCACATGCTCACAGGAACTGCTACATATCGCACCTCAGCTGCCTGAGGCTGAGCTGTATCTCATGCTCCCCACACATCAATATGAAAACTTGTGAAAACTCTAAAGTTCAGCCAAATTCTTCGGCTCTCTAAAAGGACTTGGGAGAAATCCAATCTATATTTTCAGTGGCTTTTTAGTTAGCTCAACAGTTTCTAACTGGAGCTAATTCCCTCTTCAGGCTTGCCAGCATCTAGGGGTCTGGCAGTTCCCCATGTATCATGAATCACCAGTAGCATAAAGTCTGTAGGCATGTCAACTAATATGGCTTATAGGCAAGAGGACCCAGGAGCCAGGAGAAGAGGGGCCACACACCTCTCTGATTATCCCTAACCATTCAATACTTTTCTCATTTCCTACACCTTTCATATCTATTGTTTTAAAATGCTAACATCTTAAACCAGAATGTTCCTGGTATGACTAGATAGGCAGGCAAGGCAGGCAGGCACACAGGTGGATAAATGATAGATAGATAGATAGATAGATAGATAGATAGATAGATAGATAGATAGATAGATAGATAGATAGACAGAATCTCTGTTATCACAACCAGACATCCCATTGTTTCTTTTGACTTCTTCCAATCACCACCCAAGACCTCTCCCACCATAAATAAGAGCCCCCCAAAACCCCACAAACCCCACAAACCAATCAAAACAAACAAAACAAACAAAATGTTGAAGAGTACCTAGCTGGAAGTGGTCAATTTTCATGGAGCTGTTGTTGACAGGACCAAAGATGGTAACCACAGAAATCCTCCTGGTGGCCATCTTGCAGAAGCTCTCGAGATATTCATCCCGCTGCTGCACATACATATTATTCTCAGCCTTGGGAGTGGTGATCAGCTGGAGGCATGGAGGACAAGCAAGCATTAGTTCATAGTGCTCAAGTCACAATGAGGCCAAATCCAGAGACAACTGAGAGCACAGGGTACTTAAACTGTTAACTGCTTTCTTAGGTAGTTGCATAATCAGGACCCAAACCATTTTGATAGTCTTTTTCATTTAAAGTAAAATAAAAACTAGTCCAAATAGTTTAGATGTCTCTATTCCGTTCTCTAATTTGCCTTCACTTCCTGTGTACCATGGTTTTCCTATTTGTGGACACACAGAAATATTTATTCTTCAAGTCTGTCACATTCCATAAATATCTGACATGCAATAATTATCTGCCTTTACTCATCTAGATCTACCCTAAGTAATTAGACACTGGATAATTCAATCATTTTTTTTTACTTTCATAATGTTGGGAGAGTTTCATAGTTAGGCTTTGCACACTATGGGAGAGAATTTTTATGAGGTAACCTTGCCGACAGTTTTTATGATGGCTTATGGGGTCATATTTTGCCCTATAGATGAAATTCATTGCCACACTGGGCCCAAGGAGGGGGTTTTTGATACTAGAGCCCAGCTCAACTCCATCAGATGTCTTTAACTGTTTTACTTTAGCCTCCTTTAAACCAGATCTGGAATTTTTTCATCTGTATTTTATGACTCTTCTCCAGAAAAGACACTCAAAGATATTTTGATCGCTAGCCATCTGAGAAGCTATATTTCATTTTGTTTTGGTTAAAATGAGTAGTCTTTCTTTTTGTATTCTATTTATGAATTACATGTTTATGTGTATATATATATATATATATATATACATATATATACATATATATATGTGTGTGTGTGTGTGTGTGCATGTATATGTATATGAGTTTGGTTACTTAGTTAGATTCTCTTGTATCCTCTAAGAATATCTTACTGTTTTGAATCTACTCTAACACAATAGCTTCTCTGATCCTCTGGTCATTTTAGTTGCCCTTTTTGGAGCCTTCTCTGATGTCACAGATTTTCCAAGCTGAAACCAAAACCATTGCCCACACTCTGAAAATGGGCAGGAGCATGCTGCTTGCTTTGGACGTGGGAAGCCATGAAGTGTTTTCTGATAATGGTCAGATTCTTCTTGCTCCTCCTGAACCAGGAAAACTCACAGGGCAGATGCCTGCAGTGAGGCCTGCAATAATTATGCAGGCCTCCTTTGTTGGCACACCCCTTGGCTCAGAGACAAGCCCATATATATTTTTTTTCTGTAAATATTTTCTTGTATTTAGACATGTTCAAATTTAACAATCACTTTTCCATTTCCCCATCAAAGACCATGTGATCTCTTTCTAAAGTCTGTGTCCACAAGGTTAGCATTTTGGGTTAGGAGGAGTTACTGTGCTGTTAATCTCTGTCAAATATTTTGTCAAAAATGGCCAGTAAATTTGGCTCTGAATTTATCTTACTCTTTATTTTTCTCCATCAGAGTTGACAAAAATACTCCCTCCGGGAATGTAAAATGCTTCTGAAAACCCATGAGTGGAATATTAGCAAAAGTTTTGGTTTTGCTTTTAAAATGTTTTTTCTTAGCTCATCATTTTAAGTAGATATGGTCCAGTTAATTTTGATTTTCCACTTTATGCCTGTTCAGATGGACATGGTGGCAAGGAAATATATTTTAAAAGATCTAATCTCCACATGAAAAGTATAAAAATTTCACACATTCTCTAAAATGTATTCATTGATTTAGACTTAGCCTTAAGAAAAAAAAAATAGGGTGGTTCTACAAAATGCGTTGATCATAATTTTGGTTGTTGTTTGTTTTTAGTTAGCTACGTGTTTTGATAGGGATGGGTGAATTTTGAAATTTTATTTTAACTAGACATATTTTAGATTTTTCTTTTTTGGTCTATCTTTTGCTCATAATAGACCATTTGGAATGAACAAAATGCTGTTTAGGTGACAACATAAAACAGTGAAGACAAAGATAATAAAGATCGACTGCTTATGATTTGGGACTCCCAGCCCATGTTTAGGATGTATTCTGGAGAGTTGGAAAGCACACTTCCCAGATGCTAGATGAGTGATAATTACTATCCTCTCATAGCCATACACTGGCATCATTTCATCGTCTTATGCTTTGTCATGGAGCCCTGTGGTCCGTGACCGTATTTTAAGAGTTCGCAAAGTCTCCTCTAGTCTTCTTCTCCTGGGCATGTATAATTAGGAATTTCAGACAATATGTAATCTCTGAGATGCCCTTTCTCCCTGCATGACAGCTTCTCCCACAAATGTACACAGCAGTGCTGGGCCCTGGGAGCCCAGGAGCAATCTCAGAGAAATAAGATCCTCCCAGGCTTATCTTGCCCAGGGATGTTTTAACTCACCAGGGAGGTGATACTCACATTGCACAATTCAACTCCTGGCTCTGGCCTTCCAGGCTCTTTCCCTGGGCTTATAGGTTCTCCTGACCCTTGTTATCAGACCAATCTCAATCATGAAATAAAAGCAACTTTAGGCAGAGTGGCACAGAGGAAAAGGTGATGTCCACTATCAATGTGGGAGGCCTGGTATTTTGTCTCAGCTCAACCCCTGGATAGCTTGTGTGGCCCATTGCCTTTGTCAGCCTTGCCATGGAACAACCTCTACACAAACTTCACGGTCTCAGGAATTGAGCAATGGGCATAGATAGTCGTATGGGTTATGTATCCAAGCGCATTTGTTGCCTTTGACTAGTTTACCCATTCTCCTCCTGTCTGTTTGTCCATGTCCTCCAGCCTCCTATACTCTCCCTACTACCATAGCTCAAACACTTGCTGCTTTTAATTTCAGTTCTAGAAGTCTTCACAGTTCACCTGGGATTTTTTGTATCTCTTTTATAATTTTCTTTTTTAATGCAGACTTCATGTTCCTTAAGGCACTGAGACCTCAGACCCTGTCCCTATCCTGTGATCTACGCTGGCTGGTTCACATTCCTCAAGCGACAGAGATCAGTCCATCCATATCAGAGGCAGGGGGCACTCAGAAACATGAGGATACTTGTCTATGACTATCTAGGCAGCGCCCATAACCAGATGGAAAAACCTTTTCCTTACGCTTAATCTGCTGACGGATGGAGTTTGCACAGAGAAAGGGGAGCACCTGATCACCTGATACGTCAGAGCCTTTCCATGTGTGTTGACATCTCTGTCACATCCATTTTCTAGCTTGGCAGTATTTCCAACAGTGCTAAATATGGAAACCGTTTCCAGTTCCCTCTTCCTAGAAAGAACTCCACAGCACTCCCCAATGAATGATCCTGTCTTTTGGCCTCTAACCAGCTTGGCGGCAGTAACTTGGGGCATGGGTTATGAATTTATGTATGAAAGGTCTTACATGTGTTTCTGCTTCAATGGTGTGTTGGATCAGTGAGTCTCAGAGGAGGACGAAGCCTGACTGCATAAGAGGGCAAACAGGAACCAAAAGATACTGGGAAAGTTTTGGAATAAATTAGTCTAAGTAGTACGTTAGGCTCAAAACACTAGATTTTAAGAGGATTCCATTAACTAACTCTCTGCTTTATAAAACAGAACCTTAAATCCTTTACAAAAAAACTAAACCAAGTAAGCAGATCATCATCTCAATACCCAAGTCTCCAAGGCAGTGTTGAAAATATTAACCCACATGGATTATGGGAGATTCCATTGCCACAGAAAGCGGAGAAGAGAGCCTGAATCCACGCAGTTCAGTATATTGAAGCTCCCCTTGAGCTGGCAAGCAGGGGATCTAGGAGCCACTAAATGATGTCTGTTAGCTATCCTCCACAAAGACCACCGTCTTAGTGATAAACAGCTGTCCACCCTCTCTGTAGGCAACCCCAGATGGACAGCAAGCTGTCTGAAGGAATAGGAAAGTGAATTCAATCAACTGTTCTTCACCAACTGCCTGGGAAGTCAGAGTCTGCTTTCTCATCTGGGAAAGTGAATTAATAAGTCATTCCTTGTAGGAACTGAGCAAACTAAACCATGCAGTTTCATCAGAGGTCTCAGCTGCAGAGTCTGTTCTTTTTAACAAACTGAACTGCAGGTGGCTTACGGGATTGAGCTCTGGCCTAAAAGCAGGACACCTGGATCTATCTGCAATGCACTCGGAGGCCTTGAAGAAGCCATTTGCTTAACCACAACTTACACAGTTGCTGCTAAGGTTTCCCTAAGTCACTGGTTAACTAGCAGCTATGGGATGTTTTTGCATCTAAAGAACGGTAGGGATGAGTACAAAGCCCCAGGGGTTTTACGATAAATTTGAGTCAGGGATCTGGTTACTAAAAAGCTGAAGAAATCGCACACCATTTCTTGGAATTGCAACCCCACTTTAAATCGAGCACAGCAGGTTAAGCTGAGGCTAGAAGTAAATGCTCTCTGCCACACTTCAACAGCTGAGACTGTTAAGCCTTAATGAATGCTAATTGACTTTACTACACTTCCTGAATAACGTCAGCAGAGTTGGATGGAAAAAGTGAGTTGGAAGGGATTAATGCAGCAGGGATGCCTTTCACCCAGAATCATTGTTTTGATATTGCCCTAGTTCCATCTTGCCTTTCCCACTCCATTCTGCCCTCCTACACCATCAGCGCTTCAGAAAACACACCAGTGATATGATCGGCTGGTCACACACAAGCCTGGCAGACTGAGCCTTATCCTGCTGGGATTTCCTTTCTAATAACAAGCCCGATTCTCTGGCTAGTTCCAAAGAGCCAACGTAGGCAGAGGCAATCCCAGCTGGTTTCTGTTTTGTCTCCTCTGACATCAGCAGAAGCTGTCCTCTGAGTTTTATTTGATAACAATTTATGACCAGGGATCTCTGTTAAAAGCAGAGAAGTCCCAGCTGGGCATTCCGATCTCTAACAGAGAGAGCAGGGAACAGGCAAAAGACATCGAAGGCACAACTAACAGGAGGGGTGGAGTATGAAGACCCCCTTCTTTTGACTTAGCTGTTTAGGGCAAAGAGGGTATTTGTCAGGTGGGTGCACAATTACAATCCTGACATTTTACCCTTGATTACTTCTTTCTCTTTAAAATCTAGCTATGAGGCACACTCTGCCTGCATTGTTGGCCAAATGGACAGAATTGGGTGTGAGAGTGCTCTAGTGGGCTGGGCAAAGTCCCAGGTACTCAGAGAGCAAAACAGCCCAAGTGTTAATGCTTTCCCACGCCCCCAAGAGAGCAGCTTGGCTCCATGGATCACAGACAAACATTCAGGAACCTGCTAGAGTTCTACTTTGAAATCAGTGATTCTTGTGTCACTAACTGGAACATTTTGCATTTTGGTTTATGGATTCTGGGTATATACAAGTGGCTGTTGACGGCTTTAACAAATAACCTATCAGATAATAACCTAAATTTGTACAATCACTTGAAAAATTTGGTTTAAAATGCCATCAACCTATGGAAAGTGTCAAAGGGAGTCTCTTTCCTTTTTCCTCCATCTCTTTCTCTCTCTCTCTCTCTTTCTCTCTCTCTCTCTCTCTCTCTCTCTCACACACACACACACACACACACACACACACAAACACACAGAATGAACTTGGGTTTTGTTCTAATCTCTAACATCACTATTGTGAAATTAAAAGAAAATTCAGGACATATTCCACCCAGAACAAATTCCACAAAAGCATCTGTCCTGGTTAACACTTCAAATGTGCATTTAAAATTTTTGAAGCCACTGAAGATACATAATCACCAGGGTCTCTCTACTTGATCATTAATCCAGTTTAGGCCACATTGGACAAACCAAAAAGACTTTTGAGAAACACAATAGAAAAGAGTACCTGTCTGGCTTACCAAGATGGATCCAGGCCAAGCAAGCATCAGCTCCTGTGTTCAGAATGGGTGTGGTCCCATTGGCCTGGCATGGCTCCTTCAACCAATATCTAAGAAAAGCCCAACCCAATATGAACTTGCTGATCTTTTGTTATGTATTTTGAGTACCATATTAAACTTTTCCTTGGCAGCCTGGGCAAATATCACGGTGTTAAGAAACCAAGTTTAGGGTAGAAATCTTGGAGTTCTGGGTACATGCAGAAGGAGTCATAAACAGGAGAAGCCATGGGTCTTTCTTCGATGAAGAAAGACCTTCCATTTTAGGATTAGCTTATTCCTGCCTAAAACCCTCTTTCTATTTATCTAGATCCTTTTACTATTTAATACACAGTGGCAAGTCACACCCAAAAGGAAGGTTTCTGAGTTGAATGTAGACACTCAGCATTAGTGGCTCTCACGACACCAGGCAAAACAGAACGGAGGATTGAGTATCTCCTTTCCCCAACCTGGGCACACACGCCCATTTCCAATACAACGTTAGAAGAAACTGACAGCTGACTCCAAATTCATACAAACCTCCGGAGGAACTAGAAACCAGAGCAAGTAACTCAATCCAGTGTCACCCTGAGATTCTGTCTGCACTTTCTAATAATTGGGACAGTAATGGAGGAGGCAGCCTTCTTAGAGAAAAGATACCTGCCCACATGAAAGTGTCCCTGAGTTTCACAACCACCAACTCACTATGTAGACCAGACTGACCTTGAACTTACAGAAATCCATTTACCTCTGCCTCCCAAGAGCTAGTATCAAAGGCATGAGCCACCATACCCTGCCCCCAACCTTCTTGAACACGGAGCAGACTCAGCCTCCGTCTGTTGTCCAAGAAGTGATTTCACAGACACAACAAACACGTCAATGTCCCCAACTCAGAACACAGAGGACAAATACCAAACAGGTTACTTACCAGGAGCCTTCGTTTGCCTTCGAAAGACCCCAACAGGTCGGCCACTGACTTCTTGGGACTTGGAGTGAGATGTTTTGTGGAGGGCTTCTGATAGGCATCCTGCTCTGTCTTGCCTGCCTTTTTCTTCTTAGTCTTTTCTTTCTCCTGCTTGCTCTTTTTCTCAGCTTTCTTCGCTTGCTTTTCACTCTTGAGTAACTTGTCTTGTTTTGCACTCTTCCCTTTCTTTTTCTTCTCCTTCTCAGGTTTCTCTAGCTTTTCGTGCTTTTTCGACTCCTTGGCATTCTGGGAGGGAGTGTTATCCACCTGCCGCTGCTCCTCCTCCCCCAGAGAGGTGGTGGGCCTGCTGAGGTCGTACTTAGCTTCATATTCATTGCTGAGAATTTTGTCCTTCTTTTTGGGCAGCTCCCCCTTTCCTGGCTTGTGAGGACCTGGCACCACATTTGGGTCCTGATGGCCATGTTCTCGTTTGTCTGTCCGGTTGTCCCGGAAACGGCTTGTGCCCACAACTCTTGTGCTGCTCTCCCAGGGGATGGTAGGTGGGGTGGCCGTGAAGCTTCCATAGTTGGTGGCTTTGCTGGGCCTCCTGGTGGCCTGTGGCTTCTCTCTCTGTTGCTCCTTCCTAGGTAGAGGGTATAGCTGCTCTGAGACAGAGGGGCCCCTGGCAGTGGTCACCTCAGCTGTTGCAGGGGGCCTGTGGGAGACTGAGAAGGGATGCAGCCTGGATGTCCAGGGCCTCTGGGTAGCTGGATAGGCAGTGGTGGTTGTAGGTCTTGCGGCTATTGTCACCACCCGGGATGTGGCCCGGGTGGCTGTCGTGACTGGAGCAGGAGGAAGGGTAGTGGCTCTAGGAGTTGGGGGAAGTTGAGGAGTGGCCGCCTTAGTGGTGGCTTGCTTTCTCGGAGGCTCTCTGGTGGGGTGGACTTGTGTTCTCCTTGGGTCCTCTTTCCTCGTCTCACTGCCCAGGCCTGTACCTCCTGCTCCTCCACTGCCGTTGTTCCCTTCCTGGACCACGTGGCCCTCTATGCCCGAGGCCTTACACTTTTGGACAAAACCCTTCTGCCTGATTTTCTCGATCCTGCGGATGGGGCCTTGATCAATGACCTCATACATGGCTTCCAGCCTGACCGGGTAAGGGTAGCGCTCTTCCACCTGCAGAGTCTTTTTTAACAGCACCATGCTAAACTTGCCCTTCTCCAGTTTCAGGAAACTCATCAGCTTCGGGATGAGATTAGGGTCCAGAGGCTGCTCCAGGATCTGCCCCTCATTGGTGATCCTCCGTACCTTGCCCCCTTCCTCACCTGCTTGGTGGAACAGCACGATCTGTTGGATGTGCCTTTCTGCCAGCTCACAATACACGTCGTCCTTCAGGAGGCTCATCATGAGGCGGTAATAGCCCTCTGAAGCATGAGGGGCTGAGATGACCCACACCCTGTTCTTTCCTGCAAAGCTGGCCAGGATATTGGGAGAACTGGATCCAGAGGGGAATCGCAACATTCTTGTCCGAGCAGAGGACCCCTCATCTCGGACCATCTCACGCGCAGAGCTCCTAGCTAGGGGTCTCAACTCAGGTCTGACTGGGACTCCATTGATACCTGAGGGGGGTGGTCTCACGGTCGGGCGAGCTAATCTCAGCACTGGTACACTCTTCCTCCTTTGGAAAGGCTGAGGATTTGGTTCTTCCTGAGTGGATTTCTCAACTCCACCAGACCTCCCAGAATGCCTCAGATACGGAGCTGACCTACTGCTGATTGGAGAAGCCAAAGGTATTTTGTGTCCTGTGTGGCCATCACTATCCAAGGCAGGAGAATGAGATGCTGCTGATCCACACACCAGCCACATGGCCAAGAGCGTGGTGAAGTGGGGTCCCATTTTCCACATCATTGTATTATCCACTTGGGGACGCAAAAGGGACATAATACAAAAAGAAAAAGAAAAGAAAATGAGAAGGGAGGAAACAGAAAAGAGAAAAAAATCATTAATTGCAAACAGAGCTGGGCATTATCTCTTTCTCTTACCGTGGCCAAGGAGAAGGGCAGGAGGTAGTTAAAGAAGAAAAAGGAGGGCAAGCAGAGGAGAGAAAACAGAGTGAGCGCTTCTCTCAAGCTGCTGTGACTGTCAGTGCTTAGCAGAGTCAGTCATTGAGCAGGAGATCCAGCTTCGATTCACAGGGCGGCAGGCATGAGGCGGGCTTGTTCTGCCTCAGCTGTGCTCCGGATGCACTGGAGACTGTGTAAACTGAGCATTCTAATTATGAGCACATTCACACTTCATTTCTTCAAACAAGCAACAAGGAAACAAACAAGCAGAGAGCGAAGTTTGCACACTTACACAGTGGTTCATGGAGATGGCATGCCGAGGCTTTCCAAAGAAACTTGAAGGCTGGTCCCAAGGACAGTTTCCTAGGTGAGATCTTTTTCTTCCAGCCCTCTGTCTCCTCGTGGAGGGGGAGCTGCAGCTCCTGTTAGGCAAAGCCACCCCAGGGAGCCCAGCCTGGGCTGATTCCCTTTGCTGGCTGTGTCTTTTACCTTCTGGTCCAGTGGGCTGAGGTGAATGTTGCAGTCCTTGGGACTCTTTGTATCTCCATTTGTCTGCAGTTTCTCCTGGGTCTGTGTGTGCTGGTCCCTGGCTGCCACAGGGATTTTCCTAAAAGTGAAGTCCTAGTGATTTCTGAATCTCGCTCTTCCCTTCTGTGGAGTTCCCAGAACTTCTTATCACCCTTCCCCTCCCGCAGTCTGGCTGAGTCCCTTTGTTTCCAAGCGCAAAAAAACACTGGGATTAATATGTTTTCCAGGCTGAGGGAAGACAGAGGAGCCTGAACAACGTGAAAAGGGACAATTTCCCCCTTCCCTTCCGTCTCTCCTCCCTTTATTCCTCCCCACCTTCTTTTCTCCTCCCCCACCCCCTTCTCCTTCTATTTCTTCCTCATCTGGATTCCATCCCAGAAATGTCAGGGCTACTTCAGGTTTGCTCCAAACCAAACTCAAACAACAGCAGCCACTGGAAATCAAGAAAGCTTCACTAAGAATTTAACAGATCAGCAGAACACGCCTCCTTCCCCTCTCAGTACATGGAGCGTCCAGTCTGTGAACCTGGTGAGGGAGGAAAGGGTTGTGCTTGGGCTGGGGAAAGTTTTGAAACTCTACACATCATCATCGTAGTAAATCACTTCAGAATAGGATGACTGAGGACTTAACCCCTTCAATACCGAGCCATGGGGCGGGGCCTTCCCTTCCTGTGGATTCTCACACTATAGTCTGAAAGGTGAAAAAAAACAAAACCAAAAACAACAACAACAACAAAAAAAACCTTCAGATTGCTCCACCTGACCGGGTTTCCTAGAGACAGGCTGATCATTTGGGCCACATAACTTGGCATTGTGTTTTGAGACAGTATGCATCTATTTATAGTTCCACGTGTGTATTTTTATCTCTTTCTGCCTGCTTTATGCTTTGAGTTTTGGGGGTTGGAAAAGCCCATGGAAAACATGACTAAGTTGTTTTTATATTATGCTAATTGGGGCTCATGTTACTGTGTTCTTGGTCCTTATTTCTCCTTAGGATGGGTGGAAGCTGGTAAAAAGTTAGCAAGGCAGGCAAAGGCTGCTGTTGCTGGAGACTGTAGTTGGACATTACATCAGGGAATGGGCATTTTGGCTCCCAGCTTCTCTAGAGATGGTGAACTAAGCGTGTGTGTGTGTGTGTGTGTGTGTGTGTGTGTGTGTGTGTGTGTGTGTTGCAATATTCAGCTCTCCAGATGTCTTAGAAACCTAAATCCGTATTCAGTCTCTAGGAGCAGTTATATGCTGGGCTGGGAAGATGGCTCAGCTGGTAAAGTCTTTGCTTCTCGAGCATGAGAACCTGAATTCAGATTCCCAGCACTTGCATAAAAACTTGGCACTGCGGCTGTAACTCCAGAACTGAGGGAAAGGAGCAGTGAGGCAGGTGGATCCCTGGAACTCCCTGCCCAGTCTGTCTAGCTGAATTGACCAGATCCAGATTCAATGGGAACCCCTGTCCAAAAAACGTAAGGTGGAGGGGCTAGTTAGACTCACTGGTTAAGAGCGTTAGTTACTCTTGAAGGACTAATTTTGGGGACTTGGGTTTGATGTCCAGCATCGCATGGTAGCTCACAATCATCTACAGCTATGTTCCAGGCAATATGGACCTCTCTGACTTCTGCAGTCATCAGGAATTGCACATGGCACACACACACACACACACACACACACACACACACACACGTGCAATCATATACACATGAAGGAAAAACTTTCATACACATTAAATAAATAAGGCAGCCAGGCAGTGGTGGCACACGCCTTTAACCCCAGCACTTCAGGGGCAGAGGCAGGCAGATTTCTGAGTTCAAGGCCAGCCTGGTCTACAGAGTGAGTTCCAGGACAGCCAGGGCTACACAGAGAAACCCTGTCTCAAAAAACCAATAAATACATAAATACATAAATAAATACATAAGGTAGAGAGTGACTGAGGAATATGACTGTTGCCAGCATCTAAGCTCTACTCCCTGCTATGTGTGCACACATGTGAATATGCACATACACACATAAGACACACATCAACGCAAACATGATCACACAAAGAAATAGTCGTATGAGTCTCTACAGGCTGCGGCAGCTTTTCTACCCACCTTCTGGGTCTGTCATGAGGACTCAGCTTTAGGGGAGAAGGGAAGGCCTCTCGGGTCCCATGGGCATTTCTTCCGACCTCTCCAAATTAGTATTTATTAACTGTCAACAATAGTAGCAACCCAGAGTGCACCAAAATCCTGTGGACTAAGCCGTACCAATGGTTCCTTTCAGTGGATGAAAACCTCATCTCTAGTTGGATCCATCCCACAATCAGCTCCATCTTTCCCAGTTACATGTGCCTTCCCTGCACATAAAGAAAGCTCTGAGCATGGAGTTGAGGAAATTCCGATCAGTGGTGTTGGATGTAGCTCTCTTATGTCACTGTTCAGAGTACACAAGACACCAAGTAGGAAGGAAGCGTACCATCACAAATCCCATGTCATTCAAACTGTAAAGTCCATCAGTGCCTCGTGACCAGTAATACAGTCTCTGTGTTATTTTCATTATTTTCTGATATGTTCCACACTGCCCTCACTGAGCCTTCTCCTCTTATTTGTTGTTGCTATTTCTTCTGTTTTTTTTTTCCCCCTCTAATGACAGCAGATACCAGCTTACTAAGTATTTTCATGGGCTAGGCACTTTCATAGACTCTGTTATTTAACATACCTGGGAAATAACAGAATGACTCCCCTCCCCAATTTATAGCTCGACAGAGGCTTGGAATATTTCAATACATTTCTTGTTATCACACAAATAATTAAGTGGGGTGGCACTGAAGTTCAGACGAGGTGCCCTGCAGTAGGATTTCCTGCTTTCATTCTCCATTTTCTGCCCACACTCTTCCTTTTTAAAATACACTCCCAGTTTCTTTGTGTTTCCCATTTTCATAAAGATTTCATAAAGGATCTCTCGTCGGTTTGTTCAACCAGAACAAACTTCTCCTCTTAGAGCTCTGCTTTCTGAAACAGCTGTGCAGCTTACCTTACCTTTCGCCTTTCTCAGTACTTCCTTAAAAAATCTCACTCTATTTCCTGAATTCTCACGTATTTCATGAACCCTTCCAAACCATGTGAACAACACTGGACACCCGTGCTCCGTGAGGGAGTAAAGTTGAGATACAACAGCAAGCTGGCGGTGTTCAGATCGGAAGCCATCGCAATCCAGAGCTGCCTTTCTCTTCCTGGGATCTCAGGCTCTCCTTTCGTCTCTGACAAGTGTGTCAGTAGGTGGCGCACTAAACACATGAACAGGAACAGACCTTCCAGTATCTGCCCAAATCAGGGGCCAACTGGGATTTCTCCTGGTTCCTCAGTTTTCCATCTTGTTATCTAAACCCTAACTGGGACCTCAGAAAAGCTCTTCAGGGATGTCTGGGATGCGGGCATCTAGGAAGAGCAATTTAAAGAACAAGTCAGCATCTATCCCTTTATGGGGAGACCTAGAATGATTTGTGGCTTATAAGGATATGAATTTCTAGTTTGGAAAGTTTCTCATTTAGATCAGTCCATTTTCCTGAAACATAAGAAAGAACTATATAGGGGTGGCCAGATCCAGAGGAGATATTGAGGCTGATTGGTGCATATGCAACCCAAGGGAAAACTAGGCATTGATTCATTTAGGGGGAGGATTGTTTGGTTTTGTGGTTGGTCTTTTGAGACAGGGTCTCCTTACACAGCCTGGGTATCCTGGAACTCATACATAGACCAGACTGGCCTTGAACTCACAGAGATCTGCCTGCCTTTGCCTTCCAAGTACTGGAATTAGATGTGTACCTTCCATTCCTCAACCAAGAGTAACTGTTGTAAGTGCTAGCTTGGAGATTTTGTGACAGGAAACTCTCTGGTTTTGATTCCATAGTAATCAAACAGGAGGGAAGGAAAAGTTTATGCGGATTGCTTTAGAGGAATGAGGATAGGAGGTTGTGGTGGTTTGAGAGAATAAGGTCCCCATAATCTCATAGGGAGTGGCACTGTCAGGAGATGTGGTTGTTTTGGAGTGGGCATGGCATTGTTGGAGGAAATATCTCAGTATCTTCCCGCTGCCTGCTGATCTGGGTGTAGAACTCTCGTCTACTCCTCCAGCACCATTTCTGCCTGCATGCTCCTGTGCTTCTTGCCATGGCAATGATGGATTAAACCTCTGAAATTGTAAAGCCAGCTCCAATTAAATGATTTTCTCTATAAGAGTTGCCATGGTCATGGTATCTCTTTACAGCAGCGAAACCCTAAGACAGATATGGTTATCTAATGAAAGTAGAAGTGGATACAAAAAGAAAGGCATACAGAAAGGAGGCCAGTAGCTGGCTGAATCCATGTTCATAGAAATGTTCTGTCCCAGGCATACCAGAGAACCCAGGCTTTCCATCACCTGCAGAGAGCTCTCTTGCACAAAGTAATGTTCAATAGATGCCACTAGGCTGAATTCAAAACATTCTTCTATTGCCTGAAAAATCATTTGTTTAGAAGGAAACAAGAAACAAAGAGTAAAGAAAACAACCCAACATCTCAATGTTATGTGACGGGAGCAAAGGGGAAAAAAGTACCTGGCATATCAATGTCATAGGGCAAGAAAACCACCTCCCCTGCTCCAGGATTCCCTTCTCACCAACAGGAAGGCTAGCAGAGCTAGCTCTACCTTGAGGTACACACAAGTAGACATGGCTGTGGTTTCTCTTTCCACTCTCAGACTTCAGTCAGACATTCTAAAGCCACAATTGTGTTCTTCAGCATGCAAATGAACTCTCCTTTCTTGGTATTCACAGTATAGGAGAAGATAAAGGGGAAAATAAAAAGATATAAAGGTCAATGGAAACCCTACCATGACCATTGTCTCCGGATGCTAAGCAAGCCCAGAAAGGTTCTCAGAAAAGATAACCCCAAAGCAAACAAACACTTGAAATTGATCTCAAACTACCAACCAACTGCTGCATACCTAAATTAAACTTTAAAATAGTGTGTGTTCTTTTTCAGAAATGAAATGGCTGCCTAAAAAAGACCTGAAGAAGTACACCACCAACAAGCATGCTGATATGAAAGGGGGGAATCTCAAGGCACCCTACCCTTAGGCAAACAACTATAGGCAACCAAGGGATGCTGAGATTAGAAGAGATGGTCTTCCCCAAGAATGAGACCTCTAATTGATTACCTAATACCAAGTGTTCAGCTCTGAGCTCATAGACATTAAAACTAAGTGAATTGAGAAGGTTATATTTATATAGTTATGTGTGTGTGAGAGAGAAAGAGAAAATATGCTTATGTATGTAATAATTAAAGAAAACGAGATCATGATTTTAACACAAATCAAGGCAGCTACATGAGAGGGATTGGAGGGAAAAAGAGGGATGGAGAAATGACGTCAATATATTTATTTAAAATTTTTAATTAATTATTTAATTTTTAAAAAATAAATGCAATTTAAAAGAGAACACACAGGAAAATTTATTTTTAAAATGTTGCCTGAAAAGCTAATGACCAAAGCAGTTACTGTTTTCTTTTTTAAAAGTTGACATAAGTACTTAAGAGTTTTTAAGGGGAAGTTTAAGGACACTTAAGAAATATATTGATCTTACAATTAGGGAATATTGAAGGATTTTTACCCTAGCAGAAGTTAGTGGTTGGCTCCTTTTATTTATTTATTTGGACTACTTAATTTTGTTTGACATGTATGAGTGCTTGTGTGTATATATGCATCCCGTGTGCCGAGTGACTTCAGAGGCCAGAAGGGGGAGTTGGATCTCTGGAGTTGCAGTTACAGACAGTTGTGATCTGCCCTGTGGCTCTTGGAAACTGACTAGTGGATCTGCAAGAGTAGCAAGTGCTCCCAAGCACCTCACCTTGTGCCGCGCCGATCACCTTGACCAGCAAGGGAAGAAAGACTAGTACACCAGTTCCTTCCACAAACAGTTTACTCAGGAGCTGTTAGTTACATGAGAATCAAGGGTGTGCTCCCAATGGTCTGTGAGTGCTGCTTAAATACCCTTCGTAGGACTGCCCATGAGCCCATACCACCTCTTGCGCTATCATTGGCTATAGCCTCATGACGAAAGATCAGACCACTGGCAGGTGCAACCCTCTTGCCAAATAAGGACTTGTTTACTCCTTAGCAGAAGAATGGCAGGCACCATCTTTAAGGTGTGGCAGCAGCGCTCCACATCACCCTCTCTCCAGCCTGGTGGCTCTTTTATTTTTTTATTAGATATTTTCTTTATTTACATTGCTAATGTTATCTCTTTTCCTGGTTTCCTCTCCGAAAACCTCTTATCTCTCCCCCACCCCCCACCCCTGCTCACAAACCCACCCACTCTCACTTCCCTGTCCTGGCATTCCCCTACACTGGGGTATAGAGCCTTCAAAGGACCAAGGATCTCTCCTCCCAATGATGACCGACAAGGTCATCATATATCTACTACATATGCAGCTGGAGCCATGAGTCCCATTATGTGTACTCTTTGGTTGGTAGTTTAGTCCCTGGGAGCTTTGGGGGTACTAGTTAGTTCATATTGTTGTTCCTCCTATGGGACTGCAAACCCCTTCAGCTCCTTGAGTCCTTTCTTTAGCTCTTCCACTGGGGACCCTGTGCTCAGTCCAATGGATGACTGTGAGCTTCTACTTCTGTATTAGTTGGGAACTGGCAGAGCCTCTCAGGAGACAGCTATATCAGGCTCCTGTCAGCAAGCACTTATTGGCCTCCACAATAGTGTCTGGGTTTGATAACTGTGTATGGGATGGATCCCCAGGTGGGGCCTTTCATTCAGTTTCTGCTCTACACTTTGTCTCTGTAGTTCTTCCTATGAGTATTTTGTTCCCCCATCTAAGGACTGAAGTACCTATACTTTGATCTTCCTTCTTCTTGAGCTTCATGTGGTCTGTGAATTGTATCTTGGGTATTCTGAGCTTCTGGGCTAATATCCACTTATCAGTGAGTGCATACCATGTGTGTTCTTTTGTGACTAGGTTACCTCACTCAGGATGATAGTGGGAAAGAGCCTCGAGCACATGGGCACAGAGGAAAATTTCCTGAACAGAACACCAATAGCTTATTCTCTAAGATCAAGAAATGACAAATGGGACCTCATAAAATTGCAAAGCTTCTGTAAGACAAAGGATACTGTCAATAAGACAAAACGGCAACCAACTGATGGCTCTTTTAAAATCCCCATCGTCAGTGATCTAAATTTTAAATCTTTACTGTTCTGAGAGAGAAGAATGAACCTAGCTGAATATGAGTCTGCTGCTTGAATGATCCACGTATGAATCAGGGAGATGTTGTTACAAAATCTTTACCATTAGCTAGTTAATGCAAATGAAAGATTTCTATCAATCACATTTGAAGGAGAACATTCTAGTTGTTTCTTTCTTGTCCTCCTAGGTATAGCCAAGATGGAAAAGATCCAATTTCTTCTTTTTCTTTTTCTTTCTTTGCCTTTCTTGCATGTGGTTGCTGAAAGTGCAGATTTTGCACCAAGATTAGCAACCAACCAGATAGAATATTTTCCTAGAAGCTCATAATCTGGAAGAGAAGATAGACAAGCACTATAGTCTCCACGGGTCTACTGCCAACTTTCTCCTCATGTAAGTCTCAGTAACAACAACAGTGACTATGGCCAATTACAGGGCTCACTCCTGTGACAGGTATGGAAAGCTTCTTTGTTTCCTGGAACAAGCATTCCACAGAGAATTCAGGGAACATCATACAGCATCTGGTCCATCTTGCTTGGAATGTTCTATTGGCTTAGAATGCACAAGTCTCCAGATACTCTTTCAGGTTGTATTGGATGGCCTGCTTATCCTTCTGTCCTCATTTCTAGTCTGGGCTCCGCCTCACGCATCTGCTTTTCTAGGCAGGATGAACCCCACCTTTCTCTGCTCCACTTCACTGCATTGATCACACCCTCCACATTTTGTTCAAAAGGCCTCAGACTCTCATCTTCTCACCAAGTGGGAACCAACAAAACCACAATTCATTTTTTTTACATGTATTTTCTCGGTGCTGGTCATTGTTGTTAGGCATTGTTGTGGAATACAAGTGTGAGCTTACACATTGGTGGAGACAAACAGCTCATAAGAATAAAAGTAACATAATGAAAGTAAAAAAGTAGGAAGTAAAAAAAAAAAAGGAAAGAAAATGAAAGTCAAGTGTAAGAGTAGTGGTAGCCTTCCCTTACAAGAGCTTTTGCTTTTTAATGTCTCAGTTACCTGTGGGAAGGCAAAGTTTGAAAATAAAGCTATACAAAAGGTTTAAATTCCATGTTATTCTGAGTAATAGGCTTAAGTCTTATAGTCTCTTGCTCTTTTCTTCCTAAGGATGAATTACTTCCTTATCTAGTATATCCCCAAGCTATGCACTAGCCTTTTTGGAGCCATGGTGGTGATGTTCTTGGTCCCACAGTGCTTGCATTAAAACAGTGCACATTTTACTGAATGCACTCATAGTGCATGGATAGTGATACCAGCTATTGAGATAAGGCAAAGAGGCATCACAAAACACTTTCTTTGGTAGAAAGATGAATCTTCCCCACTCAATAAACATGCTGGTTAGTTTTTGTCAACTTGATAGAATGTCAAGCCATCTGGGAATAGGAACCCTCCACTGAGAAAATGCTTACATCAGATTGGCTTGTAGGCAACTATTAACCAAGATATGTGCTTGTGGAGTGGAAACTTAAGGGTTCTTAGGAAAGTCCATTGTGTTGGATGGTGTTTTGCTGGGGCAAACACATGAAGAAGTGTTTGCCTAAGCAAAAACAAGTGAAAGGATGTTCTGCTAAAGCACATGATGAAGGATTCTTCATTAACGATACATATGTATTGGTCCAAGTGTTATTTAGCTCCACTTGTTGGGACTCCGTAGAGAGAAACGCACCAAAAGAAAAAAATCTAGTTATGTGCTGTGGCTTCTTGATTCACAATTGGCAGAGTGCTGTCAGCAGATACAGACTCAGTAGAGTTTTGCTAAGTCAGACTCATGTGCTGAGGCAAGACACATGGTGAGACAAGACCTGTGAAGGAAAGTGATGTTTGGAGGGAGTATAAATAGGACTCACCAGACTGTGAGAAGGGCTTGCTTGTAGAGCTTGCTGTGCAACATTTCTTGGTCTCACATCTTAGCTGATCTTCATTTGTTGAGAGAGGCACAACCAAGAACTTCTCCTGGTGTCCCTGTTGGTCCTGGACCCTCCTGCTGACTCCTGCCAATTCTGCTGAGGCCCGGCTGCCTCTGCTAGGCCATGCCACAGCTGATGATTCCTGTTTGCTACCCCAAGTCTACTGAACTGGACTGCTGGTGTATCTGTGAAGTGTTTGAGAGTAGATGGAGCTGCTGCTGCTGATCTGTGAACCCAACTGCTGATTTCCTGATGACGCAGATGGGATTTGCTCCAATGAACCATTCTAAACAGGTCCACTTCCCCATATCCTTTCTTTTCCACTACCTCTGGTGGGTGATGGGCTAGAAGGGAAGTTAAAGCATTTAAGAACCATCATTAAAAGTAGGGTTTGAAAAAAATTTAAACTATATGCTTGAGTAATGATTGACATGGGAAAGGCCTATCTCACTATGGGGAGTACCAACCCTGGGCAGGCAGTGTAGGGTTACATAAAAAGCAAGCTGAGTGGCCCAGCTCATTGATCTCTGCTTTTAGGTTCCTACCATGGCTTCCCAAATGATAGACTCTAATTTTTTAAGTCAAATAATCCATTTTCTCCCCAGGTTGCTTTTGGCCATGTGTCATCACAGCAATGGAGAAACTAGGAACATAAAGATTAAAAAAAAATTAATATGGACCAATACATATGTATCCTTAATGCGTGGAGATGGATAAGATCGTGATAAGAACGATTCCTCTTGAAATTATGAGGCAAAATGGTTCATTCTGGTATTGTAGTCCCATCTTACACTACAAGATTGTACACAAATGTTCAGTTGACCTCAAAAAGGAATTAAACCTGTGTACATATATGAAAACATTTTCAGGATCCAATACTATCTTTGGCTAAAGGTATCTACTGAGGATCTCAAACCTGGATGAGAGGTGGCTGCTATATACCTATAGGTGTGCTTAAAAGAGAGACTTTGAAAAGGAAAAGGGTAAAAGGCAGTAAAGAGAAGGAGGCCATTTAAGTTGAGGGCAGGGATAATGCACCTAGAGACAGTAGGAACAAGTCACTTCTGTAGTGGGAAGGAAAAGAACGTTCTATGTGGAGCAAGTAGAATTGCACAGATACTAAGACAGAGGGTATGTCACAAGAGTGTCCTAGAAGAACAATAAATATGGCTTCTCATCAAACCCACTATGTAGGCAGCCGCTTGGATGGTGGCGCCGATTTCCGATACACTGTGGCGATAAACAGTTCCACTACGCATGCGCCCCTCCTAAGTGGATCGGGCTCGGGTATAAAAGCAGTGTTCGCTGGGCAGCCAGGGCCACTCCACAGAAGCAAGAAACCTGAAGGAGCTGTAACACCAAGAAACCTGAAAGAGCTGTAACACTAAGAAACCTGAAAGAGCTGTAACAAAAAGGAATTCCTGAGTAAACCACGTGAGAAGGAGCCTTGGTGTTCTGTCGTCATTGCTGCTGGTCAGCGAAGCGCGGGATGCCACTATGCAATTTTTAAGAATGCTTATGGGTGCTTGTTGTCGATAAGGATGAAGGCCAAAAATGACATCTGGGAGACCTTTAGGACGGTGCTGTACCTGTACAAGAAAAAGACATGGTAGTTTAAATGAGGGTGTTCACAGCAGATACATACAGAAAATCATCTTACTGTGGCATATATTTTGAAGACAGGGCTGACAAGAACACTTTAGAGCACAGAGAAAAACAAATGTTATATTTGAATTTATAGTCAGAAGGTTGGTATGGATGTTAAGTCAACAGCAGGAGGCAGGAGGCAGGGGTCTGTACTTAAAGAAGGACTGGGGCTGATATTACAAATCTAGAGGGCCATTTCAATCACATTGCTAGAAAGTCATTATTTGAGGAATGAATACAGGTAGTGATGAAGACAGCCTGTGTCTTGCATAGTGAGATGATGAGTGGAAGCATAGAGCATCAAATGAGGCAGGAGAAAGGCCATAGCATGTGATGCTCTAAGAGGCCCATAGTTTAGACAACACAGCCTCTCGGGCTCTTTCTCTTGGGTTTCTATTACACATGTCTATCTTCAGTGGAGTATGTATGTCTAGGTCCTGGATCAGCTTCCCAGAAGCTCCTCCCTGGGTTCTTTCCTCTCAGAGAAGGGCTTCTAAGGATGCACAATCACATGGTATTCTCTCTCTCTCTCTCTCTCTCTCTCCCTCTCTCTCTCTCTCCCTCTCTCTCTCTCTCTCTCTCCCTCTCCCCCCACCTCTCCCTCTCTCCCTGCCTCCTTTCCTCCCTCCCTCCCTCCTTCTCTTCTTCCCTTCCTCCTTCCCTCCCTCCTATAGTTCCTGCATTGCCCTGCCCTTCCAAGGCAGATATTGAACTTCTGAAGTACCCTTCCATTCTTTTCACTCTGACATAGAGCTCTGGTACTAAGAGTGTAAGTCTATAGCTCTCAAATATAGTTGGCAGAACATGGCAAATCCTAGAAGACAAGCTAACTATGAATGATCACTTTAAAGAAAAACAAAAGAGAAGAAAACGTCTGTACTGCTAATGAAACAAAAGGTCTCTTTATCTTTCATATATATTAAACAGTAACAAAAATAGAAGGCACAGCATGGCCAACCATCCAAATTAAAGTAAGCATTTTCTTTTCTTTCTTTCTTTCTTTCTTTCTTTCCTTCCTTCCTTCCTTCCTTCCTTCCTTCCTTCCTTCCTTTCTTTCTTTTTTTGGACAGGGTTTCTCTGTGTAGCCCTGGATGTCTTGGAACTCACTCTGTAGACTACAGTGGCTTCAAACTCAGAGATTCACCTCTCTCTGCCTCTTGAGTGCTGGGATTAAAGGCATGTGCCTCCACCACTCTGAATGAATATTTTCTTTTAAAGAAAGTTTTCTTTATTTTTATATTAAGTGTACATATGTATTTATGTGTAACATGTTCATGTCTGTTGTCTACAGAAGCCAGAAGAGGATGTTAGATCGTGTAGAGTTTCATACAGTTGTGAGCAAGTATGACAGGTGCTGGTAATGGAACCCTGGTTCTCTGAATGACTAGGCACTAATCCTAACCACTGCACAAACTCTCCAACCCACAAAGTGAATATTTTCATCAAATGCTAGAGTTATGAAACTGAGGCAAATCACTTCGGAAAGTACTGTACATTTTGATTTTACCCATGAATTATACATTCAAAGACTAGAGACATATGGACTTTATTCTAGTGTTTTAAAGAAACGGACAAGTGGATGGAGGCTGAGCTTTGTGGTAAGTACATCTCTTAATGGAGAGCTTAGTTTGTGGCAGGTACTGATAAATACTCTGAAGAAAAGCAAGAGCAACTCAGGGAAATGTGAAAGCAAGTAAAAGAAGAGGCAGGATTAGATACTGTTGAGGGCTATCCTGCCAACACACACGTAGCATCGTGTTACAGCTCATATCTCTAGTGTTTCCTAAAATCCTGCCCCACCCCCCACACCAGTTCATAGTACTATTTGGACGTGTTAGAAGCTTTAGACTGTGGAGCCTAGTGAGAGGAGGTAGGCCAATGAAGGTATGCCTTGAAGAATATAGTGAGACTTCAGATCTTTGTTCTGTCTCTTTGCTTGCTGGCTGTGATGAAGCAAACATTCCCTTCCACACTCCCTGCCATGATGTCCTGCAGGTCACAGGTCCAAAGCAAAGGGGCTAAATAGCCTCAAGATGGAACATCTAAAGCTGAACCAACTAAACTTTAACCTTTTTGTAGGTTGATCTTCTTGAGTAGTTTCCCAGTGATGTAAAGCTGACTGGCTCCTAGCTTGCAAGAAAATCTTGAGATACAGCATCAATTAGGTTAGTTATGTAGTCTTTAAATTTTGAGTTATTATCTGAAACCTCTTGAAGCCAAATTTTATGAATTTGGTCATAAATTAATATATTTATAAATTCATAAAAGCTCGAATTGTTTAGTTCTGCTTGGGGTCAACATATGGTTGCATTATAATAAGTTTCCTGCATAGTTCATTAACTAGCATAGGAGAGAATGTTTGGAAGGAATTTCAAGTATGCTTTGGATTCCTGCCACAGGATAAGTGTTCCAGTAAGTGGATACTTTGCACATCACTATCTCCAGTCTCTTTAGATGACTGCTTTGAAGTCAGGCTCTGCTATTTTCTTAAAGTCACACTGGCTAATAATCACATCAAAGGGAGTTCTACTGGAAATCCACATTATATTCTAACTTGAAGCTCTTTTTAACAAAGAGTCTATTGTAAAGATGCCAGAGTTAAAGGTCAAGTACAATATAACCATCAGAATGTATGAACTATCAAAAAAATTCAGAGTTGGAGCCAATAAACATTAAATACATAACTGTACCAAAGACCAAGAGAAATAAATTGTACTGAAAAACACAAGTCCTACTGTATGGTGCAAGGAAAAGACATGGTAGCTTAAATGAGGACATTCACAGCAGGTACGTACACAAAATTGTGGCATGTATTTTGAATATAGGGCTGAGAGAGCCCCTGACCCATATTTGAAGATCCTTTCCCTATTTGAAGAATCCATTTGTGTACTGGCTGGGATTTGTTTTGTCTCTGAAAAAGCAGCATACGATTTGTTAACATCCCTGACTCTCAGTTATTCATCTCAAAAAATATAATGTTTTTACCAGGTGTGGTGGTACACATCTATAATCCCAGCACTTGGAAAGCCCAGCTAGTAAAATCATCATGAGTTTGAGGCCAGCCAGGGTTACATAGTGAGCCTCAGTCTCAAAGAAAAGAGAAAGAAACAGAAAACAGTAGAGCCATTTTCCCTCACGAAAGATGTTTTGTTAGAGTGCCACATGGTTTGAATGACCGGAATAAACCACAACTAACTAGAGTAAGGGATTGGGAATTTGTCAGTTCACCCGACTCAGCATTTCACTCTTGGGTAGGTTGCCATAGAGGTCGTATTATTATTTTTTTAATCTTTATTTATTTTATGTATGTAAGTACACTATTGCTGTCTTCAGACACACCAGAAGAGAGCATCAGATCCCATCACAGATGATTATGAGTCATGTGGTTGCTGGGAATTGAGCTCAGGACCTCTGGAAGAGCAGTCAGTGCTCTTAACCACTGAGCCATCTCTCCTGCTCCTGTTTTGTTCTTAATATGGTAAAACAAAGATGTTGTAAAATCTACTTTTTAGTCATTACACATACAGTTCAGTGTTCAGTGTCACACTGTGCACTGGCATTGCTGTGCGGTCATCATGGCTGTTTATCCCCAGAGATTTTTATTTTCACAGACTGAAGGTCTGTGCCCACTACACGCTATCTCTCTGCCTCTCCTATTCTCTAAGTGCCTGATAAGAACTATGCTGCTTTCTATATCTTTGCATTTGACCAGGAGTGATTATCTTTACTGTATGAAATATAGGCCCACAACTATGTTATAAACTCAGCTGCTTGGAAAATAGCTACCTAAGACTTCACTCATTTTAGCAGCCTAAGACAAAAGACCAGTGAGACAGCATAGGAAGGAGACGGACAGAGGTGCTCAGTACCAGACACAATGATAAATAGTTAGAAAACAAGAAATGCTCCTATAAAGTACTATAATGCCTGTTTGTCATGTAACTCGAAGGCAGAGCAGATCACACACAATCTGTGTTAGCTCTCAGCTCCATGACTTTAACTGCCTTGTGGTTGCTCTCTGGGTCACCAGAGCCATCCTTTCTAATCATTCCTCAAAATGGTCAGTACCATACCTTCCTTGCAACGTCAGTAATGCATTCTTGCCATAAATTCCTTAGCACTTCCCTCACGGCCCACAAGTTAAATTTCAGCCTGTAAATGAGGCTCGCCTTCCATGATCTGTTCTACACCCGTGGTCTTGGCTTCCTCAGCCTTTGCAGGCCAACCCAGATGACTACTGCCCTCACCATTGGCAGCACATAGCATCCTCCTCTGTCATGGCTTGGAATCTATGCCTGCTTAATTCCTTCCTCTGGAAAGGCCCTCTCCCTTCTCCCCGCACCTGCTTGTGAATTATAACTCACTCTAGGCTCTGCTCAAATATAATATCATAATGTTTGAAAGAATTGTTTGATCGATCTCCAGACCGAAGGGGAAACCATACTCTGTACCTGCTTAAAAACACACAGGCTCCATTTTTTGGTATATACCACTTGCAGTCTGTCTTCTTACCATGAAAACTAAGCACTTGCACAAAGCAAAGACTATGTCCTCAGGAACTAGCTCAGTAAACTATCAATTAAACCCTACTGAATGAATGAATGATATAACAGAAAGACTAAAAATCCATACACTTCTCATTCAAAACCATATTTCAGAATGAACTAAGACTTGTTTTCTACTTTAATCTGAAAATAAAACCAGTGGCTAAACAATCATTTATAACTATCCAATATATGTGTAAGAATCTCTGATTATACCTATTTGTATTTGGTAACCTTCAAAAGTTAGTCTCATTTAAATAAGTCAATGTTTATGTAACTCACATTTTAAATGCACATATACTCCAATATACTTATATGTACTATACACATATATACCTGTGTGCACATATACATAGTGATACTTGAATGGTTTTCTCAAACCTTCAGGAAATACTTTTCTTCCTCAATGCATATCTACAGCAAAATATTTTTTACTCTGTGGCCATTTGCCTAGGCCTTTCAAACACCAACATGTAACTAAGTCGATGTAAAATGGAGCAGTGTGGTTACCTGAGTGGAACAATGTGATATAAGACATTGCAACCTCTGCTTTTCCTTCTCTTAAACAATTTGCTCCCAAAGAAGCCAGCTGCCCACCACTGAGGAAAAGCAGACAGCCCCAGGGTGAGCTCTGAGCCAGAGAAATGAGGCTTCCCTTCAATGTCCAGCATTAGCCCATCTCCCATGCAAATCTACAGGTAGATTTCATTATGCATGCATCACATATTATATAAAGGGTTTAGAAATCTAATATGGCCAAGATACCTTGTCCAAAAAATTGTGGAAGTGAGAATCAGAAGTTGAGGCCAATTATGTGGTTTTCCCCTATGTTTTCCATTGTCTTTTCCTGGGTCTTGCATGATTTTTTATGTATATGAATACCATGTGTATACCTGCTGCCCTCAGAGGCCAGAGGAGAGTGTGAATCTCTTGGAATGGTAGCTCCAGATATTGTGGCATGATAGTTGCTGAGAACCAAACCCAAGTCCTCTGGAAAGCCAGTCAGTTCTCTTAACCTCTGATCCACCTCTCCTTCTATCTTGCCTATTATCAATAGTGAACACTTGCATACTATTTTAAAAACTATAAAGTAAAGTTATAGGCTATATCAGAATATAAAGGTATATTAAATATAAAATTGTATAATGCATTTTCTATATGAAATATAGAAAAGTAACTACCCCCACATAAGAAGAGAAAACAGACTACAGAGCTAAATAGGGTGATTTGACAACCGAGTAGCAGAGATTCCATTGATAAAGAATTTTGAACAAGATATTAAAAGCCTTTGCTTGAATCTAAACTTGCAATAAAGTTGAGTAAAAGAACTTGTTATTGCCATGTTGGTCCTAAGATAACCTGGCATACATAAAGCTTGTGTGCCACTGCTTCTTTGTTTGAGGCAGGAAGAAGATCCTGGTTCAAGTTTATTTTTTTTTCTTCTTTTTTTTTCTTTTTTAAATTTTTTATTTGTTATCCCCTCCCAGTCTGCCCTCTGACAGTTCCTCATCCCATTCCTCCTGCACTGTCACCAAGAGGATGTACCCACCCACCCACTCCCACCCACCAGGCCTCCCTACTCCCTGGGAACTCAAGTCTCTTGAGGGTTAGGGGCACCTTCTCTCACTGAGGCCAGACCAGGCAGTTCTTTGATGTATAATGTGCTGGGGGCCTCAGACCAGCTACTGTATGCTGCCTGGTTGGTGGTTCAGTATCTGTGTGAGATCTACGGGGTTCAGGTTAGTTGAGACTGCTGGTCTTCCTATGGGGTCACCTTCCTCCAAAATTTCTTCCAGCCTTTCTCTAATTCAACCACAAGGGTCCCTGGCTTTTGTCCATTGTTTGGGTGTAAGTGTCTCCATCTGACTCTTTCAGCTGCTTATTGTGCCTCTTGATGGACAGTCAAGCTGGGCTCCTGTCTGTATGCACACCATAGCATCAGTAATGGTGTCAGGGCTTGGTGCCTCCCCTTGAGATGGATACCAATTTGGGCCTGTCACTGGACCTCCTTTCCCCCAGTCTTTTTTCCATTTTTTTGTCCCTGCAGTTCTTTTAGACAGGAACAATTCTGGGTCAGAGTTTTTGACTGTGGAATGACAACCCCATCCCTCCACTTGATGCCCTGTCTTTCTACTGGAGGTGGACTCTACAAGTTCCCTCTCCCCACTGTAGGGCATTTTATCTAAGGTCCCTCCGCTTGAGTCCTGAGAGTCTCTCACCTCCCAGGTCTCTGTTACATTCTAGAGGGTCCCCCAAACCTCCTACCTCCTGAGGTTGCTTGCTTCCATTCATTCTTCTGTCCCACAGGACTTCACTTCTTTTTTCCCTCACCCTAATACCTGATCCTGTTCCCTTGATTGCTTTCTTCTACCTCCCAAGTAGGATTAACACATATTTTTAAGAATGAATAATTTATTTTTTCTTCAGTCAGGAGGAAGACTGTGGTTTAATTTCTAAAATCAAAATAATTTATTTATTTAGAAAAAACTGTGCCTTCAATTTTATTTTTAATTTGATGGTTTCTCAAAACAGATGACTGTTCAAGGCATGATGTATGAGCAACTATTCATGGGGATCTGGTATAGCACTATTATTTTTTGTGAAAATATCTTTTACATTCTAAGAGACTGGAACTTTCATTGGCCCTTACAGATAAGTTACTAATACCTGTGGAAGTCATTTATGAGTATACAATCAATCAGATATGCTGCTATGTGCTCAGATTATTTGTTGAACCTTCCTTTAGGACAATGGTTTTCAACCTTCCTAATGCTGTGACAGTTCAGTACAGTTCTTCATGTTGTGGCGACCCCTACTATAAAATCACTTTCATTGCTACTTCATAACTGTAATTTTGCTACTGTTATGAATCATAATGTAAATGTCTGTGTTTTCTGATAGTCTTAGCAGACCTCTGCGAAAGGATCCTGTGACCTTCCTCCCCCACAATGGGGTAGCAACCCACATGTTTTAGGAGAACAATGTAACAACCAACATTACTTGCCTTGGATTTCTATGTAATTAACTTTTGCATCCTAAATTAGTGCATACCTTTAACTTTAAATTGTGTACTTTCCTACCCACTTGATCTGGAGAGCAATGTGTTTGTGTCTGTTTGTGGATTATTGTCATCATTTCTTAAGAAACAGCAAATAAGTCAAGAGTAACCTTATACAGCAGATATTTACCATAAATGTTGGAAGCAGAGGACAAATGTTGCATGATAAAAATATATTTGCAGTACTGAATAATTGGGGGAACCATTAGAGTCAATAATTTAATCCCTTGTAACATTCTGTTAAAGATATCTGTAAGGAATCCCTCATTTCTTCCCCATGTGATGCTTTCTGTTCTGTTCAATGAATACAAAGCAAAACCTCTTGTGAGGGACAGTCAGATTCACACTCAGACATTAGGCAGGTATAAATAGACATATAAATAGACACATAATGGACAGACTACAGACAAGCCAGAAACCATAAACTCCAGAAAGAAGGAAGACACAATGCTTCTTCCTCCCATAAGATCATATATTTGGATACTTAGTCATCAACAAGTTGCACTGCTTAGTAGTGATTAGGAGGTACGACCCATGGCCACTGGCCACCAGGTTCCCCCAGCATCTCTCAATCCATACCTATTATAGCACTTTCTAGGCAGGACTACCCTGCCCCCTATCCTAAACTTCTCCATCCCAGGTCTTGGCTGCCCTTCCTCTAGCCACCCTTCCTTGTATAATCCAGCTATTTTGGTTACCTGGCATCTCTTCTGGTCTTTACCTTCCTGGCCTCTTGATCTGGCTCTTCCCACTTTCCTCTCCTCTCTGTCTCAGTCTAGTCAAACCCACTCAGAACCCTCCCAGACGTCCCTGCCTCTGGCTATGGTCTTCCTTATATCTACAATAAACATTCTCCTTCACCATACCTAGAAACAGTCATGTCCTTTCCCTTTTTAAATTTCTTTTATATTTAATTATAGTAATAATTTAAAGAAATTATTTAAAGTATCTATACAATCCCACAGCAGACAAAAAAATAAGTGTATACCAACTGAAGAGAGAAAGGTTATCATTTTTGTATCTTATAAATCTAAGATAATTCTATTGATTAAACAAAAACAATGTATGCAGATTTGTAAGCATTCATTGGAAGCTGGTCATTAGCTGTCAGTTTAGAATGAGTATGGGTTAGAGTTTTAGAAGATTTGATATACCAAGACTCTGATGTTTGTTCCTGAGCTACACCTGCTCTATCTTTGAGTCTGAACTCTGTTCCATGAATTCTCACCCTGGCCTCTTGACCTACTTCCAGAATTTTGGAATCCAGCACTTCAGCCTGAGGGCTTATCTGAGTCCAAGTCCACCCTTGAAGTCCTCAGAGTTCTCATCTAGGTTTGTCTTAAAATAAATCTCACCCAACCATCTCAATAGTGGATTTCAAGGTGCCCTGAACCTCCCTCCACCTCCATTCACTCTTTACCTAAACAAAGAGTGATATCCCAGGAAAGAACCAGGGGGTCAAGAAATCTTGGACTGAATGGGGAAAGGTTATAGTCATTCATAATTGAGTTGAGGATTTTGGATACAGGTCAGGTAAGATGGATCCAAGGTGTAGTATAGGTCCTAAAGGCAAACCCTAGATACCAAGAAGCACCCCTGGACCTTTCTAGCAGTTTCTTTATCTTTTATAGAATTCATGAACTCAGATCTTGGCCTGGAGGTCCATGCTCCTAAGTTACTTATTCATCACTGGGAGAAAGGGCTTAGCCCCTGATTGCCTCCATTACAACATTCATAGCCAAAAGGGAGCCCCAGAAGCCAGTTGCTTATTTTAATGAAAACAATTTTAAACCCCATGCTTGGTATGTTTCTAAAGTTTATCTGGTTGGTTTCCTAGAGTTTTCCTCTATGTCGGTAAATTCATGCCAGATGAGTTTTTCATTTGTTTGTTTTTGTTTTTGTTTTTGTTTTTTGTTTTTGCTGTGATAACTTTTCTTTGAGGTCATAGGGTGAAGTCCTTAACTACCTATCTTGCTCTTGCTTGACTAGTAATCCTTGCCTTGGGAATAGGCAGGTGGTTCCTATGTTTGCTTCTGGCTCTAAACAGATGAAACACAAGCTAATTGCTGCCCTGTGGGGCATACCAAGACAATGTCTCATACTCCCTGGAGTGCAGCACGAAGTCTAAAGAAGATGAGAAAAAATGCAGCCCTTTCTCTATATTTGTCCCTCAGACACCCCATGAAGGTTAGCAAAAGTCTGTTCTGATTCTGCAAGTACTCTGTGGTATGCATTTGGGTAGTAAAATTATGTATTGAATTTGTAGTTGGTATTTCACTTTTTAAAAAGTGAACATCTGGTTTTCGTTTTAGTTTTGAAGCTCTAGAACAGCTGGGCAGGGCAACTTGGCGTTCTTCTGCATCTCTGTGAGTCATAGCTGAAAGCTCGCAATCCATCAGCTACTTGTCCATTGGCTCACCAGCTGCCACTCATTTCTCCACAGCTTTTCTGGTTCTGGATCAGGGCAGGGTCTGGATCAGCTTGTTCTATCCAGCCCTTGGGAGATTCAAGAGTGCCAGTATTACACGAAGATGCTCTCTGGTCAGCTGTTACCAAATGTGAAAGGCCCAACCCTGAGTGGGTGAAAAGTAGAGTCTGGCTTGCACTCGTTGGGGTTTTGACTCATAGCAGATTAGTGTTTAGACAAACTCTTTTTCTCTCTTCCCTATTTCTATGATCTGAAACTACAGATAAATCAAACTGTCCTGAAGCTGGGAAGACTCATTTATTTTCACCAAGGAACTGAGTTATTTGCTTCCATCTTATGTGTTGCACACTTTTTGGAAGAGGGAGTTTGTTTGCTGAACACTTCAGTACTCCTGAATTCAAAAGTTCTCCGCGTTTCCTAGACTACTCCTACTGTGGGAGCTTCCAACCCTGGCTCACAGGAGGACCAAGGTAGAGCCCTGTCTGAAAACTCTTCATCGGGGTCAGATTGGGAGTCATGGCAGCCCCTCCAGCACGCAGGTGTAGGGCCCTCTTCCTGACCAACAGTGTCAGTTGAGCTATTGTCATGGTCAGTCTCCACTGCAGCTCACAGTTACTGAAAACAGGCCACACTCGGTAACCCAGCACTCAAGATCCTCTGGAGTTTGTCCCCAAACTTTGATACCCAGCTGCTGCTATCAGAGCCTTGTGTAGCATATCTCAGTTACACAACTTTGCCATTGCTGTTTGTTCCCTGATATCTGTGGTTTCACTCTATGCGAGAGTGAGTGCGTCGAGGGAGGCCAAGGCTCCGCGCGTTCCTTTAACGTCCCATCATCTTTTCTCTTCGGCGATTTCAATTCCACACCAGTACCCTGATTATCCAGACCCAGGTCAAAGGTGCCTGCTACTTTAGACTCTTCCCTGAGCACAGTTTGAACTGACCCACTCTTGGCCTCCTCCAAATTTCCAATTTCTTTCCCATCCATCCCTCACCAGGAAGAACGGGTAATACTGACTTGTTTTCCTATCTTCTTCCATCACGGGCAGGCATGGTTTGGCAAGTTGTCTAGGTCACCTTTCTACTTTCTTTAGACCCTTCTAAGTGGTATGCACTTGGTAAGCCCTTTCATAAGCACAGTAATAAATATTGGTAGAGAGTTATAGATTTAAAGAGTGGATCTATGGTCATTACTTAATTCTCATAAAAATATTCTTTTATGACAAGAAGAAAAGGAAAAATAAAACAGCTCCTCTTTAAATAGTCAGTTGCCTCATTATTACTGCATACCTTGTCTGTTGTACTGATGAAGTCTATGGGAGAAGGAACCATGTCCATTACTTATGGTTATATTTCCAGTAAATAGCTTCCATATATTTCCAATAATATATATGCACATACACACATATACAGTCTCTCTCTCTCTCTCTCTCTCTCTCTCTCACACACACATACACACATACATACATACACACATAGACACACCACACACACATAGATGCACACACACACATACACACACACACACACCACACACACATAGATGCACACACACACACATACACACACACACACACATACACATACACTCATACACACACACAGATGAGTAAGTGCTATGAAGCAGATGGTGTCTCAGTGAACTTGTTTAATTTTACTACAGGTATTTTTACTTCACACCTAAAAAAAGATGTTTCCAAGACACATAGATCTGTGTTTTGGAATGGAATGGAAACCCACTCTCATATAAGCCCAGAAATCTAAATGTTTGGACCTAAGCTCTACACATAAGAGAGAAAAGACAGTGTTTGTCTTCCAGGCCTGGGTTACCTCACTCATATATTATTTATCAGTTCCACCCATTTTCCCACTACTTTCATAACTAAAATTTTTATAGATGAGTAACATTTCATTCTACCTAGTGAATTTTAATTACCCACTTATCAGTTAATGGCTATCTAGGTTACTTCCTAGCTATTGGACTAGAGTGGCAATAAGCATGGCTCTACACGTATCTCTGTTGTAGGGTACAGAGTCCTGTGGGCATACACCCAGGAGTGATAGCTGAGTTAGAGGATGGTTCTATTTTCATCTTTTTGAAAAACATCCACAATGAGTTCCATAATGCAACACCAGGTAATGGTTCTAAGGACAGGAAATTGGAGTTCTTTGTCCCTCGTGTCTGTCCAACATTTGGTGTCATTTGTTTTCTTGATGTTACCATTCAGACGGAGGTGAGATGGACTCTCAAAGTTGTTTTAATTTACCTTCCCCTAACAACTGGAGTTTAAAATGTTTATTAGTCATTTGTATTTCTTGTTTTGAGAACTCTGTGCTCAGACCCATTGGCCATTTTTAATTAGCTTGTTTGTTTTCTTGATGTTTGGGTTTTAGGGTTTTTTGTTGGTTTTTGTTTTCTTTTGTTTTTGGATATTCCAGATATAAATCTTCTGTCAGTTGTTTAGCTAGCAAAGACTTTCCCTCCATTTTGTAGGCTGCCGATTTACCCAATGGAGAATTTCCTTTGCTGTAGAAAAGCTTTTTGATTTTTCATGAGGTTCCATTTCCTAGCTGCTGGCATTATTTACCAGGTGACCTACAGTCCTTACTCTGTCTGGGTGTTGGAGTATGTGTCACCCTTCTCATCCAGCAGTCTCAGGGTTAGTTTTTATGCTGAAGAGTTCTTTGATCCATTTGGAGTTGATTGTATATAGAGAGGTAAAGATCTAGTTTCTTTTTGTCTTTTCCTTCCCTCTTTTTCATGTAATATCCTGTTCTTCCTAGCACCATTTTTGGAAGATGCTGGGGTATTTGCTTGTTTGTTTCTCTGGTATTTTGTTTGTTTGTTTGTTTGGTTTTTTGTTTTGTTTTGTTTTGGCACCTTGGTAAAAACAATGACAACAAAACAAAACAAACAAAAAACAACCTAGGTGGCTGTGGTTATGTAGACTTATCCTTGATGCATCTCCTTGAACACTTCATATTTACACTCACTCCTGTGCATCTACTATGCCACAGAATCCCACCAGAAACACCGTGCAGGCTATTCTGTAAAGATTCTTTGCCTTAAGTAACTGCGTGCTTTGATAACATTGAGGGATCCTTGTACCAAAGCGCTGCAAAAGTCTCTGCAAAAAGATGGCACATCGTCTTTGCTACTCTTCTATTGCTGTGAAGAAACACCATGGCCAAGGCAACTTATAGAAGAAAGCATTTAATTTGGGGGCTTGATTACTGTTTCAGAGGGTTAGTCCTTGATCATCATGTCTGACAGCACATTAACAGGTAGGCAGGCATTCATTTGCCTCTGCCTCCTAAGTGCTGGGATTAAAGGTGTGTACCACAACATCCAGTTTGTTGTAGGCTTTTGAAAATCAAAGCCTATCCCACATTGATACACTCGCTCCAGCAAGTCCATGCCTTCTAATCTTTCCTAAACAATCCATCCATTGGGAGGCAAACACTCAAATACATGACTCTACAAAGGGCTATTCTCAGTCAAACTACATAATGCACACTATTATGAATAACTACAAGATGGACATCAGAGCACCATTGGCTGAAGGATGTCAGCTTTTTCCTTATCAGACAAATTTGAGGATAAATGAAAGCCCCTTGAGAGTTTGATGTTACATTTCAAATAAAACCCACATAATTCATATGGTCTCACTAGTTCTTAAGACCAATTTGTCTTAGTCAGGGTTTCTATTCCTGCACAAACATCATGATCAAGAAGCAAGTTGGGGAGGAAAGGGTTTATTCAGCTTACACTTCCATGTTGCTGTTCATCATCAAAGGAAGTCAGGACTGGAATTCAAGCAGTTCAGAAAGCAGGAGCTGATGCAGTTTCCAAGCTCCTACAGAACATCCCATAGAGTTCTTAAGAACCATTGGCTCTTCTAGCTCAAAGTTCCAAAGTCCTTCCACAGTCCTCCCAAAAACATGGTCAGGTTGTCACAGGAATATCCCACTATGCTGGTACCAATTTGTATCAGGGGATGAAAATTCTCTCCTCCTACTTATGTAGATTGCCTGGAAGCCTATGTTAGAAAGGGATGTGTGTGTGTGTGTGTGTGTGTGTGTGTGTGTGTGTGTGTGTGTGTAGGCATGCAAGCGCTATAGCATGCATGTAGAGGTCAAAGAACAATGTGAAAGAAATGGTTTTATCTTTCTATCATGTGAGTTCTGTGCGTTGAACCAAGATCATCACACTTATTGACAAGGACTTTTGCCTGCTAAGCCATCTTCTCTACTCCTAAGGAGTTTCCCCATTTTTCCCACATTCTATTCAAATTCTTCTCCCTGTCCTTGTTATTTCAAATTTAACAAACAAAGCAAAACAAAACAAATGTTGGAGTATCGTCTGGGTATATGCCCAGGAGTGTAATAAGGACACATGCTCCACTATGTTCATAGCAGCCTTATTTATAATAGTCAGAAACTGGAAACAACCCAGATGTCCCTCAACAGAGGAATGGAGACAGAACATGTGGTACATTTACACAATGGAGTACTACTCAGCGATTAAAAACAATGAAATTCTTAGGGAAATAGATGGATCTGGAGACTGTCAACGTGGGTGAGGTAACCCAATCACAAAAGAACACACATGGTATGCACTCTCTGATAAGTGGATATTAGCCCAGAAGCTCAGAATACCCAAGATACAATCCACAAACGACAAGAAACTCAAGAAGAAGGAAGACCAAGGTGTGGATACTTGGTTCCTTCTTAGAAGGGGGAACAAAATACCCATGGAAGGAGTTGCAGAGACAAACTATGGAGCAGAGACTGAAGGAAGGACAATCCAGAGACTGTTCCACCTGGGAATCCTTCCCATATTCAATCACCAAACCCAGACGCTATTGTGGATGCCAGCAAGTGCTGGCTGACATGAGCCTGAGGCTCTGCCAGTGCCCGACTAATACAGAAGTAGAGGTTCACAGCCATCCATTGGACTGAGCACAGGGTCCCCAATGAAGGAGTTAGAGAAAGGACTCAAGGAGCTGAAGGATTTGCAGTCCCTTAGGACGAACAACAATATGAACTAACTAGTACTCTCAGAGCTCCCAGGAACTAAACCACCAACCTAAGAGTACACATGGTGGGACTCATGGCTCCAGCTGCATATGTAGCAGAGGATGGCCTAGTCAGTCATCAATGGGAGGAGAGGCCCTTGGTCCTGTAAAGGCTCTATGCCCCAGTGTAGGGGAATGCCAGGTCCAGGAAGTGGGAGAGGGTGGGTTGGTGAGCAGGGGGTGGGAGGAGGGAATAGGGTTTGTTTTTGGAGGGGAAACCAGGAAAAGGGATAACATTTGAAATGTAAATAAAGAAAATATCTAATTAAAAAAGAAACAAACTGCCCTTGACATGCCAGTCTGATAGGCATGTAAAAAAAGTAAGGAAAAGAAATAATACACTAAACTAGAATACGCTAGATATTAAGTGCATGGTATAGACAATAGCTTATAGGAAAGAGAATATTTATCTGACATTGAAAGGGCATTGAAGAATTAAATTATCAGAAAGAAATGCCTTAGTTGTTTTCTGTTATAATGAAACACTTGAATCTAGGTATCTTAAAAAGATAAGATGGTAGCTTGATTTGACTGCTAGTTCTGGAGCCTCAGGGGCCTGGCTTTGTCACAGGAGAATGCCTGGTCATAGATAACACTTTCCAGGACCATCTGTGAGGGGAGGAGTTTATATACTAAGAGAAGAAGCCAAAGAAGAATTCAAAAGTCAGGGTCAATCTTTTATAGCAAGCCTTTCTGTGAGAACTAACCAGTTTCCAATGAATACGGCCTCAAATCCTTTTTGGTTTTGTTTTTGTTATTTTATTTTATTTTATTTATTTTTTTGGAGAGGAACATGGGAAAGAAGATATTGTATGAATGTAAATAAAGAAAACATCTAATTAAAAAAAAAACCCCATAAACCTCAATGCCCAATTGCATCCCACGAGTCCCACTGTGAAAGGTTTAACACCACCTTTCAAAAGTATCACATTGAGGGACAAACTTTCAAGACACCTTTGAGGGACACATTCAGGCCATATCTAAACCACAAGGAACAACCCTGAAGAGGCCCACAGAAGAAGAATGTAAACCATAGGATTGGAAAATTACAGTACTTAGTTTTACATAGCACAGCCAGGCAACTTGCACGCCTTAATTCATTTCATTCCTTGCAATATTA
Organism: Mastomys coucha; assembly: GCF_008632895.1. Lineage (NCBI taxonomy): Eukaryota > Metazoa > Chordata > Mammalia > Rodentia > Muridae > Mastomys > Mastomys coucha. The sequence continues at coordinate 42,905,940 of NW_022196894.1, read as the reverse complement.
TTTTGGGTATTAATTAATTACCCTTTATGTTGGAGAATGGAAACTTAACCAGCATCACAGAGTTAAGAAACACCATGACAATTTCTAGAACTTCCCCACCAGTGTATGCTGGGAAGAACTCAATTCTAAATATCTTAGAACATGTGAACAGCAGCCAGGCCTCTTGCTTGGAAACAGTAGACAGCAGAGCCAGACATAGGTGGACGTGGGACTCAGGTGACCTCTAAGGGGAAGGAACAGACGCAGAAATGTCCACAGACCCTAGTGTTCTTGATGCAGGTGATTCCTTGAAGGGCATTCATCTCTGAGTTTTAGGACAAATATTTTCATTTTCTTTTAAAAAATAAAATATTCTGATGCTGGAGAGGTTGTG
>NW_022196894.1:42868983-42904102 GCF_008632895.1 Mastomys coucha | reverse complement strand
AAACTGGGAATGGAGAAATTTACATGTAAATAAAGAAAATATCTAAAATAAAAAAATAAAAAATAAAATATTCTTTATTAACACTGATTCATACATGCATACAGTATCTTTTGATCATATTCATTCCCCATCCTTCCCCCAACTCCTCCCAGATCCACTTTGTATCCCCCGATCCTTCCCAATATTGTGTAAAAGTAAGTTATTCTCTACTTACAGACACAGTGCAGTGTCACAGTCACACACTGCAGCTGGACTGGAGTTTATTGAAATGAGGAGGTGGGATTAGGGGTGACCATCCAATTTTATTATGATTCTCAACTGTGGAAATGGACAAATTAGATGTTATCTAGAATTTGTGGCTGTAGCTTTGACATTTGTGTGTGAGCATCCCTTTTAACTTCAAAAACTCATGAATGTTACATTTGGTCTTGGGACTGACCCTCTCCATAGTGCTGTTTCTTGTTTTTTTTTTTTTTTCCTTCTCTGCTGTTAAATCAACCAGGCAAGAATAAGACTGCTGCCACCATTTTGAGCCAAATTTAAAGCAAGCTTTATTTATTACTGGACAAGAAGATGGACTTTGGCCAGGTCCATGCCCAGGATTCCCAGAGAAATGGCCACAAGTCACATTTGGCAGAGACATGTATATGTATATCATGTATATATGTGTGTATATATTATATACACTATACACACACACACAAGCACACACATCTATCTATCTATCTATCTATCTATCTATCTATCTATCTATCTATCTATCTCTATATATGGTCCAATTAGGGGGCAAGCATATATTCTGACACACTTCTCGCCTGTGTACCTCTTGTTTACATTCAATCGGGGGCAAGCATACATCCTAAGATATTTCTTTTTTACCTACCTCCCACTTACATGTGATCAAGCATATCTGGTGCAGTGGGGTCAACCAAACTTGTTTAGAGAGGTGTAACTATGTGGCTTGTTATCTTGTATGGGCCTCAGCCTCCAGCATCTCAGGAAGTATCTGCTCCAGGGCAAGGGGCTTGCGGGTTAGCACCATTTTTTGTGCTATGGATCTCTTAGGCAATTAAAACTTGAAACATAACTTTGGCTCTTACACTGCCACAGTGAGAGACAGGCAGGACTAGTCCTGCTGTACAAGTTTGATCCCTGGGCTCATTGAGGCCCCATGAAGGTGGAGATGTGGAGCCAGCTCAACTGATCCCACGCTGGTCAGAGATGACTGCTTTCAGCCTAAGGAGCAGAAGGGAAAGATGAAGGATGTACAGAATGGAGGAGGATGTTTTTGCATTTTAGGAAAGGAAAACTGTTTGGAGTGAGAGTGAGCCTCGCTCAAATTGACATTATCTATCCTGGAGCAAATTCACAGAACTCTTTCCAGTCCCAAAACATGTTAGGAAAACAATGATCTCATCTGAAGGAGCCGACTCAACTTGGATGAGGACTCCATCAGACAAACTTCCTGAAAAGACAGAGGAATAATAACCAACATCTGAGTTCCATAAGTCCATGTTTTAAAGAAAAAGTTTCCAAGAAAAAAAAAAGCCAATAACTCTGTCTTCTCCAGCTCTAGTTCAAACAACATCAAACAGAATCCATGCATCTGTTTAGGGATTTGAGCAGGGTTCCCCCACAACCTACACACTTTGGGTTTTTTCCCCCTCTACCTACACAGAGAGTTTTTGATGGTTTGTTTGTTTGAGTTTTTTTTTTTTCAATCATATGACATTCCTTTTTTCCCTTTGGAAACTTATTTGTTTCTGATTCCAATTCAGTGAGGTCAGGTCTAGCTTTACCTCTTTAGACTGACATGGAGAAGCAGAATTTTGCCAGCAGTAAGATATAGTATCGCTCCACACACACATGCTTATTCTTTAGATATGGCCTCATTATATAGCTCCACAGCTTCAGGAACCCCAACTGGTCAAGACTAAGGGGAGAGTGTCTTAAGAGTTTTAATTAATAGGCTAATCTATATATGACCCTCTTTCCTTGGGACAAAGAAGAGCGCAAAGATAGTGTTCTTCATGCATCTTTTTCATGTCTCCTAGTTTGTGTTATTTATTTATTCATATTGAAGTCTCAGCCAACATCTCTTCAAGTGTTCTAGAAAATAAGAAAATGGTTAAAAAAAATACTTAATTGCTTCCAATAAATCTTTACTGATGGATAAATGGATGAAAATAGTAACTTCTACCACCTTAAGTATAAATAAGTGCAGTGTGATTCTCAGAAGGGAAGGATTCAGAAGGGCCCAGGATTCTCTGGGAAGGATGAGAAGGGAGCAGAGTTTTCAGTGAGCCATGTGTGTGTGCCATGATTGGCCACTGAAGCAGCAGGAGAGGCTCAGTAATGGTGCATCTCTGCCTGAGGTACAAGCAGGTAAGGGAATCAGATGGTCACATGACCAGGTGAGATGGCCCTGCCAGGTCTTGGAAAGGAATCAGAATGCAGAAAAGGGCAGCAAGGTTTTCTGATCATCACACATGGTAGCAAACTAGTTTGGGATGTTCAACTAGAAATACAGTCCCAAGACCAGGCCTTGAGCTCTAATTGGTGTCTTGCTTGTGCTCTTGATAGGCTCCTGATTTCCTAGGGGAATTCTTTTGAAGCGAAGTGGGCTTGTGTAACTAGAGAGGGGTGAGCTTGATTCTCTTAGGAGCTTCCTGCCCAAGGCCACAAACTGTTTAACTCTGGTAATCTGGAGGAGTGCCTTCACTTCTGTGTTTGTTGGAATAAAAGGATCCCCAGTCCCAGGCATAGAACTCCATAGACTGGTGGGAATAACCTCTCTATGTTTACACTACTTTGTAGAAGCTGTTTTATGTTATTCAAATCAGCTAGGAAGAGGTGGCTGCATTTCTAAGGGTGGAGGAATTTGTTTTCTTTACACTTTTCATCTTCTTGTATGACATCTAGTCAACACCCATTACATTAGCTGTGTTAAAATTCAAAAACTAAAGCATCCCCTCCCATCGGAAGGTTCAACACTACCCCTACAGCAGGATCATATTTCCTGGCCTCTGTAGACACCTTACAATACTTTACAGTGTTTTCTTCTTTATTTTAGATACAAGGGTTTCACAAAGTGGTACATCCAGTTCTCATCAGGTGCATCTGACTCAAAGCATGATCTAGGGCTAACTGAGGAAACATCTGAACCAAGCCAGGAAGTTGAAAGCTGGGTTTGGATTCTGCAGAGAGAGGGAAAATAAAAAAGTAAATAGAGCATGTTGGCCCATAGACCAATCTGTAAAATCCTCCCTTGGCAAGCTGTGAGATCATGGTCCTGCCAAAGAACTTACAGAGATTCTGTTTTCACCACATGGAAACAAGAAATTTCAACCACATTCCAGTGTCCCGTAGCATTTCCCACAACCATGCAGACCCCGTCTTCCTTTCACAGCTTCTCCTTCCCAGCAGCCAGCAGGTGAAGGAGGCTGCCAGAGTTATGATGATTATATTTGGCACACGTTAGTTCCCTGACTCAACTTTTCCTTTGAAAAGTTTAACTTAATGTGAGAAATCAATTAAGGGAATTAACAACTAGCTATAAGATGTATAAAAGAAAAATTATATGAGCAATCAGGATTTTAAAACTTGCGTATCTCTAACACCCATCTAGACTACTGGTCATGATTAAATGCAGCAGTTGCAGACACCACTTAATGCTCTAACTCTGGTCAAAGTCTGAAATATCGAAAGGAACCCTATCACCTCTTTCCTAGATTCAGTGGAGGCGCCTTGATTCCTTAGTGACTGTAATTAGCTTTAGAGAGGAATTTCTGATGGGAGTTTCTCCCTTCATCATGGCTGATCCAGAGCATTGCCATGGACCCATATTGTTATATGACTAGGGAAATGTTGCTGGGTTCTTTCCTTCCCATTAGTCACTTTGCTTCTATCAATGCTGGACCTTCTTCAGACTTTTCCAAAGCACATTTGATGGGCTGGGAAGACAGATCAGTGATTAAAGTGATTATCACATAAGCATTTGGAGCTGAGTTCAGATCACAAGTATTGTGTAAAATCTGCCATGGTGGCATGCTCCTGCAATGGGAGGCAGAGACAGAAGAATTGAGGGACCTCTCTGGTCTACTAGTCTAACGAAAGCCATGAGTTTGAGGTTCAATGAGAGACCTTGCCTCAAAAGATGGAGAATAGATAGGAGATACCAGATGTCATCTGCCCTCTATATGTATGCAGCACATATAAGCACACACACATACACACACATATATACACATCACACAAACACAAATCACACACATCATACACACATACATACATCACACACATACACATACAAACACACACACATATACAGGTCACACATACACATGTCACACATACAAATCACACACATCATACATACACACACACACATATCACACACATACACACAATGAATTTTATAGAAGAGCATTAAGCAAAGTTGTGCAGTAGTTCCTTATATACATACCTGTTAATTGAATACTTTGTATTTTATTTTACTGTTTAATCTGTTTAATGCCAGATTCAATACTCCTTTTCTGACCCAATCATGAGAAATCCAAGCCAATTTTTAAATACAGGGAATACATCTAAGTTCATTGACTCTTTGGGAATCATCCTTATCAATGTTTCATTAACTCATATGGGTCAGAAAGTTTTCACATTTTTAATATAATATTATGTTCCTTCTTTTCTTTTATACCAGTAACATACGCAGTTCCTAATTCATTCTTTATGCTTGTCTCCAAAATACTACTCTAAAGATCATAGTGCTTCACAAGAGAACCAGTCTTGGTGTCTCTGTCTGTTTCTGTCTCTCTGTCCCTGTCCCTGTCTCTTCCCCTGTCCCCTGTCCCCTGTCCTTGTCTATTAACCTGCCTCTCTCTCTCTCTCTCTCTCTCTCTCTCTCTCTCTCTCTCTCTCTCTCTCTCTCTCTCTCTCTCTCTCTCTCTCTCTCTCTCTCTTTCTCTTTCTCTCTCTCTGCCTGTGTGTGTGTGTGTTTAATTTTGTTTGGCAAAGGTATCCCTATGTATCCCAGGCTGGCCTCAAATCACAACCCTCCTCCAGAATCAGCACCCCGAGTCAGGTGTGCAGCATCATACCTAATAATAATCCCAATTTCTAATCTATATATCATCTTGAGAGAAAAGGCATTATCGCATAGTTCTTCATGGATCCTTCTGTGAGAATCACTGTTTCACCCTATTACTGGATATGTTAAACCTTTGTGACTTTAAATACAGCAATCTGAGGAGATATTTCTGCCTTCCCAGATGCCTATCTTCTGCCTTGCTGTTTAAAGTTTCCCAATGGCTAAAGCCATTCATCTCCAGACGCCTAGAAATCTCTAAACCAAACTGCTCCTGGGAGAGCCAATGAACTAAGCAGTATTGTCATAGGAATTCTTTTTCTCAAGCAATGAATCAAGATGCTTGGACAGAACTTGGTAACTGGGACAGTGAGCAGGAAAACCAGAATTAGGAAGCCCTGCTACAGAAACAAAGTCATGGAACAGAAAGCCAGATTGGTGGCCCCAATGCAAAACAGAATTGTCCCACAGCACGGGTCGGGAGAGTCAGGAACAGAAGGCAAAACATGTCACAACTTCACAATGGTGTACAGAGTGCCCGATGACATGTATATTTCATGATCTCTTAAATCAAGAAGGGGTGTCATTTTGCCAATGAAGTCACTTGGATCTCCATATCACTTAATATGTCCAGACAAAAGGCATGATGCCAGAAGAGTAATACAGAGACAGGGAAAATGGGAGTCAAGGTCCTACTCCATCACCAGTCAACTGCATTCTTCGTGGATTTTTTTTAAAGATTTATTTACTATATGTGGAAAAGTGTTTTGCTTGCATGTTTATTTGTGCACTTTATGTATGCAGTGCCTGTTGAAGCCAGATGAGGGTATTGACTCCTTTGGACCTGAAGTTATAGGCAGTTTTTAGCAGCCATATGAATGAAGAGAATGGAACCTAGGTTCCCTAGAAGAGCAGTCTGCTCTTAACCACGAAGCCATCTCTCCAGCTCCCTCTCTATGCATTTCTATCCCTCTATTATTTTATGGATATCATTTCAAAGTTTTAAAAAACTTCCCACTAAACATGATGCAATTGTTTTATCAGACATAAAAACAAAGACATTTCCATTTGGGAAACCATACCTGAAGTCTTCAGGGAAGAGCTGAGATACTTTTAAGTTCCAAATAAATGTGCATAGCCTCAGAGCCCATGGTTTCACACATGACAGCATATACTCAGACTGGACAGGTTAAGAAACACAAACAGTATATAGACACACACATACACCAGTATGTGCCAGTATTTTACATAAACTAACTTTAGGATATGACATATTCTAGGTGCCATTTGAACCCCCAAACTGCTTTAGATTAAAAACAAGAACAAAAAAAAAAATAAGAATCTATTTTATCTGTTCCAAAGTCTGTAGATATCATCGATTTTGAGCACCAGAACTCTCTTTTCTCCTAGAAGGATGATGTACTGCAGATGTCCCAATGTCTAGGCAACCTGCAGGAATGGATGAAGACTCATTGAAGTGGAAAACCCCTAGAGGCAGGCCACCATCTCACAATCTGCATCCAGAGTCACCAGTTTGACATCTGGTGCCATAACAAGATATCCTAGTGCAGGTACCCAGGAAAAGGGGAAAGCCATTGCTGAATGGCCCTTGCTTCCCTCAGGGTCTGTCCCAGAACTACTTTTGACTGGAACAGATGGAGAACTAACAACCAAGAGAGATTCTAGGTAGCAACTTCACCATCTCACACCCTTCCCTTAAGACATTGCTTAGCCTGACTGGATCTCAACCTTTTTCTATACAAAGCAAGAAAATTGTCCCAAATGACCTTAGTGTTTGTTCAAGTTCAGAGGACTATAACATAAGAAACAACTGCCATAGAGAATGAAAAATACCTATAGTAGGGATTATTAAAGAATGGATATGTTAAAAACCTGTTAAAGTAGAAGAGACCAAGAACCATAAAACTCAAAACTATTTTATGGCCATTGAAAATGGATTTGGGATGCAGAAAATAAAGGAAGGAAGAAGATTTACTTTGAAAACCTAGACAAGCCCATCAAGCATCCCTTGCCTTTGCAGGCAGTCAACTTTATCTTGCTACTCTCCCATCTGACTAGATTCATCAACTCAGGCATTGGGCAACAGGAGGTAGAGAACTTTGCAAATTCATGCTGAGTGCTGGGGAAATGACATAGCATCAAACCCTTGTCCCTGTGTGTGGTCCTAGAGTAGAGTGTTCCCACCACCCAGAACCACTAGTCCGTGGATCTGCTTTAAAGTGACTGTTCTTATGAGTGAATCCCTGTCACAGACCCCATTCACAACATACTCAGACCACAGGGTCCTACTGCCAGAATTGCTTGCCATGTCAGAGAGGAAGGGCTAGGAGGATAGAGAACTGGACTTCAGGGCCATAGAGTGTGAATGCGCTGGTTGGAATGCTATGTGTTAGCTTTTAGCAATCAAACATGAAGTGTGACTACTATTTTAACCTTCCTATGTACTGAAGTATCCTTAGACCTGAAAGCTAGATACCTCAATTTCAACCCCTGACTGCTAACGAGGCCTGGCTTGGATTAGTAATCCTCTTTGTGCTTTGCTTTCTTCTTTTGCAATATGAGTAGCAGAATGTTACCTACCTTCAGGGTTTCACTGAAAACAAGGATTTCATATATGTTAAAATCAAAACCAAACCAAAGACCTTTGTGCTTGGCAAAGAGTAAACACTATATAAAAAATGACTGCATTATCTGTCTTATTGATATGGTTAAAATTCCTTAGATGGATGGAAAATGATCAGGTTTGCGATATACTTCTTTGTAGAACTCTGGATTCTATCATCACATGGACTTTCTTCTATCTTTCTCTTTGTGGATGGTAAAAGCAGAGGTGTCCTGGTATCGAGACGTAGTTGCTGTGGCTACAGTCCTGCCTCCTTCTCTACCCGTTAGGTCTGCTCAGGAAAGCCAATTGTGGGTCAAACATATATGTTCCTCTTCACATGGACCTTCACTGTCTCAAGAAATGCTAGTACACTGCATGAAGACTAATTTTGTTTTGCAAACCAGAGAGAATTATGTCTGCTTAGAGAATGGCTGATAGAATCTACATCACTGTGGAACCACAAACCAAACAAAACTTGTGGGCTTAGTTGTCGAGACAATAGCTGGATTACAAGGGTACTATCCTAGAGCAACCATGCTTATTTTTTGCAGATATAGTCAATAAAATGTCTGGGAAAGCAATTGTCCAGGTTTTGAATTCACTGTGATGTGCTTTTCCTTGACAGTAGAGAATTTCCAACACAGAGAGCACACAAGCATCCTGCCAGTGTCCATAGGATTATTTGGCTGACCATAATTTTCTGTCTTCCCAATCTCCTACATGATCCTTTACAAATGACTTCACCATGTTTCTCCTCTTTTTCCCCCCTGAAAATAAAAAGTGGCCCAGGAAATATGATGTTTTGATTAGCAATCCAACCACACAAGGAGGTTATTGAAACTCAAATGGATTGAAAGTTTCCAAGGGATGTTGAGTGTTGGCCAGAGAATATGCTGCAAATGAAGATGGAGACCTTGCCAAATACAATGTCCCCACAAGCAGTTTTAATAAAAACACAAAACTAACAGCCCTCAGAAGCAACCCTGGGCTCTAACTGGAAATAGGAGACAAGTTGTCCCTCAAAATATTCAAATACTTTTTAAGATCCCTTTCCCAGGTGTTCATAGCACAATAGCCACACCTAAATGTGCCCTCTGTCTATACTTCTGAGTTATTTACTCTTTGACAGAGACCTGAAAAAGAAAGCAATTAGTCATCACCCAGACTAACTCTCAAAGGCATTTGGAGACTCATGGGAACAAATCACTTTATAGCCATCGATAAAACTAGTGTTTTATTTTCATTAAAATGTAAGCAAACTAAACAGATAAGTTTTGTGAATCAAGTCAAGGAAGCAAAAGGTCTGTACATAGACATGTGGGGGCACAGAGCATTCATCGCTCTAGTCTCAGTTGCCAGCCTAAATTGTACTTGTCTTTTGTAACCTTTGTCCTGTGACATCTTACCAAATCCGTTCCATCAAAGGAAACATTCTGGGCCTTTTGTTTTTCATTAATAATTTTAAAACTATGTTGTTGATTAGTATTCAGAGAAATGAGTTTCATAGTGACTTTTTTATATATACATACATACATACATACATACATACATACATACATATCATTATGCTTCCTTAGATCCCCTACCCACATCTTTCTTGACCCTAGCTGCCTAGCTTCTGCTTTCATGAGAACCATATTTCATTACCCTCACTGTTCTTTTAAACTTTTAGACCTCTTCCTCCCCTCTCATGCTTCCCTTCTACTTGTAGTAGATATAGATAGAAAACGGATAGCTAGGTAAGTGGGTAGGTAGGTTGGTGCGAGATTGATTCTGCATATGAGAGAAGAAAGCAGTTGATATTTGTCTGCCTGAGACACCTGTTCTCTTTCAAAGCCCCCAGTCCACCAGTTCACCACTCTACCAAGGAAGAGGATAATTTTCAGTCCCGCGGACAGTAGCAGAAGATGGCAAAGCCAACCTGAGCTAGTGGACTTTCGCCCCTAAGATCATTAGCATGCTGTACTGGCAGAAGAGCAGGAGAGGGGAGTTTGTTCCCAGCAGCTTTCACACTCAGACATTGACAAGGCTGATCCTATGACCCATTTCTGCAATGCTGCCTGCTCTTGCCCACAATGGACAAACAGTTTCCTCTCTGGACACATTAACTTACCATACTTCAAAGGGTTCCTTTGGTGTAGACTTCTTGCTTGTTCAAGGTCTCTGACCTCTACGGTGGTTTCCCTCCCACGCCAGCACTGAGCACAGACAACCATGTAGGTAGCAGAGGAAGAAAACCCTTGGCTTATTTTTTACACCTCTTTGTGCAGCCTTTGTTGTTGCTAAATCAGTGGTTTTTCTGTTCCCACTTTGTGACATTCTAATTCTGCATCTATTCATTCTTCCGCTTTAAAAAAAAATGAGTTTAGCTTACACCTTCCCTTTCCCACCTCTCAGTATCCTAATTGTTCAAGCTTAGCAACCACATCTTTCAGGCATCAAAACTAGAACTATAGGGTCTACAGGACCTGGGTCATATCAGGCACAGGAAACCCCCCAGGATACAAGGGCTCTAAATGAGAGCTGAGCAGAAGAGGCAAGTTACTATATTTGGTGCATAAAATATAGAACAGATGTTGAGGCCACAAACCTCAAAAAGAAGTTATACCCAAAGCCAGAGTTCAAAGCAGGAGCATAGAGCACAATTTGAAAGATGAATTAGCAAAGAAGGGTCTTTTGCAACTAGCATCACTGCCATTACTTGACGTCTACAATATAGCTGATGTTCTGCTTGATGCTGTACACCCACCATGGTTCTGCTCCACTTGGTCTCTATGGTCCCCAAGGTATAGCAGAAACTGGCTAGATGTTCCATTTCACACCTATTCCCTGCCACTCTGGTGATAAGCCATCCTTTCTCAGGGCTCTCACAAATTCTAGATAGGTTTTTCATGTTCTGGGTCTGGCTGACCCTTAAAGGAGAATCAATCAAAGGTAACATGTGGATTAATGGGACTTCAGGCTTTTCCTACATCTTCTTTCAGATGTGCTCTCTTCAAGGCTGTATTAGGGTGGGCAACGTTGTACTGATGGGCTGGGAGAGTAGAGAGCACTTCAATCTCTTCCAGGCCCAGACATTAGGATCAGTCCTTTAGGAAAGGAGTTTGGCAAACTACCTGTCAACCCTGGAGACAGACCATCTGGCCTTTCACTGAAGCTCTTTGAGAAATTGCCTAACCTTGAACAAAACTCTTACCAGCTGCAACATATCAAAAATAATATTCAGTTGGTTGACTAGTTATTGTACTAAGTAGAATACTTTTTTTTTTTAATTTTTAAGAATCTAGTCAAAATATTGGTTCAATTTCTGATGTCTTAGGTAAACAAGTACTCAGTGTTCATTAATGTCATCACTATCAAGAAGCATCTTTCTGTTTTAGGAATTGTGTAACCTAAGAATATAATGTAGACTAAGGCAGACTGTTGGAGACTTGAGTGAACAAGATCACCATGCAACTCTCTGGGAGTTAACCAATTCTATTGGATCTTTTCTTTCAGAGTCTGTCTTTTAAATATCCCAGCCAGCTCTTCTTGGAGAAAAGCAGCAATTTTCAACCAAGGAATGTTTGTCTACTTTAGGGTGTGTTTGGCAATGTTTAGGACTTCTATTTGTTGCAACTGGAATGAGACTGTACTACTGGCATGCCTTTCATAATCACTGGGAGTGCTTCTACCATTGCACAATGCACAGAATTGCTGGAGCCCAAAATGTAAGTGCTAAGGTTGAAAAATCCTGAGCAGAGGACATGAAGGTGTTTAGCAACAAGAAAAACATAAAGAGTCATAATGCTAAAAAAAGTTATCTCATATGGTATAATTTATCAATTCACAGATATATCGATGCCTCAGAATTCTTAAGTAAATATAGAAGATAAAAGGACATTTAGACAGAGTTGTACACTGACAGTAGAGATCAATTCTAAGAAATTGGTCTTTAGGCATTATTTTTGTCATTGTTGTTATATGAGCATCAGAAAGTGAACTTACATAAACTAAGACAGCTGGGAAATCACTTCACTAAAAGACATAATTTTATCATCATGTATTCAGTCTATTCCTGATGACTACACACACACACACACACACACACACACACACACACACACAAACACACATGCAAGCACATGTGAATTTATGTGTATAATTTTGTACATCTGTATATACATTATATGTTCATATAAATTTACATGTATTTGTGAAAGTGCCCATATAAATTTGTTCAAATATATGTGGAGACCAGAAGTTGTCAGATATCTACCCTGATTTTGCTATACCTTATTTTATTTTATTTTATTTATTTATTTCACATTTGTGGGTATTTCAGCCTGCATATATGTATATGCACCACATATGTGCAGTGACCATGAACGTCCGAAGAGGTCATCAGATCTCCTACATCTGGAGTTACAGATGTTTCTGAGCACCATATAAGTGCTGGGAATTGAATCAGCCCTCTGCAAGACCAGGCGATATCCTATATGGTTGAGCTATCTTTACAACCCCTTCCCTTATTTTTTGAGACATGATCTTTCATTGAACTTAGAACTCACCAATTCAGCTGAACTGGCTGGACAGCAAGCCCTAGTAATCCCACTATCTCTGCTTCCTTAGCACTGGGAATATAACCATGTACCACCAAACCTAACTTTTATATGGATGCTGGAGAGCTGGCTTTGCGTTCTTATGCTTGCATGGTAAGCACTTTACTAACTGGACCACCACCCTAGTCTCTATGTGTATACTTTAAAGACTGTCTGTTCCAATTATTTTTCGTTTACTAAGCATTTGGTTAATCTCTTTTTATAACACCTCTCTTTGCTATTGATATTTCTAAATGCTAAGTGATTCTTGGCTGTCTGGTTGTATTTACAAAGAGAGTCTACATCAGCAGTCTGAAGTGTGGCTTGAAGTGTAATCAGTGGGTCCCAAGCATTAGTAATGCAGTTTGGGTATCTCTACTTTTATAAAGTTCCCAGGATATTTGAAGAGACCGTGAGGTCCTAACTAAAATAAGGAGCTGGAATGGTTTTGTTTGGTTTGGCTTTGGCTTCAGAATCACTGAGAATCTCAGATAAGGAAAGGGGATTTGAATGAAGGCTACTATCCCAGAGAGGCTTGTCTTTAAGAAGGAAAGAAACTACTGCTGGCCTGGATGTACATAGCAGCAAGGCCAGCATGAGCTGATGGAATGGTATTGAAGCTCAATATGAGAGGAGAAACCCTAGAGTAAGTTTTAAAAAGTAGGCAGATCAGAGACAGCTTCATCATTAGCCTTTTCCTTGGGACCATTGTTTCTACACTTGCTTTCTGTAGGATCAAGATGCTGAGCTCCTTTCCTTCATTCTGCCTTGCTCTGACTGGATGGATACTCTCGACCATTGCTGTAGATACCCATTGATGGTGTGCATTTATATGTGGGGGATCTCTGTGCACTGCTATCATCCTTGGTGGCACAAAGCCACCATCTTTCCAGCACACACAAAAGCAACCTGGAAATTCAGCAATCACATACAATAACAGGAAATATATGCATCCTACACTAAGAGCTGGGTAGGCAGCCTAGGTTTGACCTGCCGATAACAAGGCCTTTCCAATGTCTCCATTACTTCTACATATTTACCTGAGTTTCAGAGCTTTCTGTATGACTATATTGTTCCCCTAGGTTGCAAAGCTCCTCCCCCTACTTTATCCCTAATGCTACAAGCAAGTTTAGACAAGTGACTACAGTCTGGATTCCTATTGGTGTCAGATGAGGTCAGCTAACTTCAGAGGGGCTGCTCAGGTTGACTCAGAAATGGTGGGTATGTTTTCATTACCTCTTGGCACGGATATTGTGGTGCCATGGGGGAAAGAAACTGGCTAGTGGAATTTATCTTAGCCCACACATGGTAGCAGGTAGAGTATAACTTTATTAGGATATATCTATATTTGGTAGGAAACCCTATGAATCCAAAATAGCAATTAAATAATGTGTATCAGGCATGCTTCTGCAGGATGAATAGGAACAAATTAAAGTTTAGTATATACATATACTAACAGTTTTTCTTTTATTACATTATTATATTTTATACTATATTACATTATTATATATTTTTTATTATATTACATGGCTTCCTTAAAAACAATCTCCCACATGGGCTAAAATTGATGTATTATATATCAATTCATCAGGCACCATGTCTCAGGAATATTTCTGAGCACTTAGGACACAATGAACAAACCGAAATACCTGCCCAGGTTGATGGCATTTAAATAAGTCAGAAATAAAATCTAAACTTTAGTCCCATTGAATTAGTCATACTTTAAGTCCTCAATAGCTGGATGTTATAAGGTAGACAAGAAGGAAAGGCACACAAGGACAGTAAGCAACTGGACCATGCTCAGGGTTTTATTCAGAGACAGATCTGAAGAGAGGGGTCTCTGGTTTGAGAAATTGATCCCAATGTCAGATTGCAGAACAGAGTAGAAACAGGGCCAAAGGAGGCTGGTATGAAGGGCATTGGAAGGTTTTCTTTTTCCGACCACAGACAGCCGTTGCTAAAGGTTTCCAATGAGTAATAAATTAAAGAATGTTAGGTGATCCATAGACCTCTTCTGGCTGAGTGTTACTGGGGTGAGGAGAGGATCAATAGGGCAGAGAAGGCAAGAATGGAGAGAAAACAGTTACTTAAACTCTAGAAAACAAATATCTGTCATCTGGGATATGACTGAAGTGGAGAACTTTACAAAATGTTGGGGTCATATTTGAAACATGTACTATTACACTGATCAGTATAGGCATAGACCTTATTCTATGAATACAGAAAGCTCTGTTCAATAGAACTGTCAAGAAATGGCTTATAATCCACAGCAGTTTTTGCTTTCAGTTTCTCACTTTGCTTAAGCTATTAACTCTGAGCCTATTAAGTAAATTGTTCTTGGAAAATGGCAGCACAAACCATTATTCTCTTCCTTCCTTCCTTCCTTCCTTTCTTCCTTCCTTCCTTCATTCCTTCCTTTCTTCCTCCCTTCCCTTCTTTTTCTGAGGTAGGGCCTCTTTACATAGATAGCCCCGCCCCGACTGTCCTGAGGCTCACTATATAGACCAGGCTGCCCTTGAATGTATAGAGTTCTCTACCTCCCAACTGTAATGAAATGATAGAAAAGGTGTTGGTTGGGAGTTAAAATGTACTCAAATCTCTGCCTTACACTGAAGCGGCCAAGAAAATTCAGCTTGGTAGTAACATTACTTCAGAGGGACCTCTTGAGCTGGCGTATGTAATATAGCTAATTCCATGGCCTGAACACAGACCTCCGTGTTCCTTATGTTGTGTTCAGTTCACTGTAAAAATGTATGGCCGAACGAAGACATTTTGTGGCTAAATAACTATGCAGTTAGATCAGTGTCATTCTAAGTTTTATATATATGCAAATTTACTCAACGCTCACAGAACCCAGAGGTAAGGCTAGTAGTATTTCCATTAGTAGAAGAGGAAAATGAGATAGAGTAAGTAATTTACCCAAGAACTGAGTTTCTATTTGTCACTGTTAATTTCTTAATGGCTTTGTACGTAGCTCTCAAATTTCAATAACTTAACACAGAAAATAAAATCTCATTTTTTAAAAGACACAGGTCAGTCTGTGTTCAGTAAAAACCACTGTGCAGAGGTTAAGAGTTCCAGGAACCTTCCACCTAGTGACTCAACCAACTTTAGGTTCTCAGAATTCTCTTGTGGATGTTTTGTGTCCAGGCAGCAGACAGAGGAAGTATTTGAAGCAGCGTTTCTCAACTTCAGTATTTGCGATGACTAATTTTATATGTCAACTTGACTGGGTTAAAGGATTCTCAAATAGCTGGTAAAACAGTATTTCTGGGTGTGTCTATGAGGACATTTCTGGGAAAGATTAGCACTTGAATTGGTAGGCCCAGGAAAGGAGATCCACCCTCATCCATGTGGGTGGTCATCATACAACTGTTGAGGGCCCAAATAAGACAACCTGGCAAAGATGTAAATGCATTCCCTCCATCTTTCCATCCCTCCCTCCCTCCCCCCTCCACCACCTCTCTTTCTACTTTCCCTCTTCCTCCCTCCTTCCCTCCATGAGTCGCATCACCCACCTTCTGCTGCCTGCTTTCTCAGTGCTTCCTCATTCTCAATGTTACAGAGCTCTTCTGGTTCTTGAGTATTCAGTGATGGCAGGAATCATGTTCAGAATTGTTGAGTCCCCATATATCAGATAGTATCTAGACTTCTCAGTCTAGAAGCATGTGAACCAATCCCTGTTAAGTCTCCTCTTTCATGCATCTGTCCGTACATAGCCTATGGAAGCTCTATTTCTATGGAGAAACTAGTACCCATATTTTGGACTGGATCACTCTTTATTTGCATTATGGGATATTTAGCAGTAATCCTGGTCTGCACTCACTAGATGCCAGTAGCCAACTCCCAGTTGTGGCAATCATGATTTCCTGGAGATGAGGATGGGGATGGGGAAGATATCAAAACTGTCCTGTATCTAAGAATGTTAGTTGAAATGAAGACTTCCTGGGTCATAAAGTCTAGTATAAAGAGTGATCAGATGCCTCTAACCCAACACTATTGGCCAGAACTCAATGAAGTAGTCACATTTAACTGCAAAGAAGTTGAAAAATTCATTCTAGAGATGTGTCCAGGAAGAGAACAAGGTGTAAGAACATTATATTAGCAATGTGGAATCTAAATGGTATAGACACTTTCACCCCCCTACCCACATACATATAAAAACCACACTGAAAACTTCAGAAAATTTAGTAGACATACGCAGGGTAATCTGCACACTGTTGGAGACAGAAACACAGCACTGTGACATTTTCCCACAGCTAACCTATGCAGAACTCCTAACATAGCAAGTTAATGCAATAAACTGTTAGATGCCATGGTCCTAGGCAAACTTGCTTGCTAAGAACCAGAAGCATTCAGCAAGTGACCTATGAGAATGCTGAACATGTGCAGGGTGGGTGCAAAGCTGGGGTGATGTGAATGTTTCCCCGGGGCTGTTCATCCCCAAACACATTACAAAAAACATATGAGGACTTATGATATGTGTGGCCAGGAGTGCAAAGGAGTCCAAAATGCCTTTTTGGAGAAGTATCAAATCTGCAGACACGTGCCTGCATTGAGAGAGATTCACACCAAGGAAAAGTACAGGAAGGGGAATTGCTGTCCATTTATTGGCTATAGTTGCAGAGAATGCTCCTAGCTTGGAGCAAAGACCTTTTGTCTAATAAATGATGCTGTCTAGAATCTCACTGGAAGCTTGAGTACTTTTGTATCTGAAAAACGTATGAGATCATACCCATTTTGTACATTTTTTAAAGATCATCTAAGTTTTAGCAGGTTCCCTTGGGTACATTTAAACCTTTTAAATATGTGCCCTGTTCTCTGGTAAATGGCAAAATGCTTCTTGAAGTCTTCTTGTCATGTTTGCTTTATTATATGGTGTGAGAGAAAGCATTTCTCAGCTACCTAGTTTAGACATTTTTCTCTTCACTATGCAATCGTATTGAAGAGAGCTAAAGCTGTTCAAGTTTCCACCAACTGGCACAAAAACAATCTCCCGCAGCCAGGGCTGGCTCCCTCACCCCTACAACTGGCCCCACCCCACCCAACTCCTACCCTAATTAAAAGAGAACATTTCATCTTGGTGCCAATATAAACAAATCAAATCTAGCCTAGACTGACATTGCTAAAGAAAGAAAAATTGTTGGCCTAATAAATATGTAAGAAAGACCTATATTACATTTAAGTTGATGATAGCTTGGCTATGCCTTACTAAAATTGATTATTCTCTTTCTTTGAAACACAGATAAATGAAGCTCACACAAAATTTAAAAAAAAAACAGAAAAATGGAAGATGAAGGAAAGAATAAAGCCAGGCATGGTGGCACATCATTGTAACCCCAGCATTCCGGAAGTCGAGGTCAGGGTGGAGAGTTCAAGGCTAGTCTGGGCTGCATAGTGAGATCCTATTTCACTAAATAATTCTGTAAAATAAATTAATTAAAAGATATTCTGATCTTTTGAGAGAAATAATTTATTTTCAGCCTTATATAACAGATCTCAATGACATTTTCCAGAGAATGGAAAAATAGTCATGAAATAATACCAACGAATGCAATGACCAGAGGCAATGGCCTTTAACAAAAATATGTTTTTAATTGAAATAGAATTACACCACTTTCCCCTTTCCTTTTCTCTTTCTAGCCAATCCCAGAAACCTTCTCTTGAGTCCTTCTCATGCTTGCCCAAATTGCTAGTCTATTTTTATTACTATTATTGTTACATGTGTGTGTATGCGTGTGTGTGTGTGTGTGTGTGTGTGTGTGTGTGTAACCTGCTGAATCCATTTTTGTTTTCTTTTGTATATGTACCTGTATAGTTTGCAGGCTGATGACTGTGTTGGACAACCAATAAGGGGCTTCATTCCTGGGATGCTAATTGTCTATTTCCCAGGAACAATTAATTGCCTATTGTTTTTTGTCTAGTGGTGGGATTCCTTGAAAATTTTCCCTTTATACAGTAATATGTCCATCGATATCACCATTTTTCTGGTCTTGTTTGAGATGCGATGTCTAGGACAGACTATTTCATAGCAGACCTTCTGGTGTTCTAGCTCTTACAATCTTTCTACCTTCTCTTCTGAGTTTTTCATAAGCCATAGATGCAGGAGCTGTGAGATAGATGTAACCCCTCGGGCAGGGCACCCCATAATCTCTTGATTGCTGCATGTATTCAGTTGTGGTTTTCTATAATGGTCTACATTTGCTCCATTTGCTACAGAGATGCTTCTTAAATGAGGATTGGTAACTACACTTATCTGTGGATATATGGATAAGATTTAGGGTGTAGTAAGGAATTAGGCTGGTTTAGCAAAAATTATTTTCTACCTTACTAGCCCTGGGATGATGGCTAAGTTTCCAGTACCAGGCTTGATTTCCCTCCTGTTGAGTGGGACTTAAGTCTAATCAGACAGCTATTGATAACTGCTGAAAAGAGAGTGCCAATTATTGAACCTTCATGCATAGCTTGACTTAGTGGTAACTGCCATGGTTCATGGTTGTTGAAGCCAGGTAGTTCTGTTTAATTTTTCCTCTCTCTTGCCAGCTGAGGCAATGGCTTTCCCCTAGTGTTTTAGTCATGGCTGGCTAATAGGTGTATTCATATGCCTGTCAACTTAGCAAATATTTATTGAGAAAAGCTATATGCAAAAGGCAGATAAAGAATGGGAAGGTAAGGAATTGTAATATGCATCCCCAACAAACTTGAAATGTAGTAGGCAAGTAAACAAAATGAAATGTTACAGGTGATTAGAAGGGGGAGGGGTTAGAGAAAGAAAAGAGGAATATTAGGATGAGAGGAAATGAAAAAGGAAGTAACAGGAGGAGTTGAGAGATGAGGGAAAGGGGAGAAAGGGTCTAAAGGTTTGACACCTCTAACATGTTACCACTAAAACTGACAACCTGAGTTGGATCCCCAGTACCAACACAGTGGTAGGAGAAAATGGACTTCCACAAGGTGTCTTCTGATCACCACATGTGCCCACGCACATATATACATAAATGTGAAAAAATAATACAAAGTCTGGGAGTTGGAGAGATGACTCAACAGTTAACAGTGCTTCTTGCTCTACCTGGATACCCACATTAGGTATCATACAATGGTCTGTAAGGCCAACTCCAAGAAATTTGGTACCCTTTTCTGGCCTCCAAGGGCACCTTCACACACACACACACACACACACACACACAAGCACGCACGCACGCACGCACGCACGCACACACGCACGCTCCCTCATGCACTCAAGTCTACCCTCTTTCTAAGTGAGAGAAAACATAAGATTTTACATCTTTTATTATCCATCAAATCAGGTGCCAAATACCCCCCAATGAAAGCTCAAATGGTTGCCTTCCTTTGTCCCCAAAATGAGTTTTTCTTCCCAAAGTACTCAGCCAACACTTAACATTGCTCTTAGGCCTGAGGCTGCCACCAAAGAGGCCTCCCTCTCTTTGCAGCAAATGGCCATCCAAACACTTAATCGCTTTTCCCTGGTGAATTTGGCATACTGTAAGGAGGGTTCTTCTCCTTGTTTGAGAGACACAAACAAATAAACACTGAGCAGACAAAAGGAACCTAAGAAATGGGTTGCTTTAGCTAGCCCCGCCCTCGACTGCCCATATGCTGCTGATTAAAGGTCTGCTTTCCCAGTGCCTCAGCCTCGCCTATGCACGTGGCTAGAGAGAATCATGTGCAGACTTGACTGCAGTCAGTAAGAACTGTATTATTACTTGCAAATAAAGCAAGCCGGCTGATATGCAAGAGAAAAAGAGTCTTCTGTTAAGAAATGGAATTGACTGAATTTCGTATCCTCACCTGCCTAGTGGATTTATGTATGCATTAGTAAACGTACTCACCAAAGCTGCATGGTTTTCCATTTGGATACATTTAGAATAGTATAATTGATATCATGCTATGGACATTTCCTCCAGTATCTTGGTTGTTTTGTCTCAGTATCATCTACAGCTCCATCCATACATGAGGTTATTTCTACTTCCATGCTGGTTCTAACTACTCTGCTGTGCTCTCACTGAGACAGATACCTGAAAGCCACATTACTGGGTGTTGACACACACACATTATAAATATAACCAAGAGTTGTCACTTTCCTCTCCAGGGTGGCAGAACAGGCCAAAGCAGTCTTATTTTAGCTCTCTGTTTCTCACCATAAACCTCATTCTTTTGCCTTTAGTGATGTTCACAAAATCACTGCCACCGCCTATGATTCGGACAAGTACTATTCATGCGTACCCATCCTCTGCTGATTCCTTCCTAGTAGTTTTTTTTTTTTTAAACTGGGCTAAGTGCTTCCTTTCTTTGTAACAAGTTCCCCCAAAGTTGTATCGATTATTCAGCAGACTTATCTTAGAGCACTATCTCTGCGCTCCCCACTTCTTGTTCTCCTTCATATTTTAGATTAAACCCCTCTTTGAACAGGTTCCTATCAAACATAGTTTATTCTTGTTGGCTACACCTTCTCTCTTGCCATAGCTCTCAAGGTCTGGCAAATGATGGTCTGAATCACTTAAAAACTGTATCTGTAGCCAATGTTCGATTCTCAGGTGCCCTTTCCTCTTCTAAAAGCTTCAGCCTGTATGCAACCTGACTTCAAAGCCACCAGGAACACTCAACAGATTTCTTGGGCTAATGTATTGTCAATTCCCGAAGAGGTCAACAAAGCTGCCAGGAGCTAGTGGGTTTGAGGGTCAGTAGTTGCCACTCTTTTAGAAGATTGCAACACCCATCTTCTTGAGTGAGTCACGTTCTCTACACGTTCATAACTTGACTACGTCAATTACGTTAATAACATCAATTGCATTTTGTTTTGGGGGGTTATTTTTTTCTTCCTCCCTGGGTTGTGTTCTCCCCCACTCCCACCTTTGTTGTTGAAACTTGGGTGAAGTTTCCCTACTACAACTGACCACCTAATTCAGGAGTTCTGAAACAGTTTGTTCTGTAGCTTTGCATATATTTTGTGAGTTTTGAGCCCTTATTATGAGCAGAAAATTTATTCAGTCCCTTTTAGAGATTGACTCTCATAAAATCAAGTTCAAGGTAGGTAATCACACCAAAAAATGAGCTAGTTCACACAGATATTTCTTTTTTTCCTCCCCAAGGTATTAGGGAGCAATAGTCCATTTGCAGAAGAAAACGTCCCTACTTTCTCCATGCCTTATGTTATCTCTCTGAATTAGTAAAAGAGCTAGGATGATCTTCAGGTACTGAAAATTGTAGATAATGTCCAACATGTAACTCATCAACAGTCTAGCATGGATGGGCAGGGGAAGGAGGATAAGTAGACCCCTAGGAGAGGAGCTATTGGCCTTTAATTGGTTGCTGGGGGAGGAGAAGTCATCTTGTTCAGTGGTGCAGCTACCCCACAAAAAGTTGCCCATGATTCAGTAAACACCCCTCACCCATCCATGAACATTCAAGCAACACTAATAAAACCCAGGGGTCATTAAAAAAAAAAGGAAAGGCATAGAAGTAGGAGGGGAGGTTGTGAAAAGAAGGGGTCCAGTGGGAGGGGATATGAGAAGGTAATAGGTGATGAGTCTGATCAAAAGGTTTTGCATATGCACGTGTGAGATTGTCAATCCATAAGTTAAGAAGCATCCTTTAAAAGAAAATTGCAAGTGAAGGTTGATTGGAATATGATAACCATTTTCTTCCTAAACATTTGGCTTCAATTGATCCTACAAATGTGTAGCCACTTCAGCATCTTACCCCACATAATTAGTGAGCACGCTTCTATGTTTGTCTGCATAATTGGCTATGGGGCTTCTAAGAGTTAACTAATAAAATATGCTTTGTTTATATTACTATAGTTTAAAAGTATACTAATAAAATATCTACTAATATCAAAAGCTCCCCAGAACCATAAGGGAATTTATACAAAGCTTAAAACTGTGAATGCTTGAGGGAAATTGACTATGGCAAATGGGGAAATCATTGCTCCTATCCCACACGCCTAACTACTGTGTTTCCACAGAGCCCAAGGGTGTGGCTGCCAGTCTAAGGCTGTGCCCAGGAAAATTCACTAGTTCACCCACATAAGGATATTGCTTTAGCCTCTGCTCTTTACCGTCCCAGACTTTTGAGAGAGATACACCACCCACCACTTCCCCTCAAGTCTTCACACATGGTGAATTCTGCATTCAGAATGGAGACTACCTAGCTACCTAGACCTAAGCAGCAACCAGGTTCTGCCCCCATTTCTACTGCAGAACTCTTGATTCAGCCTTTTCCTGAAGCCCGACACTTGCCAGGTATTTTAGCCACTATTCTATTGCTGTGAAGAGACACCATACACCATGACCAAAACCAACTCTTACAAAAGGAAGCATGTGACTGGGGTCTTGTTTACAATTTCAGAGGTTAGTCCATCGTCATCATGGCTGGGAGCATAGTGGCAGGCAGGCAGACACAGTGCTAGAGAGGTAACAGAGTTCTACATGCTAATCCATGGGCAGGGAGGAGAGGAGAGAGAGAGAGAGAGAGAGAGAGAGAGAGAGAGAGAGAGAGAGAGAGAGAGAGAGAGAGAGAGAGAGCACAGACTAGCCTGGCATGGATTTTTGAAACCTCAAAGCCCACCCTCCTCTAGTGAGGCTTCCTAATCCTTCTAATCCTACCAAAGAGTTCATTTAAATCTATGAGCCTATGGGGGCCATTATTATTCAAAGCACCACACCAGGGCAAGAACTGGAGTAGAACAGGTAAAAACTTTGAGTTTAAAGATTTCTGAGGGGTTGTCTCCAAAGCAACCATTTCCAACTAAGTCACCAAGGAAGGAAGGGCACAGTAGGGACCTGTCTCACAAGCACTTAAGACACTTTCCTGTGGGTAACCCTCCTGTGGGTAACCCTCCGGTTTCTTAACCCATCCAGGGAGAGAAAGTTGCCTCAGGCAGTGGGCAGGAGGACTTCACATCTAGTTAAAAGTCATCTGGTAAAAACTGACATGCTTCTGAAGTGTGGTGGGAATTTGCAGAACAACAACAACAAAAGTCCCGCGAAGTTGTCGACTAGAATCACCCTAGGGATCTGCTCTAGTGCAATCAATTCAATCCCGATCTGGGCCCAGGCCTTAGACAGTGCTATTTGGCAGTCATCTAGGTATGATCACAATGCTTACTGTGAAGCAATAAAACCTCACAACTGTTAGACTCTAAGGAAGTTACTGGACTTGCTCACAGCTTTACTCAAGTATTTTTAAATTATTTCTCGTTTTGTAGGCTGGCCATTTTCCTATTTGATGAACATTTTAAGGACCCTCATGAACAAACACTGAAAGGAAAACTTAAGGACTTAAAATTCTTACTTTGACAAAATTTGGTGCTTTCTTGGCCAGGGGAAGGGGTGAGTAAAGCTCTTTGAAATGATCAGATGGATTACTTAATGTCCTATTCATTTTCTCCTCCTTCAGGGGTCAGCAGCAGCAGGAGGCCCAACTCAACTCTGACAGCTCTGCAGCCTGCAGAGCTCCTTCCAGAACCACCATTCAGGTGGAACTAGGATCCTCTCTCTCTCTCTCTCTCTCTCTCTCTCTCTCTCTCTCTCTCTCTCTCTCTCTCTCTCTCACACACACACACACACACACACACACAATTTCAAGATAAACCTGAAGTAAAGAACAGGAGTATGCATTCAAGGGATGGGTACATACTGTTTCTGCAGAGACAAAGAAAATGAGATCTATGTCCCAATGAGACTGTGTGTATTTCACCATAGAATGTTTGGCTTTTGAATTGCACTGTTAAAAACTACCTAATCTACAGCTAAACTAAGGTTTAAGTAGAAAACAAAAACAAAAAAAACATTGTTGGTTTGCTTATCTAAGGAAGGTGGACTTTTCCTGTAAATGAGATTACAAAGCAATTTATTGACCAAATTGCTCAAGTTTTCAGGTAAGTGAGAGCGGCTGATAAGAGAAACCCTCAGTCCCAAAGATCAAAGGAGTTCCTACTATACATAGATCTTCAAGAGTCATGACATATGTTTGGTAACTAACATGGTCAGAGCCTCGTTTGTGCAACTTACTCAGAAGAAAAAGAGGGTAGCACTTTGCAGGAAATTGCATCAGCCGAGCTGAAATTCTTGACTCTCAGCCAACAAGAAAGAGACTTAAGGTCCAGAGGCGGGGTGGCTCTTTTCCTTTCTCTTGTTGCCTCAATTCTTGCTCTCACGTAGCTTGCCTCACAGTGATAAGTTATCGAAGTCTGTGGGGAGGTATGGTTCTATTTCTCACCTATCAGACTTGTGGTCAACATTCCTACAACAAAGGATAAGCTAACGAGAAAAACATGCTGTATTTATTGAATCAAAAAGTAAAAAAAAAAAAAAAGATGCATGTGTGTGTGTGTGTGTGTGTGTGTGTGTGTGTGTGTGTGTGTGTGTACCTGTTTGTCTATATAAGTACCACATAGGCAAGAAAGGGATGTCAAATCCACTGGAACTGGAGTTAAGGTGACTGTGAGCTGCCTGATGTGGCTACTGAGAACCAGATG
Source organism: Mastomys coucha (assembly GCF_008632895.1). Lineage (NCBI taxonomy): Eukaryota > Metazoa > Chordata > Mammalia > Rodentia > Muridae > Mastomys > Mastomys coucha. The sequence goes on along the minus strand of NW_022196894.1, from coordinate 42,879,311 downwards.
CAAGCCCTCTACAAGAGTAGCCAGTGCTTTTAACTATTGAGTCATCGTCTCTCAACATATGTCCCTTATCATAATCAAAGTTTTATGGAGCACAGCACCCTGCATAAGTATCTATGCTTAGATTCACCTAAGAATAGACAGTAGTATAGACATGTGATTGGATGAAAGGCTGTAACAAATGGTGACAATCTGAGGGAACACTCAACCAGGCTGCCTTGATTCCTGTCCTGTAGGGAAGGAGTTCAGGGGATGCTACCCATACTCTGAGGTCCTATGAGGAACACCAGACACAGAAAGAATTTTCTCCAAACTCTCCTTTATTTACTTAGAGAGAGATGCCCTCTAAACAAACTCACTGTCAGGAATTCTCAGTCCCAACATTAACACTTATCAGGGAAGACGAACTTGGATGACAGGCAGAAAACTAGATAGAAGTCGGTTGACACCGTGACAATTATCAATTTTGCTATTACCTAAAATATCTTTTATCCTACATGAATATACTACTACTCACTTTCTCCTCTCACTCTCTTATAACTTATGACCACAGCCCTCAGAAGACCACACACACACACACACACACACACACACATACACATACACCACGGCTTTTCTATAGCTCAGCTTCCATCACCAGATATGTCATCAAGTCCTATATTTTGTGGAACTCTTGCATGAATGTAGGCAACTAAAAAGTTTTCTCTTCTGATAGTATGCTCTATAATATCAATTTAGCTTGTACCATGAGCAACAAACCTGGAAAGGAATAAGAGAGCCATTTCCTTTCTTCTAAAACTATTCTTTCCTCCCAATGGATAGGGCAGAACCCATCTCAAATGAACTTCATATGGCCTATTTTCAAGGGAAATTCAGAGAACTTCTTTGTGACCAGACCTGGGGGCAGGGAGGCCAGAGTGACCTAAAACCTTTCCGTTTTCTTTTAGTTCAAAGGACCTCAGTGTTGAATTTTTCTAGGCCTTCTCATTGCATGCAGAGTAGAATATGTTACCTGACACCTCTGAATGACAGAATTCTGCAATGGGTCTCATTACGCTTAAATTCAATAGGGCAAATCCAATTTCTTGCTTCTAAAGGCCACTGGCATTTCCTGAATTCTCAGTATCCAGAGTAAGCATTAAGCATGCAATAAGTTCAATCTCCTCTCTCTCTCTCTCTCTCTCTCTCTCTCTCTCTCTCTCTCTCTCTCTCTCTCTTTCTCTGTTTACTATCTATCTCCAAGAACACCTGTAACCCCCTTTTCACCTTGAAAGGCCTTTGTGGTTATCATGTTTGCTTTATATCAAGATGACTAGTCAGAGAAAATGCACACCAGTGCCCAGTCAGAGATATATTCACACACACACACACGTGTATATATATGTGTGTCATATCATATATATGACATATATATGATAGTTTCCTGTCTGCTTAGAGAAGATTTTTGAAGATTGGGGTCTGAAAGTTGGCCCTAGGATACTTCACCTGTAGAAAAAGACCCCTTTGCTCTTTGTGTGCACCCCACTCCACCCTTGAAGTCCTAGGTCACTTCCATTGCCCTGAAGCTCATGCCCTTGCTTAACTCTGCATCAGATCTAGCCACCATTGCCACTGAGATAATAGGTCACTTGTTCAATGTACATGACACAGGAATTGTTGTATCGTCACTGAGGCCCATGTGGCAGGAAGCACCATGAAACACAGGCGGCCAGACCCTTATCTGATTGGGGCCAGGCACCACAAGTCAGAGTTCAGAAGTTTAGTATTTTACAGAAACTGATAGGTCATGTACTTTACACCACTCCTAGTAGGAAGTGTGCACCATGGCATGCCTACATTACTATACATTATAATGCTTTTAGGTTATTACAATATACTTCAGCCTTAGTGGAAAATTGGGCTATGTCTTGTTATTCTAAATCATGAACATATTTATCATAAAAAAAAAAAACAAAGCATTGGGCGGGGGAGTGGAGAGTTGGCTCAGCATTTACAAATGCTTGCTGTCCAATCATAATGACAGAATGGGATCCCAGCGCCCACATAACAAGCTTGGCTTTCTGCAAAGGCTGGTGACTCAATCCCTGAAGGATCTCACATCCTCTTCTACCTCCACATGCACATACCTCATGCACATGTGCACACTCACTCACATGAGCACACACAGACACATATACACCGAAATAAATTCAATTTCATTCTGAAATACAAAGTATTTTGTTGTCAGATGAAACTTGAAACAGGTTCCATGTTCAACCTTTCGAGTCCAGGTGCTGTTAAGGCATTCTGGACCTGAACTGCTTTTCAACTACCCAGTTCTGTCTGCAGGATTCTCTCTCTCTCTCTCTCTCTCTCTCTCTCTCTCTCTCTCTCTCTCTCTCTCTCTCTCTCTCTTTCTCTCTCTCTCTCTCTCTTTTTCTCTGTCTCTCTGTCAGAAAACTGAGGATTCTGACTCCTTGATTTTGATTTTAAGCTTGAGCAATCCACTTTCTTTTTTTATTAGATATTTTCTTTATTTACATTTCAAATGATATTTCCTCTCCTGGTTTCCCCTCTGAAGCAAGCAAATAAACAAACAAACAAACAAACAAAAAAACCCTGTTCCCTCTCTCCTCTCCTTGCTCATCAACCCACCCTCTCCCACTTCCTGGCCCTGGCATTCCCCTACACTGGGGCATAGAGCCTTCATCCTCCCATTGATCACTGACTAGGCCATCCTCTGCTATACATATGCTGCCGGAGCCATGAGTCCCACCATGTGTACTCCTTGGTTGGTAGTTTAGTTCCTGGGAGCTCTGAGTATACTAGTTAGTTCATATTGTTGTTCGTCCTAAGGGGCTGTAAACCTTTCAGCTCCTTGGGTCCTTTCTCTTGCTTCTTCATTGGGGACCTTGTGCTCAGTCCAATGGATGGCTGTGAATCTCTACTTCTGTATTAGTCGGCCACTGGAAGAACCTCTCAGGAGACAGCTATATCAGGCTCCTGTCAGCCAGCACTTGCTGGCATCCACAATCGTGTCTGCATTTGATGACTGAATATGGGAAGGATTCCAAGGTGGAACAGTCTCTGGATTGTCATGGGCTACAGAGCTAAACAAAGAATTCTCAACTGAGGAATACAGAATGGCTAAGAAGCACCTAAAGAAATGTCCAACATCTTTAGTCATTAGGGAAATGCAAATCAAAACAACACTGAGATTCCACCTCACACCAGTCAGAATGGCTAAGATAAAAAACTCAGGTGACAGCAGATGCTGGCAAGGTTGTAGAGAAAGAGGAACACTCCTTCAGTGCTGGTGGGACTGCAAGCTGGTACAAGCACTCTGGAAATCAGTTTGGTGGTTCCTTAGGAAATTGGACATAGTACTACCTGAGGACCCAGCTACACCACTCCAGAAGATGCTCCAACATGTAATAAGGACACATGCTCCATTATATTCATAGCAGCCTTATTTATAATAGCCAGAAACTGGAGACAAGCCAGATGTCCCTCAACAGAGGAATGGATACAGAAATTGTGATACATCTACAGAATGGAGTACTACTCAGCTATTAAAAACAATGAATTTATGAAGTTCTTGGGGAAATGGATGGATCTGGAGAATATCATTCTGAGTGAGGTAACCCAATCACAAAAGAACACACATGGTATGCACTCTCTGATAAGTGGATATTAGCCCAGAAGCTCAGAATACCCAAAATACAATCCACAAACCACAAGAAACTCAAGAACAAGGAAGACCAACGTGTGGATACTTCGTTCCTTCTTAGAAGTGGGAACAAACTACCCATCGAAGCAGTTGCAGAGACTGAAAGAAGGGCAACCCACTTTCTAATTAGTGCAGTTTTGGATCACTCAGGGTAGAATAGATTTACCCTCTAGGGGGAGCTCCAGGCCTCTGGTTCCATCTCATTGCTGCCAAGCCCCTCACATAGGCCAAGGCAACCATCCAAGCCTGCCAATAGGATCTTTTAGTGAACCACCCCCACAAAGACTGTAGTATCTTTACCGGTGCTTTGTTTTTGTTTGTTTGTGTTGAAAATATTTCTTCTACACATATGGCACAATGGATGAGAGCTGTCTCTCATTGTTGCCTAGCTCACTTTAGATATAAATGTTCCATAGAACTTAAGATGTTGCAGGCTGGCTCTTCCCTTTCCTTGGTAGGGAGGCTTTTGTGTCTCCCTTCTTTATCATCATTGTGAAGTCAGAGGCTCTGATTTGAACTCAAAGAGGAGCCAGGGTGTGTGGGGGGTATAAGGTGTGGGAGTGTGGGATTGGGGGTGGAAGCCTTCACTAAATGAAGCAGACACTTCTGCATGCTTAGTCTGTCTTATCAGGACACACTATTGCACTTTAGGGTAAAAATTCACAGAACCAAACTTGAATTTCTGGCCTTGCCCTTTGTGGTTTTTTTCTCACATGAATTTTGGAGAGAGAGACAGCTATAGCAAAATTCTTCCGTACTTCCCCACTCACTGTCTCTTCAAAAACAACTTTTAAATTATAGTTGGGGCTGGAGAGATGGCTCAGCAGTGAAAAGTACTTGTTCCTGCAGATGACCCAAATTCAGTTCCCAGCACTTACACGTGGGCTCCCAACCCTCTGTAACTCCAGTTCTGAAGAATCCAATGCCCTCTCCTGGCCTCTGCATCAGGCACATATATAAAACACATACTCATGGGCTGGCAAGCACTTGTACACATATAAGTTTTTTAAAAATTCATCATTTAAAACATACATTTGTCTAACATTTATACTCATTAATCAATTGTTTAAAGATAAAAGCAACCACGTAGAGAAATTGCATTAAACAGAGAATTACTTATTGGCAAGGGTATTTATTGGATCACTTTCAAGGATATATATCTTCATAATTTTTTTTTTTTTTGAGATTTGGTCTTGATCTGTTGCAAAGACTATCACCAAATTTACACTGTAGTCTTGCTATTATATTAATCATCTTGCTGAAATCTCCTGAGTGCTTAGATTAGAAGCATGTGCCATGTCCAACCACTTCACTGAAGTGCCCAACTTTTTATAAAAACTCCCAATTTTTTAAATTGAACATTTTAGACCTCAGAATATCACTTTATGTAACTGAGATGTTAATTATCTCTTTGTTAAAGATTTGTATATTTTTAAATTTTTTGTGTATATATTTTCTGCGTGTATGCATGTATGTACCTGGTCCCCATTGGAGAGAGAAGCCATGTGATATCCTGGAAATGGAGCTACAAATGGCTGTGAGCTGCTATGTAGGTGCTGGGAACTGAATCTGGGTACTCTGATGTTAATTTTAAAACAGATCCCTAAATATGGCTTGGGAAGTTCGAGTATTGAACTATGTGCTAGTAACTAAACAATATTCTTGTTTTGGTTTCTTTTCTGTTCCTGTCTTAAAACACTGAACAAAAGCAACCTTGGAGAATAAAGGGTTTATTTGGCTTACACCCAATAGTATATCATGAAGAGAAGCCAGGGCAGCAACACAAGATAGGAACCTGAAGGCAGAACCTGAAACAAGCCGTGGAGAAATGCTGCTTACTGGATTGCCCTCCACAGCTTGCTCAGCTTGTTTTCTTATGTATCCCACACCTATTTGCACAGGAATGGCATGGAACAAAATGAGCTGGGCACTCTCACATCAACCATCAATTAAGAAAATTCCCACAGACATGCCTACAGGACAATCTGATGGAGGCATTTCTTACATGCCTAAAGGACAATCTGATGGAGGCATTTCTTACATGCCCACAGGACAATCTGATGGAGGCGTTTCTCACCTGAGTTTTCCTCTTTTCAGCTTACTGTGATTTTTGTCAGCCTGACAATAACTAAGCAGCACAATTCCCAATTAGGAAAATAAACAGACACATGCACATGTGCATTTGCCTAGGTATGCACTTTCTTGTCTTTGATTCCATTTCAACCCTTATCTCCTTTCATTTACATCTTGAACTTGTTTGATTTTATACTTTCTGTGTGGTCACATTTATAGAAATCTTTTGTTTTTTCTAAAGGCAGCTCATAGTGTCCATTTACATCTCACCAGCTTAGCTTCAGAAAGTAACTTTACACCCACACTGAATACACAAACCCCTGAACAACAGCAATGACATAGACATCAGCCAATAAAGACGGGCGCTGGCTTCCAACTACCAATTGCACGGTGGTAGGCCACACAAGTAAAGTCCCATCATGGCAGGTATACCTCTTGTAAGAGTTTGTTGATTCTATTTTAGCCTCTATTACTGTTCCATACTTGGCTCACTTGTGAATGCATCTTCACATAACCCTAAGGGCGCAGGCAGAGAAAATCATATGTTGCAATAATAATGAAGCAGAAGACAGAACTGCAAACCAAACTGATGCCGATGCCTTCTGAAGTACAGGAAGGAAGGAGCTGTTCTCTGTGGAAGCTGATAATCTGCCTCTGAAGGGCAGGGTGTGGTCTGTGAGAACCTGTTCTTGTAAAAAGGGACCAGGCTTACAAGGCTGCATCAAGCCTCCAGCTCAAAAAGAATTGCTGCTAGCCTCTTTCAAATTTTCCTTTCTAGAAAGCACCAAAAGGACACTTCTTGAGCCTACCGAGGGAGGGCAACCTCCTGCTATCGCAATATAGCTACCGAAAACTACACATTTTATTTAAATATTTTGGAGCTTTCTGAACTGTGAACCACAAGTGAGACCACATGCTTTTAGTACATGGCATGAATTATCTAACTCAGAAGTGCACACGTAAGTTCATAATAACACCTCTTCGCCAAGCAGGAAAATCCACGTATGGCTCTATCAGATGCCCTAAATATCAGAGGAAAGAAAAAGCTAAGACTATAGACTCATTACAGGAAGTTGCAAACAGTAGCAAAGCTACAAACAGAAGAATGGTCTCTGAACAAAACTAGGGTAACTCAAAGCTGCCACCCTAAGTGTTTTGCTGGCTTATAAGGATGCCCAGGCCCTGTCATGGCTTCCATTTCAAAAGCACATAATATTATGACTAGAAAAAAATATCAAAACAACGTTCTACTCTATTCAGGGGAAATATAGGCCACTTGATCTCAACTTTACTTAAAGCATATAAAACATATAGAAAGGTTTTCTGATGCATCTAGATGTAACCTAGTGTTGATGGTTTCATTGGTTGGCCATTTTCTGTTCTATAAAGCATGGGCTAGCTGGTGTTGAATAAAATCTCCCCTTCCTAGGTCTCTAGGCAGTGAGCCTGAACTCTCCAGTGTGGAGAACCTCTCCCTCCTAACCCATTCTATGATCTTTATGTGCTCACTCTTGGCTCATATTTGTAGGTACAAAGCCAGCCCTGTACTTAATTTTGATTTCAATTTCAATCAATTGCAGATCTCCTTACTCAGCCTTATTTAAAAACATTTGTATGTCACAGGCATGGCCACTCACACTTTACTAAAAACCTTACACAGATTATGTTACAATATTTTTCAGCTAGGAGTCACAATAACCATGTCTGTAATCTGTGCATAGACAAGGGAAGTCTATTATTTATCGGTTGTAGACCAGGCAACTTAAACGCAACTTGTTGTTAACCCTAGAAGTTTGGTAGACACCATCATGCGTCTTGCTTTTGACCCATGATGTGATGAGATGATGGATTCTGACCCTCTGATTAGCAGTACAGTCTTATTAGCAAACTCTTAAAGCTCACATCACCTGTTACCAAGATAATGTTGGATTTTACCTTGAAAATCATGGTCATGGATCAGCTCATTTTAATCTTTGTTCATTCACAGTAGAAATTATGATGGTTACATTTTATATATGATTCAGCTGAGCTCAGAGGGAGTTCACACCCTATCTGAAGGTCCACAGATGAGCTGACAAGGTGGAACTGGCCCAGGATGGACTGAAGGACTAGTGCCTGGGTGGATGGTTGTGAGGAAATTGCTTACTGTCTTTGAGAATAACTTTTCTTAGCTGAAACAAGTGGATGATAATGTTTAAATGGCAGGTTGAGCACTTGGTAAGACAAATGAGAAAAAATGGTAAGTGCTTAAAATTTTTTATGTATCCTACTTAAATATGTATTTATTAAAACTACAAGTAAATGACCGTGCCTCCCAAAAGGAAAAAAAGTGTTTACACACACACACACACACACACACACACACACACACAAATAAATATCAGAATAAATGAATAAGATCAGGTACAGAGTAACTTTGAATGCATATCGAGCTGTACCTAGAAGAATACAATCTTGCCAATTCTATCCTTACCATATAGTATTACATTATTATTATTATTATTATTATTATTATTATCATTATCATTACTATGTGTTACACAGGCTCTCCTAGACTGAATCCAATGATAGACATTTGTGCTATTTACATTCTTCAAGTTCATTTAGTCAAAACTTTTCCCTCAACAAACTTGCTTATAGTGTCCCATTGCTCAAAGCAGTGGGTGACAATTGTGCTCTGGTTCTTCACAAAGCTTCTCCTTTATTCCCCACAAGACTCTTTAGATAAACATGAACCCTAGACACAATTTCTTCTACATCTCAAATCAGAGACTCTGACCTAGGTATATCTTTCCTTCTCATCATTCTTTCCTTCATGTGCTCATGCATGATGCACAGTTGTAGGCTCAATGACAACTCTATAGATTTTGAAAACCTCACTTTCAATCGCTTATTGATATCCTTACACAGCCTTATTAAAAGCATGTTTCTTTTTCTGTTAGTAGGCAGTGTGAGACTGCTGACAGCAGAAACAACCTTAAGCAAAGTGATTGGAGTTTACCAGAACTCAGTGAATTATAACAGAACAACACCAAACCCATAAAATAAGAAAAATTTTAGGAACCTAACTATCCCCTATCAAATTTCCACAAAATGATGACCATGAATCAATGTGCAAGTCCAACCTACAATAGGTTTTCCAGAGCCACCCAATTCTGCTCTTCACATGTTTGGAGGGAAATGCAGAATTTCCTGTTAGGTATTGTGGTTTTAGTTGTTTAGTTGATTCGATCATCCAGGGCCAGCCTTCCTCATGTTGTAAGACAGGAAAACACAGAAACCAATGAAGAAGTTTCAAATCACTTGATTATCTACTGATTCTGATTTATGAGAATCTGACATCTGAGAACACTGCAGGATGCAACCCTTTGAACAAAAGGCCTTGAAAGAACATACTGCAGCTTCAAGTCAGATGTTGAGCAAGACATGGAGGCCTGTAACTTTTGTCTAGATAAAGTAGTTGGTACTATGTGGGGAGCTCTGGTAAACGAGGACTCTGAAAGAGGCAGAGTCTCAAGAATCAACTAGGGGCCAGTCCCACAACACCCAGAGGAAGCTCCACTCCCAGGCTCTCTGACACACCCAAGATCAGAGGTAAGCAGGAACCAATATCTGTCCCAACACTGGGAGTAACTGGGACCAGCGGGACCAGGCACACAGGAACTCCTCCAGCCCAGTGACTCGGGTTCCTTCAGGTCTGTCTGGGTTAGTGTTCTGAGCAGACCTTGGGCACAAGCTCTGCAGCCAGTCCCACAACACACAGAGAAAGCCACAATCCCAGGTGATCTAACAAGCCCAGGATCCCAGGGTCACAGGATCACAGAATCACAAAGACAGCTTGACTCTGAGGAGTTCTGACACAACCAGGATCACAGGAAGGACAGGCTCCAGTCAGATTTAGCAAGGGCAGGTAGCACTAGAGTTAACCAGATGGCAGGGGGCAAGCATAAGAAAATAAACAACACAAACCAAGGTCACTTGCCATCATCAGAACCCAATTCTCCTAAGATAGCAAGTCCTGGACACACCATCACACTGGAAACACAAGATTCAGATATAAAATCACTTATCATGATGATGATACAGGACCTTAAGAAAGACATAAATAGCACCCTCAAAGAAATACAGGAGAACACAGGTAAAGAGCTAGAAGCTCTTAGCGAGGAAACACAAAAATCCCTTAAAGAACTACAGGAAAACACAATCAACAGGTGAAGGAAATAAGCAAAAACATGCAGAATCTAAAAGTGGAAATAGAAACAATAAAGAAATCAGAAAGAGAGACAACCCTGGAAACCTAAGAAAGAAATGAGGAGCCGTAGATGCAAGCATCACCAACAGAATGCAAGAGATAGAAGAGAGAATCTCAGGGGCAGAAGACACCTTAGAAAACATTGACACAACAGTCAAAGAAAATGCAAAAAGCAAAAAGCTCCTAACCCACAACATCCAAGAAATCCAGGATGCACTGAGAAGACCACACCTAAGGATAATAGGTATAGAAGAGAGTGAAGACTCTCAATGTAATGGACCAGTAAATATCTTCAAC